>NC_083787.1:11659176-11989176 GCF_015708825.2 Lethenteron reissneri | reverse complement strand
GGGTCAGGGCTGGGGTCAGGGCTGGGGTTCAGGGCTGGGGTGAGGGCTGGAGTTCAGGGTTGGGGTCAGGGCTGGGGTCAGGAACGGGGTCAGGGCCGGGGTCAGGACTGGGTTCAGGGCTGGGGTCAGGGCTGGGGTCAGGGCTGGGGTCAGGACCGGGGTCAGGACCGGGGTCAGGGCTGGGGTCAGGGCTGGGGTCAGGACTGGGGTTCAGGGCTGGGGTCAGGGCTGGGTTCAGGGCTGGGGTCAGGGCTGGGTTCAGGGCTGGGGTGAGGGCGGGGCGCACCTCCATCCACTGGGCGCACGACTGCATGAGCAGCGCCACGCAGGGGTTGGTGCGGGAGAGGGCGTCGCGGTCGTGCAGGCCACGCAGAGACACGCGCAGCTCCACCTTGGCGAGGCACGGGGACGCCGAGACGATGTCCAGCGTGGCCGGAGCGCCGGGGGACGGCGCCTCGCCCTGCAGCATCCTGCTGATGATGCTGATGATGACGATGCTGATGATGATGATCCTGATGATGATGCTATTGCTGGAGTTGGTTAGCTGTGCCTGCCTGCCTGCTGATGATGATACTGTTGTTGCTCCTGATTTTGATACTGCTGACGCTGATGATGATATTGGTTATGATGGCAATTATGCCAGTGATGATGCTAGTGCAGGCGTTGGTTACGTGCGCCTACCGGCTGTAGCTGCTGATGATACTGTTGTTGCTGCTGCTGATTAGAATGATGGTAATACTGATGCTGATACCGCTGCTGATGATGCTGATTATGCTATTGCTCTGGTTGCTTTTTTGCGCCTGCTGCTGCTATTGACGATGTCGTTTCCGAATCTGCTGTTGCTGATGATGCTGTCCCTCTCCCCTTACTGCTGCTGCTGATGTAGCAGCAGCTGTTGATCACGCGCTTGCTATTGCTGCTGCTGCTGATGTAGCAGTTGTTGATCACGCACTTGCTATTGCTGCTGCTGCTGATGTAGCAGCAGCTGTTGATCATGCGCTTGCTATTTCTGCTGTTGCTGCTCTTCCTCCAGCCACTGCTCCTGTGGCTAATGTGGCTTCTCACGATGGGCCCGCTGCTGCTACTGCTGTTGCTGCTGCTACACCTGTTGGTCTTGCTGTTCCTCCTCCTCCTGCTGCTGCTGTTGCTAATGCTTCTCCTGCTGCTGTTGTTCCACGCCAGCTGTAGCTTCTGCTGCTGTAGCTGCTGCTGCTGTAGCTGCTGCTGCTGCTACTGCTGTAATTGCTGCTGCTACTGCTGTAACTGCTGCTGTAGCTGATGCTGCTGTAGCTGCAGCTGCGTAACCGTCCGTCCGCCGCGAGACCCTGGGAGCGGTGATGGGCGAGGAAGGGTAAAGGTGGTGGTGAGGGGTGGGGTGGGGTGGTGAGGGGTGGGGTGGTGAGGGGGTATGGCGGTGAGGGGGTGGGGTGGTGAGGGGGTAGGGCGGTAAGGGGGTGGGGTGGTGACTGGTGAGGGGTGGGGTGGTGAGGGGGTAGGGCGGTGAGGGGATGGGGTGGTGAGCGGGTAGGGCGGTGAGGGGGTGGGGTGGTGAGGGGGTGGGGTGGTGAGGGGGTAGGGCGGTGAGGGGGTGGTGAGGGGGTGGGGTGGTGAGGGGGTGGTGAGGGGTGGGGTGGTGAGGGGTGGGGTGGTGAGGGGGTAGGGCGGTGAGGGGGTGGTGAGGGGTGGGGTGGTGAGGGGTGGGGTGGTGAGGGGGTTGGGTGGTGAGGGGTGGTGAGGAATGGTGAGGAATAGTGTGGGGTGGTGAGGAGTGGTGATGAGTGGTGAGGATTGTGAGAAATGGGTGAGCGGCCAGCAACAATCAGCATTAATTACACGGTTTACACGTTTTTAGACGTCGTCTGCTTCAGATATGAAATGTGCTGTTTAATCTTGATTTTGATGCGTGTGAATTTAAATATAACAATTAAAACAACTGATTGGCTACTGTTCCCAGGATATTTAGGTTTTTACATGTTACGTCTATGAATGTTGTGTAGATAGTAGAGTTGTATTCATACATTGTAAACCTGGGTCTTCTCATGTGTTTATGGTTGCTTTGCATGATAAGATGTCATCTGTCCTGTTCATGTAACACTTAAAAAAAAAACAGCTAAAGGGTTATATAAATAACATTTATTATTAAACAAAAGGCAAACAACTAGTATGTATATATAAGTAAATAGTTTAGTACTTATTCAGTGTCTACTCGGCGCTTCTTGGCTTGTCTCTTGTGTTCATTAAATGGAGCATCTCGTGTCACTGTCAAGCCATAGTCTGCAAGCATTGATGGGCTCCATTTGCCCTGAGAGCGTGTCTCCATTGTCACAATGTCCCGGTGACATCGCTCGCCTTGCTCGTCACTTACTGCTGCGCAGTTCGGTGGGAGAAAAATCTAGATGATGAGAGTGAAAAAAAGTATCTTCAGTGGCATGTTGCAACCAAGGCTTTTGTATACCTTGAGGAGGTTTTCCACCAACTCCCTGTAGTTGTCTGCCTTGTTGTTTTCGAGAAAATGTGTTGCCACTAGCTGGAAGGCTTTCCATGCCACACAGTGCACTGTCAAATGCATAATCTCGAAGCAGTTCACGAATCTGACGACCAGCAAAGACACCTTTCTTTATCTTAGCTTCACTTAACCTGAGAAATTTTCCACGGAGGTACTTGAAATCTGCTTGTGTTTTGTCCATGGCTTTGACAAAGTTCTCCATCAAACCCAGCTTGATGTGTGGTAACAAAATATTCCTTGCTTCAACAAATGGTGGGTGCTGAACGATTTTCCTCCCTGTCGGAGTGGCCAATCTATCTTTATGTAGTGGGAATCTCTCGCACGACTACCCCATTCACAGAGAAAACAGCGGTACTTTTGTATCCAGTCTGCAGACCAAGCAAGAAAGCAACAACCTTCAAATCGCCACAAAGCTGCCACTGATGTTGGTCATAGTTTATGCACCTCAAAAGTTGTTTCATGTTGTCAAAGGTTTCCTGCATATGGACTGCATGACCAACTCATCTGGATCATTAATGATGTTGAGGGCTCCTATCACACCATCGATGTTGATGCAGGCTACAAGATCGCCTTCCATGAAAAGAATGAGACAAGATCCTTTTGACGGTCACGGAACATGCACACCCAAACATCACCTGCCAGGAGATTACATTGGTGCAGTCTGGAGTCCAACAGCTCTGCCTTACTCTTGGGTGGTTCCAAATCCCTGACAAGGTCTTTCAGTTCACCTTCTGTTATGAGTTGTTCTTCAGAGGAGGAGGATGGGAGAAAATCTGGGTCATGTGACCTTGATGGTTCAGGACCAGAAGTTCCATCCTCTTCCTCGTCTGACTCAAGTGAGAAGATTCTGGTGCATCAGGAGCCGGCAGTCCTTCTCCATGGGGTACTGGGCGCATAGTTGATGGAATGTTTGGATAATGCACAGTCCACTTTTTCTTCTTTGACACACCTTTCCCAACTGGAGGCGCCATGCAGAAGTAACAAGTCACTTCACCACAAACATAGCAGAAGTTACCTGCTTTGTTCACACAGGCACGAGGCATCTCTGCTCACTTTGGCTCAACATAAATGTGTCCCTTTGCAAAATCAAACACTGACAAATAAGAGAGTACGACACTGTATGATTTCTAGAGCTGATATCTGGCAATTTGTTCAGCAGAGGGATTTAAGCCTAGTTATGATTGCATCATTCATGACTTCTAGGAATAACATGATGCAATTCATATCATGTATGGCGCAATACCGGGTTCAGATTGCATCATTCATCGTTTTGCTCAAAAAAGCAAGTACAGTCCAAACCCAGTCATAGATGTATGCATAGATCCAGTCAAAGATGTATTTTACTAATTTCTGGTTTACATTGAGATCCCGTCATTTTAGAACTCACGTATCCTCTGCCATTCCCAAGTCAAGGGTCATATATACTGACCCAGTCGCATATCTTGAAAACTCGAGCCAATCAACAATTTTAAGCATCATTTTCATCCTCAGTGACTCGGAATTAGTAAAGATGGACTACATTTATTTCGGAAGCATTTTGGCTGTCGACCAGAGTTATTATATCCGGTTCGGAAAAAGAGACGACGGGAGGAGGGAATTCCAAAGTGGAACCGTGCAAGTGAAGAATCAGAAAGAGAAGCGTCGTGACCTGCGGTGGTGGTGGTGAGAGGGTGGGTCAGTGGGTGGATGAGTGAGTGGGTGAACGTGTGGGTGAGTGAGAGTGTGAGTGGATGAGTGTGTGAGTGAGTGGGTGAGTAAAGTTACGTTTGTTTGTGTAACCAGCTTAGAACTCAAGAAATCAGGATGAGTCTCATTGGCAAGCGTGTCCTGGGTGAATGAGTGGGTGAATCAATGAGTGAGTGGCTGAGTGGGTAAGTGAGTGGGTGAGCGGGTGATTGAGTGGCTGAGTGGGTGAGTGAATGGGTGGGTGAATCAATGAGCGCGTGGCTGAGTGGGAGAGCGAGTGGGTGAATCCGTGAGTGAGTGGCTAAGTGGGTGAGTGAGTGGGTGGGTGAATCAATGAGCGAGTGGCTGAGTGGAAGAGCGAGTGGGTGAATCAATGAGTGAGTGGCTGAGTGGGTGAGTGAGTGGGTGATCGGGTGAGTGAGTGGCTGAGTGGGTGCATGAGTGCGTGAGTGGGTGATTGAGTGCGTGAGTGTGTGAATCAAAGAGTGAGTGGCTGAGTCAGTGGTTGAGCAGGTGATTGAATGTCTGAGTGAGTGAGTGAGTGGGTGAATCAATGAGCGAGTGTGTATGTTGTTACGGTGGTTGGACACTGTACGGTTGAGACATAACAGTCATTTCGATGAACGGAAATCTAAACACGGGAGGAGCAATCCACGAGTAGAGTTCATGGTAACAGTGAGATGGTAGTAGCGATAGAAGAGTAAGTGGGTGAGTGAGTGAGTGAGTGATTGAGTGGGTGAGTGAATGCGTGCGTGGGTGAGTGAGTGGATGGGTGGTTGAGCGAGTAAGTGGGTGGATGGTGAGCGGGTGGATGGGTGAGTGAGTGAGTGGGTGTTTGAGTGAATGAGTGACAGGGTGAGTAAGTGTATTGTGACCCGAAGTGTGGTGGCTAAACACAATATGAGTTACTGGTTTAAGGATGAGTGAACTCTAAGGGAGGCTAGGACGGGTTGAGATTATCACTCGCCAGTAAGTTTAGCCATGGTCGGGAATCGAACTCAGACAGCTGATTTGAGAGAGAAGTCGCTAACCACTGTGGCACCGCTCCGGCCTCGTGTGTGTGTGTGATCTTATTCATGGTGGCCCAAACGTCAGTATTTTAACAGCATTAACACTTCTAGATTTGAAGCTTTCGTGACTGCAAGGATTCATATTCTTAGGTTTTTTCGGTAAAGTCACGTAGGTAAAAACATCAAAATTAATGAAAATAAAATAAAATAAAACAAAAAATCACGACGTTTCGGAGGCAACACAAGTCTCCGTCATCAGGTGGGACCGTCACAGCCGAATTAGCTGTATCACTTGATAGAGCATTAACACGTTTTAATAGTTTGTTTCTTCCTTTCCAGATGATGAGAGATGTGTTTTAATGGAAACAAATTGTCGAAATACAAACGAGTTCAATTCGCTTGTTATGAATGCTAAAGAAGGCATCCACTTTTGAAAATCCTAAATTCAATAAATTGAATAACCCGATGTGATTTGGTCAAGTGAAGATATTAACCCAATGTGTCCTAACTTTGGACCACCCGTCCATAACAGATGTGTCCCCTATCTCTGCAGGAGCTCCTTGCTGGATCTCACAGCCACGAGGCGATGCTTGCACAGTCGCCCTCTCATACTGTGTGTGGATGACTCAGAATCGTTACTGTATACTCGAAGAATCCGATGAGCTATAAAGCTCTTTCCCACCCATGTCAACCGGAGTATCCGGAGAAAACCCCACCACGCATTGGAGGGCATAAGGCTCTAAGGTCCGCACAGATGGATTCATGAACCCATTGCGCGTTACGCATCCCACGCAATACATTTACGATTAGCAAGGTTGGCTACATACGGTGTGAAAGAAGTTCAAAATACATACACACAACCAATCTCCCACCGAGCCAACTTCCCCCCCCCCACTCCAGCCCCCATCACCCCCCCCCCTCCTCTCTCTCTATATAATGACCTCCAGTGGAGATTGGCACACTGCACGTTTCCATCAGCCGTGTGTGCTCAGCTGAATCTCGCCAGGGGTAACAGACTTGTGCATTTCCTGCGGTGCCAGGGAGGATCTGCCCCACCAGTACTTACGATGCCAGTGGCTCAAACCAATGTTCCGCCTTTTGGGAGACATCTTCAGGAAACTGGGGGTACCCTTCTACAACAGCAGCTTCGTATATGGGGTGGTGCCTTACCTGGCTAACAAGCGCCATGACCTCGCCAACTTCGCCTGTGCTCAGGCGAAGATGGCAGTGTACAGAACGAGGAAAAAGATGCTGCAAGGTGACACTGACGGCTGCTCTGTGCTTCCAGTGTTCAGGGGCCTGCTCAAGGCGCGGCCCCGGCTGGAGCACGCATACCACACACATGCCGGTGATGTGCACGTCTTCTTCGAACGCTAAGGAGCCGGAAAAGCCCTCTGTACCAGCGTGGACGGCACCCTCGTGTTCACCTTCTGAAGCGCTCGATCGTCACCGGGGCGTGCGCGATGACCACCACCACCACGTGGCTTTTCTTTCGTGTTGTGTGCGGTGCATTTAGCGCCACAGCGCGTGGCTTTATAGCGTTTGTTTATTTGTTTGCTGGTGACTGTGTATTTCATATCGGAATCGCCTCCAGTGCTGTTGCTGCTGGCGGCAATAAAAGTTAAAAAAGTCAATAATCTCTTCTCGTCTCTCTCCACCTCTCAACACTCCCTCCTCCTTCCCCCACTCTTTCTTTATCCGTAGCACCACCACCTCCACTTTCTCTCTCTCTCTCTTTCTTTTTTACGATCAGTGGAAACAAGAAGATGCTCGGTGTAGTCGGCACTTTGCTTCGTTCATCATTTCGTATTTTTTTTAATAATAACTTTGCTTTATGTAAGCCCCCACCCCTCGCTCACTCTCTCGCTCACTCTCTCTCTCCGCACTCTCTCCCAACCCTCTCCTCGCTCCAATTATCCTGGTCTCAGCACTCTCGCCATTCTCCACCTCGTCTCGCTCTCCCCTTTGCTTTCTCTCTCGCTCTCTCTCACGCACTCTCTGTCCCTCTGCTTCCCTTTTCTCTACACCAACCTCTCTTCCCCGCTCTCCCTTTAGCTCTCCCCCTCTCCCGGGCAATCGCCCTCTCTCCCTCTCCTTGAGAGAGAAACATCTCTCGCGTGCGCCCGCAGGACTTGACTCTGCTCAATTGAAGCATCCCGTATATAACCAAATAAATAAACACCATCCCCAGCACAGAGCGAGAGGCTCGAGTACACAGACACACACACACACACAGACAAAGGTCCCCCGTATAGACTCGCCGGCTGTTGGGGTAAGTGCGGCGAGCCATACTGACCACGTTCCCAACTCGTCACACACACACACAAAGGTCCCCCATATAGCCTTAACAGACTGTTGGGGCAAGTGCTGTTAGCGAGTAGCACCTATGAAGGCCGGCACGGCACACGAGAGGATAGGTGGCCAGCACCGGCCGCCTTTGTCTCTCCAGTGGAAATGTTTTTACACATCGGACCAAGTACTCATTTGAGGCTGGGTCGACCTAGGGGAGGCCCAGGACAGGTTCAGATAATATAATCGTCACTGGTTTTGGCCGTGAGCGGCGAATCGAACGCATGCCCACACATAAACACGTGCACACACACACGTGCACACAAAAATCCACACACAAGCGTACACACGTGTGCATTCACAAAGATCAAGATCCCCCGTTTAGCCGTAGCCAACTTTTGGGGCAAGTGCTGTTAGCGAGCACCTATGAAGGCCAGCACGGCGCACGAGGGGGTGGGTGGCCAGCACCACGCCAGATGCATGCACACACAAAGACACGTGCACGCGCATACACGTGCACACACACGTGCACATATGCTCCGCGGTTCGTGAGCTGTAATAATGACGACGCTGCTCCGCCGGGTCGCTGGGTTAGTAGCGCAGCCCCCCTCCACTACCGCTACCCCACACACACACGTACACACACGTACACAGTGTGTGTACGTGTGTGTACTACACACACGTACACACACGTACACAAAGATCCCCCGTATAGCCTTAACAGACTGTAGGGGCAAGTGCTGTTAGCGAGCACCTATGAAGGCCAGAACGGTACACGAGGGGGTGGGTGGCCAGCACCACGCCCGGCCGCCTTTGTCTCCCTAGCGGCGATGTTTACACACCGCACCAGGTACTCATTTGAGGCTGAGTCGACCTAGGGGAGGCCCAGGACCGGTTCAGATAATCGTCACTGGTGTTTGTCGTGAGCGGGAATCGAACCCGGGTCGCCAGGTTCGTAGTGCAGCGCGCTAACCACTACCGCTCCCCTAACACATGTACACACACACGTACACACACACGTACACAAAGATAAAGACAAAGATCCCCCGTATAGCCTTAACATATCGTAGGAGCAAGTGCTGTTAGCGAACACACACGTATACAAACACGTACACACACAAACACAGATTCCCCCCCCCCCACACACACGTACACACACATACACAGATTATGACCCCTCCCACAGACACAGAGGCGTGTACACACGCACACGCATTGTAATGAAGACAAAACTAAGCTATTAAAAACTATGTTGTTTTTTTTTTTATCTTACCAGGTAAGGCCCACTAAACTTCACTAAGCTGTGAAGTTTTTTTCAGAAGCGGTCTGGCCACGGATGATAGCCCAGCGAAATGGCTTATCGCGTGGAAATGTTTGGCAGAGAAAGACTCTAAACGCGTGGTGATGATGATTCTAAATGTGGAGGGGGAAACCCGGAGGACCCGGAGATAAATTCCGCGCGACCACGGGGAGAGAGACACGCAAACTCCGCATACACAGCAGCAGGCGTCGGAGTCGGAATCCAACCCACGAACTCTTGTATAGCGGCCGAGGTAGTTAACATCTCGCCACAGTGGCGCCCAAATCCGATGAGCAATAAAGCTCTTTGCCGCAGATGTCAATTCGGGGCATCTGTGATGGGCGTGCAAGGTACAAGAGGGTGGATGGACAACCCGGAGTGGCGATGTTTTACACACCGCGCCAGGCACTCATTTGAGGCTGAGTTGACCTAAGGGAGGCCCAGGGGGGTTCGTAGCGTAGTGCGCCAACCACCGCGCCACCACTCCCCATACAGACATACACCACAAAGACGAAGACTTTTGGGGCAAGTGCTGTACGCGAGTACACACGTGCACACAAATAAAGACGCGCATAAGCCCCCTCTACCCCACACACACACACAGACGCACAGAGGATACACAGAGGGGGCGCAAACGCTCGCACAGCTCTCTATCTCGCTCGCTCCCTCTCTCTCTCTCGCGGTTGAAATGTCAACAGGAGGCGCCTATTTAAAGGCAGGAGCAGCACAATGAGGCGAGCGCCGCAGACACAGCGCTGGGTAAATGTCCCCGGCTCCCCGTCGCCCACCCGCCCCCCCTCCTCCTCCCCTCTCCGTGGGAGCCGCGCCGAGTTAACCGCCCGCGACACTTCGCGTCGCGTTTCTATCGCGAACCAATCGCGACCCACGATTTTGGGGACCCTCCAAAGACCCCCCCACCACCATCACCGGTGCCCCGGTGGTCAGCGACACCGCCCACAGCCCCCACCTCACTCAGTACCCCCCCCTCCCCCATCCAATCCCTATACCGCCTCCTCTCTATCCCCTCTTCCCACTCTTCCTCCTCCGTGGATCCCACTGGGATGTTTTTGCACACAGCGTTGGTGTGCGGTGCTTTTTGTGGAATATTTTGCTGCCTTTTCCTGGATTTTCTGTTTGCACTTAGTCACATAGTCACCTTAAGATGTTTTCTTGTTCATGTTTTTTGTTTGTTGCGGTTGCACTCGATTACAGAGCCGAATGGCTCACAGGGCTACACCTAATAAATGAAACTGAAAACTGTCCTCCACTCTCTCCCCACCTCCATCTGTCCCTAACTCCCCACCCTCTCACCTCTCTCTCCCTGCTACCTCGCTTCGCTCCCGACTCTCACCCTCCTCCCTCTCACTCCCTCCCTCTCACTCCCTCCCACTGCCTCCATCCCTTTCTCTCACTCCCTCCCTCTATCCCTCCCTCCCACTCCCTACGTCTCTTTTTTACGATCAGAAGAAACAAGAAGATTCTCGGTGTAGTCGGCACTTTGCTTCGTTCATCATTGAGTTTTTTTAGTTTTTTTTTCTTCAATGCTTTGCTTTATGTACACCCCCCCCCTTTTTAAATTAAAGATGTCACGAAAAATGTCACGTTTTGCTCTCCTCCTTCTTACCCCTTCCCTCTCTCCCTACCCCCTTTCTCCCTACTGCATGTCTATGTTCACCCCTGTGTTCTGTGTATTTTTTTATTAACTACGACAAGTGCTGCATCTGCACCCAGCCCTCCTCGCAGTCCAACGGCGGTAGCTCAGATCTGCATGCAGAGCTCCCTGTCATCTACCACCGAGCACACGGCCTCCTCCAGCGCCCACTGCTCCTAGAAGGCCGGCACGGCGTGGGTCAGCCGCGCATGGCGGAACTCCAGCCCACACACCCTGGGGCTCCGACGAGAGCGCGGAAGATGCCCAGGCTGCTGGCCGGACGTTTCCCCTCCAGGGCCACCTTCCTCGCCCTGTGCACGGCGAGCTTGGCGTAGCCGACGAGCACGTTGACCAGCCCCTGAAGGTGTTGGGATCCGTCGGCGTTTTGGTATCCAAAGATGAGGACCGTCGGGGAGAAGTGGAGGCTGAACCTTAGGAGGATGTTTCTGAGGACCTTGAACAACAAGTCCAGGCTCTACACCTCTCATCTCGATCTCTCTCGTTACGCGCTCCTCTTACAAGTTCTCTACTCCTCTCCCCTCGGCCACTTCTCCACCCTCTATCCCACTCCCCTCTCTCTCGCCTCTCCCATCGCCATCTCCTATCACTCTCTCTCTCTCCCCCGTCCTCTTCCTTACCCCCACGCCCCTCCACCGCCTCCTCCCACCGACTTGCCGCCTCTCTCTTCTCCCATTCTCACTACCTCGCTCTCTCTCTCTCTTTACGATCAGAGGAAACAAGATGCTCGGTGTATTCGGCACTTTGCTTCGCTCATCATTTGCTTTTTTTAATGCTTTGCTTTACGTAACCCCCCCCCCCCCCCTTTTTTTAATGAAATATTTAACAACAAAAAATTCGCTCTGCTCTCCTTACCCCTCCCCTCTCTCTTTACCCACCTCTCTGCCCCCCCCCCCCTCTCTGTACCCCCTCTCTTCCTACTCTATGTCGCTCGATATCTTTTTTTAACTACTACAAGTGCTGCATCTGCACGCAGCCCTTCTCGCAGTCCAACGGCCTCCGACGGGTAGCTCATCTCTCTCTCTGCACACCCTCACTCTCTCCGACCTCTCGTACTCTCTCTCTCTCTCGATCCCAGGATGGGGAAGCATTCGGCTCGCGGACCAAACGCGACCCGCGACTTCGTTTCACGCGGCCACGTGGCCCCCCGCGTTGGTGCCCAACCACTTTCGATGGGTGGCCCCGCGTGCACAGGAGCCGCATCCACGCGGCGATTCCGAGACGCGCTTCTGCGGCCGTCTGGAACGCCTCTTCGTTCCAATCACAGGAAGAAGCCACCGGAGCTGTGCACTTTTAAATCGCCGAGGTTGAACACTCATTTCTTGAGAAGCGCGTGTTGTTGTTGATGTTGTTGTTGTTGGTGTGTGTAGTTTGTTGTGCTTCCCCCCGCACCTCCGATTAGAGCGGTCGGCTACGTACGGCGCGAAAGAAGTTCAACACACACACAGAGATACATAGCCGCACTGATCGGGTCCCAGAGGGAGGCACGGGGCAGTATTCTCGTTCGCGCAGCGGCGGCTCGCACCGCAGTTGCCGGCGGGCGACCCTCACCATCCCACACGCGCACACACACGCACACACGCACACACACACGCACACACGCACGCACACACGCACACACGCACACACACACGCACACACACACACGCGCACACGCGCACACACACGCACACACGCACACACACACGCACACACGCACGCACACACGCACACACACGCACGCACACACGCACGCACACACGCACACACACACACACCCACACACGCACACACACAACAACAACAACAACCGCCATTCGCCACTAAGTGGCGGTGACGTCACCACGACGCTTGTGCCAGGCCAAGTGCACCTTGAGGCCACGTGAAGTGTCGAACGCCCGCTGACAGGCGGTCACGGGGCAGACCCAGCAGGTGCCACGGGTCGACCGACCAAGATGACCGAGATGACTGGCTGATGCACCACCTGTGCCCCCTACTGTACCAACTTGCTGTGCTTTAGTCACCCGGCACTCCACTCGTTGTTGTGAGCGTCGCTCCTCCGCCCTCCGTTGTTGTTGGAGGGCGACTGCCTCCAACTGCCCAGTAGCGTCCTTCACGAGCCTCCTCCACTGAGACCGATCTTGACACCGCTGGTACCAGTCATCGGCAAGTCCACTCAGCTCCACGTCCTCCTGTACCACATCACTCCATCTCTTCTCTAGCCCGTGCCGCGCCCGTTTAGCCCCCTCGATCCGGCCGAACAAAAGCTGTTTAGGTATGCGGTGGCTGGGCATGCGGGCTACATGGCCCAGCCAACGCAGCCTTGCCTGCCGGAGGAGCTCACCGATGGGACTTTGACCAGATCTTTCAAGGATTTGTGAGCTCCTCACACAATCCAGCCTGGTTAAACCCAGGATGGATCGTAGGCAGACCAGCCTAAATGTTTCCAACCGGCGAAGATGCTCCATTAGGGGGGTCCACGTTTCGCAAGCGTAGAGAAGGGAGGGAATGACTGTGGTCGAGAAGACCTGAAGCTTCGTGCGGAGCGACAGACCAGGTAGCTTCCACACAGCGTTACGCAACCGATGAAAAGATTTCGATTTAAAGCTTTCGTGACTACAGGGATTCATCTTCTTGGTTCTTTCGGTAAAGTCACGTAGAAGGGAAGTAATAAAATAATAAAAATAAAACATAATAAAACAAAACAATTCTCACAACAATTCTTGTTTTATTATGTTGTATTTTTATTATTTTATTACTTTCCTTCTACGTGACTTTACCGAAAGAACCAAGAAGACGATGAAAAGATATTGCCGCTCGACTGATTCGGAGTGAGACCTCTGCTGTTAAACTGGAGCCGGTCATAAGCACACTGCCCAGGTATGGGAAACACACACACGCACACACACGCACCCACACACACGCGCACACACACACGCACACACACGCACACACACGCACCCTCACCATCCCACACGCGCACGCACACACGCACACACACGCACACACGCACACACACGCACACACGCACACACGCACACACCTACACACACGCACGCACACCCACACGTACCTACATACAAACACACGCACACACCTACACACACCAACACACACGCACGCACACACACACGCACACACACGCACAAACACGCACCCACACACACCAACACACACCAACACACACGCACGCACACACGCACGCGTGGTCCGGGGGGTGGTGGAGTCGAGGCACGTGGAGGAGACGCGGAGACGTCACCCGCGCTCGCCAGCGGTGCTTGAAGGTCCTGCCCGGCCCCCACCCTCCCTCACCCCCCAACATCTCTCCCCTTCCTATCGTATTACCCCCCCCCCGACCCCCACACCCGTCTATGTCACCCCCACCTCTCTTTCCATCTCTCTCTCTTTTTACGATCAGAGGAAACAAGAAGATGCTCGATGTAGTCGGGTTTTTTCGTTATTCCTTGCTTTGCGTTACGTGCCCCCCCCCCCCCCCCCCCCCCCGCTTTTAAAATGAAAGATTTTTCGTGTTTTCCATTTTTAAACAAAATCAATCTGTGCTACTTTCTTCGTAAAACACCAAGACGAAGAAGCACGCTCGGCTCCTCCTCCTCCTTACCCCTTCCCCCTCTCTCTCTACCCCCTGTCTCTACCCCCTCTCTCTACCCCCTCTCTCTACCCCCTCTCTCTACCCCCTGTCTCTACCCTCTCTCTCTTTCTATGTTCCCCCTGTTTTCGATGTAATGTTTTCTCTCTCTCTCCCCTCCCTCTCTCCCCTCCTCCCTAGCTCCCTCGCTCTCCAATATGTTACCTCTCTCTCTCTCGTCTCCCCCCTCTATCTCCCCCCCCAACCCCTCTCCCTTATCCCTCCCCGTCTCTCACCTCTCCCCTCCCTCTCTCCTTTGCCCATTCCTTCCTCTCCTTCCGCCCTATCCCTTCTCCCCATCTCTCCCCCGCCGAAAGGAGCGCCTGTGCCACGTGAATGTCTCTGTGATTGCTCTCCCACAAATATCCCCCCCCCCCTCTCCACCCCCCTCCTATAACCTCCTCCCCTCCCCCCACCTCCTCCCCTCCGTGCCACACTTCCCTCCTATGCCCACCATCGCCAGCGTTGACACTGCACCATCATCACCATCATCGCGACAACACCGGTGCACCATCACATTGCCGCAGCACCATCACGTCGACGGCACCATCGACACCAGCAACCCAAGCGTCACCATCATCCTCACCATCATCCTCACCATCATTCTCACCATCATCCTCACCATCACCCTCACCACCGCCACCACCACAGCCATCGCAGCGGCGCTGTGCGCGCGGGTTCCCTCCGCACGGGTTCGATTGCTCAGAGGCGACCGTGCCACCACAGACGGCCATGATGATAGCCTCCTCCCGCCCACCCCCTGCCCACCCCCTGCCCACTCCTCTGTCCCTGCAACCGCCCCTGGCTGCCGGCCCTGCCCACTAACCTTGTCGGCTGCCCTGCCCACCTCCCAGTCCATTGCCCTGCCATCTGTCTTGCCCCGCTGCCCCTGTCAGCTGCTCTACAAGCCAGCCCCGCCTTGCTACCTTGCCAGCGACCCTGCATGACGCACTCACACCGACCCCTCGCTCACAGCCATGCGCGATCCCGGTTCGACGGCAGATGCGAGTGTTTCATTACAGACGTGAACTAATTAATTTCCGCGCTCACGCGCACGCGCGCGCATGTGGCTCGCACGCACCCGCGCATGTATCCGTATTTGATTACAAGCAGATGTGGATGGGTGCAAACGTGCATGCATGCACGCACAAACGCAAATGCGCACGCATGTATATATACGCGCACAAAGGACGAAGATCCCCCGTGTGGCCTTCAACAGAGTGTTGGGACAAGTGCTGTTAGTGAGTAGCACCTGTGAAGGCCGGAACGTCACACGAGGGGGTGGGGTGGCCAGCGCTGATGTTTTCAGTCCGTACCGGGTACTTGTTCAATGCTGAGTCGACCTAGGCGAGCCCCGCATCCTGATTCAGATAATCGTCAATAGTATTTGGGCCGTGAATGGGAATCGAACTCGGGTCGCCGGGTTCGTATCGCAGAGCGCTAATCACTACACTACCGCTCCATCCCTATAAACACACACACACAAATAAACACACACACACAAATAGACACACACACAGACACAAATACACACACACACACACAAATAAACACACACACAGACACAAATAAACACACACACACACACAAATAAACACACACACACAGACACACACACAGACACACACAGACACACACACACACACAAATAAACACACACACACAGACACAAATAAACACACAGACACAAATAAACACACACACAAATAAACACACACACACAGACACAAATAAACACACACGCGAACACAAATAAACGCACACGCAAATGAACACACACAGAGACACAAATAGTGGAAACCCAGAACCGACTGAAACATTTCGCCACTCTTGTCGACTTCCGCTCCCCGCGTTCCGTATCGTGGTGCGCGGTTAGCTACGTACGGTGTGAAAGAAGTTAAACACACATACGTACAACCTACACCCACCGCTCCCCACCCCTACACACACACACACACACGGTGGCGGCTGGGGGGTAGGAGAGCAACTGCTCTCTGAACCCGGCCACCGAAGATCGATTCCAGGCCACGGCTAACATCAGTGGCCAGTGATCTCTGAACCGGTGCCTAATGGGCGCCACCACCGCCTCACCAACACGCAACTGACCAGCGGGGTGAAGTATGGCCAGACAACCCCCGCGACCGACACGGGGGAGATATTCATCCAGCAGTGGATTGGCAAAACCCCGTCAATCAAAGTAATGTATTCTTGCACGATACGCAAAACACAAATATCTCCCCGTGTAGGTTCTATGAATGCCGGCACAGCACACGAGGGGGTGGGTGGCCAGCGCTATGCCTGGACGCCTTTGTCTCCCCAGTGGTGATGCTTACACGCCACACCAGGCACTCAGTTGAGGCTGAGTCGACCTAGGGGAGGCCCAGGGCCGATTAAGAAAATCGTCAGCGGTGTTGGTGGCCGTGAGCGGGAATTGAACCCGGGTTTTTGGGTTCGTAACGCAGCGCAGCGCTAACCACTACACGATCGCTCCCCAATTACAAAGACCACCCGTCTAGCCTGTAACAGACTGTTGGGGCAAGTGCTGTTAGCGAGCACCTATGAAGGCCGGCACGGCACACGAGGGGGTGGGTGGCCAAAACAACGCCCGGTCGCCTTTGTCTCCCTAGTGGCGATGTTTGCACACCGCACCAGGTACTAATTTAAGGCTGAGTCGACCTAGGGGAGGCCCAGGACCGGTTCAGATAATCGTCACTGTTGTTGGCCGTGAGCGGAATAGAACTCACCAGGTTCACAGCGCAGCGCGCTAACCGCTACACCACCGCTCCCCATACACACACACAGACACACACACAGACATGCACACGCGCACACACACTCACAAGACAAAGATGCCCCGTACAGCCTTGAGCAAAACTGTTTGGCCGGGTGCTGTGACCGTGCACACATTGAGGGCGGCACGGCACACGAGGTTAGTGGAGCGGCCAGGCACCACACCCGGCCGCCTTTGTCTCCCCACAGCTCATGTTCTACGAATTATATTGGCGATGCTTCTACTGCTGCCGCCGCTGCTGCGTTGGCAGTGATGCACAAGGACAATCAACAACAGCAACAACAAACTCCACACACTCGTCAACAACACCGGCTTCAAAGAAAGGGAAATTAAAAACGGTCAAGTCGGCGTCGTTTCGTGCAATGGCCACGAGCGCTGCACGGTCGAGGTTCACCCGTCCAGTCAGGCTCGCGTTTCAAGGACCAGTCGGTGTCGGGAGAGGAGACGTTCGGTGTCGTTTGGTCGTTGCCTGGAATGGAACTCAGGTCGCCGGGATCGTCGTGCACAACAACACCACCACCACCCCACAACAACAACAACAACACACAACAAACACCCCCTACGAGAACACACACCACGAGTGCGCGTACCAGTACAGCGATGAAGACGACTCCGTATAGAAAATAGAATGTTGGGGGCCACGTGCTGTTCACGAGCTTCTGTCTGGGACGGTGCGCACGCACACACCGGTCTGTATACATGATACACACCTGCGGACACTCACACACCTGTGTAGATGCTACACATATGTATACATGCCATACGCACACACACACACACGTACACATGCCAGACACAAGCGTAAGCTTGCCACAAAGACAAAGATCGCCTGGAACAGACTGTTGGGGCTAGTGCTGTTAGCGAGCACCTATGAAGGCCGGCACGGCACACGAGGGGGTGGATAGCCGGCACCACGCCCGGTCGCTTTTGTCTCCCCAGTGGCGATGTCTACACAACGCACCAGGTGCTCATTTGAGGCTGTGTCGACCTATACTTGCCACGCACACACACACCTGTACACACGCCACACACATACAGCTGCATACATGCCACACACACCTATACACATGCCACGCACACACCTCTACACATGCCACACACACACCTGTACACATGCCACACACACACGTGTACACATGCCACACCCACCTGTACACACACACACACCTGTACACATGCCACACACACACCTCTACACATTCATAATCAACTGACCTCTACACATACCACACACACCTGTACACACACACACACACACACCTGTACACATGCCACACACACACATACCACACACACACCTATACACATACCACACACACACATACCACACACACACCTATACACATGCCACACACACACCTGTACACATGCCACACACATACACCTGTACACATGCCACACACACCTCTACACATGCCACACACACCTCAACACATGCCACACACACCTCTACACATGCCACACACACACCTGTACACATGCCACACACACACCTGTACACATACACACACTTGTACAAATACCACACACACTGCGCGTGCCGAGCTGTGCCCCCCCCCCCCCCCCCCGTACCTATCGCGGCGCCGGCGTCGCGTGGGCAGCGGAGCCGCTCCGCTCCGCTCCGGCCCGGGTGGGGCCGGGTCCCCTCTGCCCGTCGCCCGCTGCCCCCGCTGAGTCGTGGACAGCTGCCCCGGTCTCGCTGCCCCGCGTGCTCATGCCGCTACTGGCGGGCGGCGGATTCCGTCTCCCTGCCTCGCGTGCGAGCGAGAGCTCGGATCCTCCTCCTCCTGCTGCCCCCCCCCCCCATGCATCCTCACCCACCCTCACATCACCCCTCTTCACAGCCCCCCACCACCACCACCCCTTGCTGCCCCCACCCCCTCCACTCCAAGCCGCTCACCCCCCCCGCAACCCCCGCCACTTCCACACCGCCCAGCAGCCCGGGGAGACCTGCGAGCTGGGAGCTGAGAGCGTGCGACTCTGAGCGGTGCAGCGGCGGAGGTGCATGGTGGTGGTGCTGGTGGGGGTGGTGCTGGTGGTGGTGGTGGTAGTGCTGGTGGTGCTGGTGGTGGTGTGTGCTGGTGGTGGTGCTGGTGGTGGTGGTGGTAGTGCTGGTGGTGGTGGTGCTGCTGGTGGTGGTGCTGTTGGTGCTGCTGGTGGTGCTGGTGGTGGTGCTGGTGGTAGTGGTGGTGGTGCTGCTGGTGCTGGTGGTGGTAGTGGTGGTGCTTGTGGTGGTGGTGCTGGTGGTGGTGTGTGCTGGTGCTGGTGGTGGTGCTGGTGGTGGTGCTGGTGGTGGTGGTGGTAGTGGTGGTGGTGGTGCTGGTGGTAGTGGTTGTGTGTGTTGGTGGTGGTGCTGGTGGTGGTGCTGGTGCTGGTGGTGGTGCTGGTGGTGGTGGTGCTGCTGGTGGTGGTGCTGTTGGTGCTGCTGGTGGTGCTGGTGGTGGTGGTGCTGGTGGTAGTGGTGGTGGTGGTGCTGGTGGTGGTGGTGCTGGTGGTGCTGGTGGTAGTGGTGGTGGTGGTGCTGGTGGTGGTGCTGGTGGTGGTACTGGTGGTTGTGCTGGTGGTGGTGGTGGTACTGCTGCTGGTGGTGTTGGTGGTGCTGGTGGTGGGGAGCGGTGGCGCAGTGGTTAGCGCGCTGTGCTCCAAACCCGGCGACCCGAGTTCGATTCCCGCTCACGACCAACACCAGTGACGATTATCTGAATCAGTCCTAGGCTTCTCCTAGGTCGACTCAGCCTCAAATGAGTACCTGGTGGGATGTGTAAACGTCGCCACTCGGGAGACAAAGGCGGCCGGGCGTGGTGCTGGCCACCCACCCCTCGTGCGCATTGTCGGCCTTCATAGGTCCTCGCTAGCAGCACTTGCTCCAACAGTTTGTTAAGGCTATATGGGGGATCTTTGTCTTTGGTGGTGGTGCTTCTGCTGGTGGTGGTGCTGCTGCTGATGGTGGTGGTGATGATAATGAGCGCGTCAATGCATTTCGAGGGTGCTCTGCTCCCCCGCATCAATGGGCTCCTAACCCCCCCCCCCCCTAATTAGTCGGAGCAGCGCGAAGTCGCGGGGAGGAGCTGGGGGGGAGCGGGGAGGGGTTCAAGATGAATGGGGCGAGAAAAAATATAACACGGAGAGAGAGAGAGACATGGAGAGAGATGGAGGGAGAATGGGTTTATGTGGGGGGTGGGGTGTTGAGGTGTGTAGGAGGGGGGGCTGGCAGGTTGACGAGGGCCCGAGAGACGGATCCGTGGGTAACCCTCCATGCCTGCACACCGCACGCGTGTCTACGTGTGCGTGTGTGTACACGTGCGTATGTGTGTACACGTGTGTGTGTGTGCAGGTGTGTGTAATGCAGCGGTTAGCGCGCTGCGCTAAAAAACCGGCGTCCCCAGTTCGATTTCCCGCTCACGGCCAAAGCCAGTGACGATTATCTGAACCGGTCCTGAGCCTCCCCTAGGTCGACTCAGCATCAAATGAGTACCTGGTGCGGTGCGTTAAAACATCTCCACGAGGGAGACAAAGGCGGCCGGGCGTGATGCTGGCTATCCACTCCCTCGTGTACCGTGCCGGCCTTCATAGGTGCTCGCTAACAGCACTTGGCGCAGCAGTCTTTGAAGGCTATACGGGGGATCTTTGCCTTTGTGCGTCTATCTGTTGCTGGAGCAAGCGCTGCGTTTGTGTGGGTTCAACCAGACTGGATTGTGTGGGGAGGTCACAGATCCCTGAAAGATCTGGACAGCCCCATCAGTGAGCTCCTCCGGCAGGCTGCGTTGCCTGGGTCATCCGCGTCGCCCGCGTGGCCGGTATTCCCAAGATGATTCTGTTTGACCGGGGGGCTTAACGGGCGCCGCACGGGCTACAGAATAGATTGACTGGTGCGGTAAGGGAGGATGTGGAGCTGAGTGGACTTGCCGATGACCGACACCAGCGGTGTCAAGATCGACCTTTGTTTAGGAGGCTCGTGAAGGACGCTGACTGGGCAGTTTGATGCAATCGCCCTCCAGCAACAACGGAGGGCAGAGGAGCGACGCTCACAACAACGAGCGGAGCGCCGGGCGGATTAAACGCGAGTTGGTACAGGTGGTGCATTTGCAAGTCATCTCAATCAGTCGACCGATTGCATCTGGGTGTGTCCACTGACCACATGACAACAGAGCTTTCCACACTTCAAGTAGAGGTGGCACGTCTGTGTGTGTGAGCACGTATACCAGTACCTAGTTCGGTGTGTAAACATCGCCACTAGGGAGACAAAGGCGGCCGGGTGTGGTGCTAACCACCCACCCTCTCGTGTACCTTACAGGCCTTCATACGGGCTCGCTAACGGCACTTGCCGAAACAGTCTGTTAAAGGCTATACGGGGTATATTTGTCTTTGTGTATGTTTATGGGGAGGGATTGTGTAGTAGCTACCGCGCTACGCTACGAACCCGCCCACAGGAGTTTGATTCCCGCTCACAGCCAACATCGGTGACGTCTATTTGAACCGGTGGGACGTGTAAACACCAACACTGGGGCGCGATGTCCCCCCCCCCCCTGTGCCGTACCGGCATTTAAATTGGCAGGCTCACTCACAGTCTGTCGAAGGCGATACGGCGCGGGGTGGACCGTCGTCTTTGTGTCTGTTGAGGCGTTCGTATGCGACAGTGGAGTTTGACTCGGCCTTGAACGAGCAAACTGCGCGGCCTATAATCAGCACCGTGAAGGCAGGGGCCATGATCGCGTGTGCAATCCTCACCCTTCACCATCTCGCCGCGGTGGCGAGATGTTAACTACCTCGCCTGGTGTGCAGGAGGTCGTGGGTTTGATCCCGTGACGCCTGCTGTGCATTTAAACGTTGCGTGTCTCTCCCTCTGGCCGTGGTCACGTGGAATTTTCTCCGGGTCCGTTTTTCCCCTCCGCATTGAATAATCAACGTCACCCGTTTCGAATATTTGGCTGCTGCTATAGATTCTACATTTCCACGCGCTGACGATGATGACGATGATGATGATGACGATGATGATGATGACGATAACGATGATGATGATGACGATGATGATGAGCCACTCAACTACTTCGTGGGGCTATCACTCGAGATGGCCAAGTCGCTTCCACAAAACGAGTCACGCAGCTCAGTGGGACCTTGACGTGGTACGTTTAAAGTTAAAAAAATGGTTTAAAGTCGTGATAGACGCTCGCTAACAAGCTTAATGGGAGCTCTCAGCCTCGCCGAAGTTCGGACCCCCCCCCCCCCTGCGATGATTCCAGACGGCGAGGCCGTTGGGGGTCACGGTGGGGGGGGGGCTGGGGGGGTGGAGTGGGGGAGGGGGGGCGGGGGCGGTGTGGGCGGCAGCTTGCAGCGTTAACGAATCTCATTCAAGTACCGCCCTCAATTTAACCCGAATTAAATAATCATGTCTTTCCCTCCTTGCCTCGACGGCGGAGCAGCGTGGTCATAATTATAGCTCGCGAACCGGGGAGCATCTGCACGTGCACGCGTGTGTGTGCGCGCACGCGTGTGCGCGTGCACGTGTTAACATGTGTGTGCGCATCGTCTAAGATTCTAAGTGCACGCGCGCACACTTGTGTGTGGATATTTGAGTACGCGTGTGTGTGCAATGTGTTCGAGTCCCGCTCAGTGACGATTTTCTTAACCGATCCTGGGCCTCCCCTAGGTCGACTCAGCCTCAAAATGAGTACCTGGTGCGGTGTGTAAACATCTCCACTGGGGAGACAAAGGCGGTCGGGCGTGGTGTTGACCACCTACCCCCTCGTGTGCCGTGCCGACCTTAACAGGTGCTCGCTAACAGCACTTGCACCAACAGTCTGGTAAAGCTACAAGGGGAATCTTTGTCTTTGTTGCGTGCATGTGTCGCTCCACACGTTGAACTACCCTCCCTTCTCTGTGCTTGCGAAGCGTCTCATGGAACATCTGCACCGGTATGAAACCATTCAGGCTGGCCTGCCTACGATCCATCCTGGGTCTCACCAGACTAGACGCTGTGAGGAGCTCATAGATCTTGAGAGATCTGGACACATCAGTGAGCTTCTCCGGCAGGCGAGGCTACGTTGGCTGGGTCACGTAGCCCGCATGCCCAGCCACCGAATGCTCAAGCAGCTTCTGTTTGGCCGCATAAAGGGGGGCTGTGGGGGGGCTAAACGGGCACGGGCTGGGGAAGAGATTGTAGATTGATGCGGTACGGGAGGATGTGGGAGCTGAGTGGGCTTGCCGAAGACCGGAACCAGCGGTGTCGAGATCGGCCTCTGTGGAGGAGCCAGTTGGAGGCAGTCGCCCTCCAGCAACAACGGAGGGCAGAGGAGTGACGCTCACAACAACGAGCGGGGCGCCGGGCGGCTAAAACGCCGAAATTCGACACAGCGGCGATCATCTCAGTCAGTCAACCCATAGCGCCTGGGTCTGTCCGGTGATCTCCTCCTGCCCGGCGAGCACTTCGCGTGGCCTCAAGAGGTGCACCCAGCCTGGCACAAGAGCTGTGGTCACGTCTCCGTCACTGAGTGGCCAACGGCGGCGGCTGCTGTTGTTGTTGTTGTCGCGTAGGAAGCCGAGGCGCAGTGGTTAGCGCGCCGCGCTACGAAACCGACGACGTCCAGCGTCGGTGACGAATATCTGAAGCGGTCCCGGGCCTCCCCTAGGTCGACTCAGCCTTAAAAGAGCACCCGGCGCGGTGTTCAAAAAAAGTCGTCACCGCTGGGGAGACAAAGGCGGCCGCGCGTGGTCCTGGCCAAGCCACCCCCTCGTGTACCGTGGCGGCCTTCTTAGGTTGCCACTCGCTAACAGCACTTGCCCCAGCAGCCTGCGTATGTTACAAGGTGGATCTTTGCCTTTGATATATCGTGTGTGAGTGTGGGGAGCGGTAGTGTAGCGGTTAGCGGGCTGCGCTACGAACCTGGCGAACCGGGTTCAATTCCCGCTTACGGCCAACACCCAGTGACGGTTATCTGAACCGGTCCTGGACCTCCCCTAGGTCGACTCAGCCTCAAATGAGTACCTGGTGCGATGTGTAAACATCGCCACTAGGGATACAAAGACGGCCGGGCGTGGTGCTGGTCACCCACCTCCTCGTGTATCGTTCCGGCCTTCATATGTGCTCGCTAATAGCACTTGCCCCAACAGTCTGTTAAGGCTATACGGGATCTTTTTTGTGAGTGAGTGTGTGAGTGTGTGGGTGTAGGGGTGAGTGTGTGTGTAGAGGTGAGTGTGTGTGTGTAGGGGTGAGTGTGTGTGTAGGGGTGAGTGTGTGTGTAGGGGTGAGTGTGTGTATAGGGGTGAGTGTGTGTGTTGGGGTGAGTGTGGGTGTAGGGGTGAGTGTGGGTGTTGGGGTGAGTGTGTGTGTAGGGGTGTGTGTGTGTGAGTGTGTAAGTAAGTGTGTGTGTGTGTTTATTCTCCTCTCAGGGGTAATGAGACGGGCAGATTGAGGAGTGAGGGGAGGGGGCACATCTGAGTGTGGGAGTGTGGGGGTGTGGGCACCCCTCTGTTCTGCCTTCAACCAAGCGCCCATTACTCACAGCGGGGTTCTGATTTACTTAAGAGGATGTGGGCTAACACAGCACGTGTTAGAAAGCTAACGCACACCTGCACCAACGCACACCTGCACCAACGCACACCTGCACCAACACACACCTGCACTCTCAGTGACGGGAATGCACATCAATGTGCAGTAGCCGCACACACGCAGAAGCGTGCGAGGAGTGGTGGCGCAGTGGTTAGTGCTGCAATCCAGGCCACCCAGGTTCGATTCCCACACACGGCCAGCATCGGCGACAAATATTTCCGCCCCCGATGCCGGCTCGACTCATCTAGGTCGACTCAGCCTTAAATGCGGAGGCTCAAGGACGAGTTCGCACATGTCAGCGCAACTCGGTAGCGCACTAAACGCACGCAACCCATGTTGACACGTGCGAGCACGGACGAAGACCGACACGGCGCACGAGGGGGTGGGTGGGGAGCCAACATCAGCACCAGAGGTACTCGCTCGAGGCTGAGTCGACCTCGGGGCAGGCAGGGGTCGGCAAACCTGCGCACGCGCACTCTCCAACGACTGCTTCGTGACGCGTTCTTTGTTTGAAGACGACCGTCTCGTCTTCACTAAAACCTCGCGATAAATTGAGAGGGTTGTTGTTTTTGTGTGTAACCGAATCCTAACGGAACGTCCCTTCTTCTCGCTGTGGTTGCCGTCCCCTGGAGCTCGAGGGCTGTCCAGGACGGACCGGTTCGCGTGGATCGTCGCTTGGTGTCGGTGGCCGTGAGCGGGAATCGAACTCGTGGCCGCCGGGTTCGTAGCGCCGCGCGCTAACCAAAGCACTACCGCTCCCCCCCCCAACTGCATTCACAGAGCCGGCGGCCGCCTTTGTCTCCCCATTCGTGATGTTTCCTCCACACCGCGCCAGGTACCCTTCTGAGGCTGAGTCTAACGCACGCACGCACCAACACGCACGAACACCACGGCGCTTGTGCCAGGCTAGGTGCACGCGCACGCGCAGGCTCCCTCGCACCGGCACCTGGGCGCGCGTCGTCTCCGCGGGGTCGCTTCAACCCTCGCAGCGTGGGGTCGACCCCCCCCCTTCCCCCCCTTACATCCCAAGCCCCTCCCCCTTACCCCCCCCCCCCGCCTTCCCCTCGTACCCTCACAACCCCCCCCCCCCGGGATGCGTAATTTACAAACTAGCGGGGATGTTCGGCACAGCTGATGTACCCACAACATCAACCGCCCCAGCGGCACACTCTCACCCCTACACTCACCCCTACACTCACCCTACACTCACCCCTACACTCACCCCTACACTCACCCCTACACTCACCCCTACACTCACACTCACCCCTACACATACACTCACCCTACACTCACACTCACCCCTACACTCACCCCTACACTCACCCTACACTCACCCCTACACTCACCCCTACACTCACCCTACACTCAACCCTACACTCACACTCACCCCTACACATACACTCACCCTACACTCACACTCACCCCTACACTCACCCCTACACTCACCCTACACTCACCCCTACACTCCCCCCTACACTCACCTCTACACTCACCCCCCACACTCACCCCTACACTTACCCCTACACTCACCCCTACAATCACCCCTACACTCACCCCTACACTCACCCCTACACTCACCCCTACACTCACCCCTACACTCACCCCTACACTCACACTCACCCCTACACATACACTCACCCTACACTCACACTCACCCCTAAACTCACCCCTACACTCACCCTACACTCACCCCTACACTCACCCCTACACTCACCCCTACACTCACCCCCCACGCTCACCCCTACACTTACCCCTACACTCACCCCTACAATCACCCCTACACTCACCCCTACACTCAACCCTACACTCACCCCTACACTCACCCCCACACTCACCCCTACACTCACCCCAACACTTACCCCTACACTCACCCCTACAATCACACTCACCCCTACACATACACTCACCCTACACTCACCCCTACACTCACCCCTACACTCACCCCTACACTCACCCCTACACTCACCCCCCACACTCACCCCTACACTCACCCCAACACTTACCCCTACACTCACCCCTACACTCACACTCACCCCTACACTCACCCCTACACTCACCCTACACTCACCCCTACACTCACCCCTACACTCACCCTTACACTCACCCCCCACACTCACCCCTACACTCCCCCCTACACTTACCCCTACACTCACCCCTACAATCACCCCTACACTCACCCTACACTCACCCCTACACTCACCCCTACACTCACCCCTACACTCACCCCCCACACTCTCCCCTACACTCACCCCAACACTTACCCCTACACTCACCCCTACAATCACCCCTACACGCACCCTACACTCACCCCTACACTCACCCCTACACTCACCCTACATTCACACTCACCCCAACACATACACTCACCATACACTCACACTCACCCCTACACTCACCCCTACACTCACCCTACACTCACCCCTACACTCACCCCTACAATCACCCTACACTCACCCCTACACTCACCCCTACACTCACCCTACACTCACCACTACACTCACACTCACCCCTACACTCACCCCTACACTCACCCCTACACTCACCCTACCTCACCCCTACACTCACCCCTACACTCACCCCTACACTCACCCTACACTCATCCCTACACTCACCCTACAGGCACACTCACCCCTACACATACACTCACCCTACACTCACACTCACCCTTAAACTCACCCCTACACTCACCCCACACTCACCCCTACACTCACCCCTACACTCACCCCCCACACTCACCCCTACACTCACCCGATTACACTCACCCTTACACTCACCCCCACACTCACCCCTACACTCACCCCTACACTCACCCCTACACACGCACTCACCCTAAACACACACACCCTACACACACACACTCACCCCTACACACACACTCGCCCTACACACACACTCACCCCTACACACACACTCACCCTACACACACACTCACCCCTACACACACACTCACCCCTACACACACACTCACCCTACACACACACTCACCCCTACACACACACTCAACCTACACACACACTCACCCCTACACACACACTCACCCTACACACACACTCACCCCTACACATACACTCACCCTACACATACACTCACCCCTACACACACACTCAACCCTACACCCACACTCACCCCTACACACACACTCACCCTACACCCACACTCACCCCTACACACACACTCACCCTACACACACACTCACCCCTACACACACACTCACCCTACACCCACACTCACTCCTACACACACACTCACCCTACACACACACTCACCCTACACCCACACTCACCCCTACACACACTCACCCTACACACACACTCACCCCTATACACACACTCACCCTGCACACACACTCACCCTACACACACACTCACCCCTACACACACACTCACCCGACACCCACACTCACTCCTACACACACACTCACCCTACACATACACTCACCCTACACTCACCCCTACACTCACCCCTACACTCACCCCTACACTCACCCCCCACACTCACCCCTACACTCACCCCAACACTTACCCCTACACTCACCCCTACACTCACACTCACCCCAACACTTACCCCTACACTCACCCCTACAATCACACTCACCCCTACACATACACTCACCCTACACTCACCCCAACACTCACCCCTACACTCACCCCTACACTCACCCCTACACTCACCCCCCACACTCACCCCTACACTCACCCCAACACTTACCCCTACACTCACCCCTACACTCACACTCACCCCTACACTCACCCCTACACTCACCCTTACACTCACCCCCCACACTCACCCCTACACTCACCCCTACACTTACCCCTACACTCACCCCTACAATCACCCCTACACTCACCCTACACTCACCCCTACACTCACCCCTACACTCACCCCTACACTCACCCCCCACACTCACCCCTACACTCACCCCAACACTTACCCCTACACTCACCCCTACAATCACCCCTACACGCACCCTACCCTCACCCCTACACTCACCCCTACACTCCCCCTACATTCACACTCACCCCAACACATACCCCCCCCATACACTCACACTCACCCCTACACTCACCCCTACACTCACCCTACACTCACCCCTACACTCACCCCTACAATCACCCTACACTCACCCCTACACTCACCCCTACACTCACCCTACACTCACCACTACACTCACACTCACCCCTACACTCACCCCTACACTCACCCCTACACTCACCCTACCTCACCCCTACACTCACCCCTACACTCACCCCTACACTCACCCTACACTCATCCCTACACTCACCCTACAGGCACACTCACCCCTACACATACACTCACCCTACACTCACACTCACCCTTAAACTCACCCCTACACTCACCCCACACTCACCCCTACACTCACCCCTACACTCACCCCCCACACTCACCCCTACACTCACCCGATTACACTCACCCTTACACTCACCCCCACACTCACCCCTACACTCACCCCTACACTCACCCCTACACACGCACTCACCCTAAACACACACACCCTACACACACACACTCACCCCTACACACACACTCGCCCTACACACACACTCACCCCTACACACACACTCACCCTACACACACACTCACCCCTACACACACACTCACCCCTACACACACACTCACCCTACACACACACTCACCCCTACACACACACTCAACCTACACACACACTCACCCCTACACACACACTCACCCTACACACACACTCACCCCTACACATACACTCACCCTACACATACACTCACCCCTACACACACCCCCAACCCTACACCCACACTCACCCCTACACACACACTCAACCCTACACCCACACTCACCCCTACACACACACTCACCCTACACACACACTCACCCCTACACCCACACTCACCCTACACCCACACTCACTCCTACACACACACTCACCCTACACACACACTCACCCTACACCCACACTCACCCCTACACACACTCACCCTACACACACACTCACCCCTATACACACACTCACCCTGCACACACACTCACCCTACACACACACTCACCCCTACACACACACTCACCCGACACCCACACTCACTCCTACACACACACTCACCCTACACATACACTCACCCTACACCCACACTCACCCCTACACACACACTCACCCTACACACACACCCCTACACACACACTCACCCTGCACACACACTCACCCCTACACACACACTCACCCTACACACACACTCACCCTACACTCACACTCACCCTACATCCACACTCACCCTACACACACACTCACCCTACACACACACTCACCCCTACACCCACAATCACCCTACACACACACTCACCCTACACACCCTCACCCTGCACCCACACTCACCCTACACCCACACTCACCCCTACACCCACACTCACCCTACACACACACTGACCCTACACCCACACTCACCCTAACCCACACTCACCCTACACACACACTCACCCCTACACACACTCTCCCTACACCCATACTCACCCTACACACACTCACCCTACACTCACAATCACCCTACATACACACTCACCCTACACACACTCACCCTACACACACACTCACCCCTACACACACTCTCCCTACACCCATACTCACCCTACACACACTCACCCTACACTCACAATCACCCTACATACACACTCACCCTACACACACTCACCCTACACACACACTCACCCTACACACACACTCACCCCTACACCCACACTCACCCCTACACCCACACTCACCCTACACACACACTCACCCTACACACACACTCACCCTACACACACACTCACCCTACACACACACTCACCCCTACACCCACACTCACCCCTACACCCACACTCACCCTACACACACACTCACCCCTACACCCACACTCACCCCTACACCCACACTCACCCTACACACACACTCACCCTACACACACACTCACCCTACACCTCACACTCACCCCTACACACACTCACCCTACACACACACTCACCCTACACCCACACTCACCCCTACACCTACACTTTGACATTTGTCGCACGTCAATTCCGCATTGAGGATGAGTGCTCTGTAATATTAATTATCTTTCATGTCTCGCACGACGTACGCGCAACATAAATGTACAAAATGCATTGGTAACTTTCTTTTTAATCTTACACGTATACCTTGAATGTACATATCAAATATGTATATAATAAATAAATAATGCCTATAACAACCCCCCCCCCCCTAGTTCAGTTAAAAATAAACACGCGGCGCGCTGCGGCCACAGCTCGAGGATGAGGGATCGCTCGAGTTCCGGCTTAGATTTAGAAATAAAGGGGAATGAGAACGCGTGGGGGGGGGCAGGGTTAAGGAATGAAAACACAGACCCCTGTGTCGGATTGATCATTTGCATAAAAGTGTCTCGCACACGCGCCGATCCAACTCTCAGAGGGGATGGGAGCAGGAGCGAGAGCGGCGGAGAGAGTGGGGGGGGGGGGAGAGCGACGGGGAGAGCGATATAACGAGTGGAGAGGGATACGGAGGAGGAGAGCGCGGGGGGGAGAGAGAGTGGCGGAGACGGAGAGAGCGGCGGAGAGGAGAGCGTGGGGGGGAGGAGAGCGCGAGGGGGGGAGCGTGGAGAGGAGAGAGTGGTGGATAAGGAGCGAGTGGGGCGGAAAGCGTGGTGGAGAGAGTGGGGGGGAGAAGAGAGTGGGGGGGGGGAGGAGAAAGTGGGGGGGGGGAGAGCGTGGAGAGGAGAGAGTGGTGGATAAGGAGCGAGTGGGGAGGAAAGCGTGGTGGAGGAGAGAGTGGGGGGGGGGGGCGCGGGGAGGAGAGAGTGGGGGGGGATAAGGAGAGAGTGGGGGGGGAGAGAGTGGGGGGAGAGAGCGGCACGAGAGAGAGAGCGTGGAGAGGAGAGAGTGGGGGGGGGCGCGGGGAGGAGAGAGTAGGGGGGGGAGAGCGGCACGAGAGAGAGAGCGTGGAGAGAAGAGAGAGAGAAAGCCTCCAGCGAGGATCTTCGCGCAGCTGGGAGGGGGGGGGGGGGCGAAGGGACGGGGGAGTGTGAAGAGCAGCCGCGAAGCTACACCGAGTGTGCAGGCGGTGCAACTGCGCATGTGCCCATGCCCCAGCCACGCAGGAAGGAGGTGGGGAGATGAAGGGAGGTGACAGATGGAGGTGAGAGAGGTGGGATATCCATGGATGATCGATGAGGAGGATGAGGTGTGAACGGGGAAGGTGGGAGAAGCGGGGAGGTGAGAAATGCGGAGATGCACTGGGAGATGGAGGTGGGAAATGCGGGGATGCACTGGGAGATGGAGGGGGGTGCGAGACAGCGAGAAAGAGGTGGGAGATGGGGGCGGTGGGAGATTAAGGGATGCGCACACACAATCACTGACAGCCATGTCCGCACACACAGCGTGAACGAAGGCGCCCCAGTGTTTGATCTATAGTCCGGCATGCGAGCGCGTGCGAGCGCGCGTGTGTGTGTATCAGTTTGATTCCCGCTCACGGCCAACACCAATGACGATTATCTGAACTGGTTGTGGGCCTCCCCTAGGTCGACTCAGCCTCAAATTAGTACCTGGTGCGGTGTGTAAACATCGCCACTGGGGAGACAAATGCGACCGGGCGTGGCGCTCGCCACCCACCCCCTCGTGTGCCGTGCCGGCCTTCATAGGTGCTGTTCGCTAACAGCACTTGCCCCAAATGTCTGTTTAGGCTCCACGGGGGATCTTTGTCTTTGTACGCGCGAGCGAATTGGAAGCTTGCTATCGCATCCCATTGATGATTACGCGGCGCGGCTGAGCCGAGCCGGAGAGGGTGACCCTGGCACAGATGATGATGATGGCTGGGCACTGTTGTTGTTGTTATAATCGCGTTATAGACAAGCGGCGAAACGCGCACTGTGAGATTCGCTTTATAAGCGGGTTGCATCATTAGTGAGCCTACCCAGCGTTTGCGTCTTTATTTGTGTTTGTGTGTTTATGTGTGTGTTTATTTGTGTGTGTTTATTTCTTTGTTTATTTGTGTTTATGTGTTTATGTGTGTGTTTATTTCTGTGTTTATGTGTTTATGTGTGTATTTATTTGTGTTTATTTGTTTGAGCGTGTGTGGTTATTTGTGTTTGTTTATTTGTGTTTGCGTGTTTATAGGAATGGGGAGCGGTGATGTTAGTGGTTAGCGCTCTGCACTACGAACCCGGCGGCCCGAATTCGATTGCCACTCACGGCCCATTACCAGTGACGATGATCTGAAACCGGTTTTGGGGCACCCCCTAGGTCGACTCAGCCTCAAACGAGTACCTGGTGCGGTAAAAAAACACCGGCACGAGGGAGACAAAGGCTGGCCGCACACCGCCTTCGAGTGCCGTGCAGGCCTTCACAGGTGCGTACTCGCGAACAGCACTTGCCCCAACAGTCTATACGGGGGAGTCTGTGTGTGTGCGTGTGTGTGTTTGTGTCTGCCGTACATGACAGTTACAACCGGTGTGGTGCACAAGGCGGGTGCCACAAGGTTTACATGATGCCCCCCACCCCCACTACAGCCCCTTCTTCACTGACTGAAACAAAAACGGCGTGGGCCATCGTGCCACGTGTGAGACCCGGAGATGTTCCTGGCAAGGATGATTCAACATCGCCTTGCCAGACCAGGGATGATTCAAGATCGCCAAGGATGATTCAACATCGCCTTGCCAGACCAGGGATGATTCAAGATCGCCAAGGATGATTCAACATCGCCTTGCCAGACCAGGGATGATTCAAGATCGCCAAGGATGATTCAACATCGCCTTGCCAGACCAGGGATGATTCAAGATCGCCAAGGATGATTCAACATCGCCTTGCCAGACCAGGGATGATTCAAGATCGCCAAGGATGATTCAACATCGCCTTGCCAGACCAGGCACGCTGAGGATCGCGGGGCCCCAATGTGGATTGGGAACCTGGAGAATGCCACTTTGAGGTGGTGGCTTGCCATCCGTCTCACCACAAAACAAAACACCTGCCTGAGTATTTTATGTAATCACATAATCCACCCCCTCAACTCCCCACGAGTGATGGGGCAGTTGTGTAGAGAGTGGAGACGTGTCCGTACCTGGGCAGTGCGCATTTCACCAGCTGAGGTTTGGCAGTAGAAGTCTCACTTCGAATCAGTCGAGTGGCATCAGCTGCCGTAACGCCGTGTGGAAGCTTCCTGGCCTGTCGCTTCGTACAAAGCTCCGGGTCTGTACCGGTTTGCAACATTCAGACTGGCCTTCCCACCATCCATCTCGAGTCTAACCATAACGGATCATGTGAGGAGCTCATAGATTTTGAGAGATATGGACACATTCCCATCAGTGAGCTCCTCCGGCAGCCGAGGCTGCGTTGGCTGGGTCACGTGGCCCACATGTCCAGCCACCGCACACTGAGAAAACCCTCTACCCGGCTTCTGTTTGGCCGGATAGAGGGGGCTAAACGGGCACGACACGGGTTCAAGAAGAGATGGACTGATGCGGTACAGGAGGATGTGGAGCTGAGTGGACTTGCCTATGATTGGTACCAGCGGTGTCAAGATCGACCTCCGTGGAGAAGGCTCGTGAAGGACGCTGCTGCTACTGGGCAGTTGGAGGCAGTCGCCCTCCAACAACAGCGGAGGGCAGAGGAGCAACGCTCACAACAACGAGCGGAGCGCCGGGCGAATAAAATGAAAGTTGGAACAGTGGGGACCACAGGTGGTGCATCTGCCGGTCATTTCAGTCGGACAACCCATGGCACCTGGGTCTGTCCCGTGACCTCCTGCAAGCATCGAGCCTTCAGCACTTCACGTGGAACTCAAAGACCACCTAGCCTGGCACAGGCGTCGTGGTGATGTCACCACCAATTAGGGCGAACGGCTATTGTTGTTGTATGTGATCGTGTGCTTTGTGCATGCGTGTGTTTGATGCGTCAATGTGTGTGTGTAGGTTTTGGGGGGCGGTGGCGCAGTGGTTAGCGCGTCGCGCTAGAAACCCAGCGAGCCGAGTTCGATCCCCGCTCATCAGCAAGACCGAGGCGATTATCTGAACCAGAACCTGGGCTTCTCTTAGGTGAGCTCAGCCTCAAATCAGAACTTGGTACGGTGTGCAAATATCGCCACTTGGGAGACAAATGCGGTCGGACGTGGTGTTAGCCACCCACCCCCTCGTGTGCCGTGCCGGCCTTAATAGGTGCTCGCTAACAGCGCTTGCCCCGAGCAGTCTGTTCAGGCTATACGAGGGATCTTTGTCTTCGTGTACGTTTGTACTTGTGTACGTGTGCGTGCGATGTGCATTTATTGAAATCCTCCAATCATTAAACTAATGAACGATTATTCGATTAAAATCGATTGTATATATAAATTAAATATTTATTTCGATGTCCCCCCGTCCCCTCCCCCATGTATTATCTCGCCGCTTCGTTGCGTTCTCCCGGCGCGGCAGCTGAAACAATGCTGCACGTTTATTAAAATCCACACTCCCGCCATCCCTCCACCTCCGTGAACCCAGCAGCAGCGTGAATGAGTTGACCAAGTCGCAGATCGGCAGGTCGCGTCGGGTGGGGTAAAGTGTGGGTACACACACCTCTCCCCCAGGCATCCGTGAAACTACTGGACATCTGCGGGGAAAAATTAGCTTTATCGCGCATCGGATTCCTCAAGTTTAAATTAAAAAATATATTCTGATTGCTCCAAGACATTTGGCCAACGTGGAAGAGTAGGCCAATGCACCCCTCCAGTGGGCGCCCTTCTGCCAGGAGTGGCGCGAGCAGGGAAATTGCTCTTTCCTATTAAAATAGCCACTGCTCTTCCCCGGCTCATTTAAATTGGACTGTGGTGGGTGGTGGGTGGTGTGGGGGGCACGGGAAGGAGGGGGTGATTTGGGGGGTGGGGAGAGATGGGGGCTCACCCCCCCCCCGCGCCCCCACCCCCCTCTCTCCATTGTTCTCACGATGTAAGTAGCGCGTTCTTTGTCTCCTAGCTCAATACATGGATCTCGCATTAACGCAGCTATGCATTGGACATGCATTCGTCACACGCCATATATATAGGCACACACAATGATAAAGATTCCCCGTATAGCCTTTAACAGACCATTGTGGCAAGTGATGTTAGCAAGCACCTACTAAACTAAGCGAGAACAATGTTTTAGTTATTTTACCAGGTAGGGCCCACTGAGCTATGTAGCTCTTTTTCAAAAGCGACCTGGCCACAAATGATAACTCAAACGAAGTAGCCGCTTATCGCGTGGACACATAAAGCAACCACATTCTCTAAACGCGTGATGTTCATTCTGAATGTGGAGGGGAAAACCAGAGGTCCCGGGAAAAAATACACGCGACCACGCAGAGAGAGAGAGAGACACGCACACTCCAAATATACAGCAGGAGGCGTCAGGGTCGGGATCAAACCCACAACCTCCTGCACACCAGGCGAGGGAGTTCACATCGCGCCTCCACAACTACCATCACCACCATGCTCATCCACACTGCTTTGTATCACCACCAGCAGACTGTTAGCGAGGAGCACCCCTGAAGCGCCCGCACGGCACACGAGGGGTGGGTGGCCAGCACCTCGCCGAGCCGCCCTTCTCTCCCGAGCGGTGATATTTACACACCGCACCGGTTACTGACTCATGGGAGGCCCAGGACCGGTTCAGATCATCGTCACCGGTGTTGTCCACTGAGTTCGCCGGGTACGAAGCGCACCACCATCACCACCAGTAGTAGCACCACCAGCAGCACCACCAGCAGCACCACCAGCACCACCAGCAGCACCACCAGCACCACCAGCACCACCAGCACAACCATCACCACCACCAGCAGCACCACCATCACCACCAGCAGCACCTTCATCATCACCATCACCACCACCAGCAGCACCACCCCCAACAGCACCATCACCACCACCAGCACCACCACCAACAGCACCACCAGCACCAGCAGCACCACCAGTAGCAGCACCAACAACAGCACCAGCACCAGTAGCAGCACCACCATCACCACCAGCACCACCACCAACAGCACCACCACCACCAGCAGCACCACCACCATCACCACCATCACCAGCACCACCACCACCGCCAGCACCACCAGTAGCAGCACTACCATCACCACCAGTAGCAGCACCACCACCAGCATCACCACCAGTAGCAGCACCACCATCACCACCAGCAGCACCACCATCACCACCAGCAGCACCACCATCACCACCAGCACAACCATCAGCAGCATCACCACCAGCACCACCACCACCAGCAGCGTGCCCTCCTCCACCCGACAGTCAAATAGTCACGTGAGCGAACGCGGCCAATGCATCACCGCTGCATCAATAGAAGGTGGAGGGAGCCTCTCCAGCTCCCCCGAGTGGGGGCCTTCTGACAGCGGCGGAGCGAGCGAGCAATTGCAGGGCTGCACCTTCTGTTCCGCTTACCGCTGCGGTGGCTCGGAGATGTTAACTCCCTCGCCTGGTGAGGCAGGAGGTCGTGAATTCGATCCTGACCCTGACGCCTGCTGTATATTTGGAGTTTCCGTCTCTCTCTCTCTCTCTCTCCCCGTGGTGAGATGTTAACTCCCTCGCCTGGTATGCAGGAGGTCGTGGGTTCGATCCCGACCCTGATGCCTGTTGTATATTTGGAGTTTGCGTGTCTCTCTCTCGCTCCTCGTGGTCGCGTGGACTTTTCTCCGGGTCCTCCGGGTTTTCCCGTCACGTTTAGAATCAACTAAACGTGACGGGCGCGTTGTGACCCGGCGTCTTCGCGCTCGCTTGGTGCTGGAGGGACAGCGCGCATGCCAACCGCGCCCGGTCGTTGTCGTCTTCTATAATGACGCTTCTGAGAAACGTTAAACCGGTTGATCCCGTGCCGCTTCAGTTCTTTCAAAGGGCGACGTTCGAATTGCTGCGACTCGTCCCTCCCCCCCCCCTCCCCCCGATATTTTCATCGCGATTGATGTAATTTAATGTTTTGTTTCATTTTCATATCAAACTTTTCTCCCCGGCATATTGAAACCTTCAAAACCAACCGGATTACTGTCGCCCCCAGCCTCCCCCCCCCCCATATTTTCTCTCCGAATGGCACAAAAGGTGGCTTTATGAGAAAACCCCGTGGCGCAGAAGTCGCCTAAATAGTCACTGCCGTGTAGGTCGCATCGCATTGTGTGGTACAGAACCGCGGGCAAGGTCGGCGGGTGTCGATGTTAGTCAAAAGCCTACGGGGGTCTCCTTCCAAGTGTAGGGGGTCAGAGGGGTCTCCGTGCACGTGTCCAATTGTGGGTGTGCTCGACCACAATCCATCGCGAGCGTGTATGTGCGCAGGTCTCCTTTGGCACCGTCACGTAGGCAACCGCGCAAGTCGGATGTGTGGGAGCAGTGAGTATGTCCTCCGTGTGAGCCTCAGGGGCCTACGGAGGAGTCGGCGAGGTTCTGTGTAAGTCTGTGGGGAGAGTTTCCACTCGCGAATTACAACGCGCGCTTCTGCAGGAGGTGCGTATGGAATCCAAATTGCCATCCCCAGAACACCGCCAACTACTGGCTTGCCAAACTTAACTTTTGCAGTTTTTTCATTAATATATAAAAATGTAAAACCAAATCAGTGAATTGCTTCACTATTCTGGCAAATCGCCCGATGATGCTGGATGTAATTACCAAATTGTAAACGTTGTGGATTTACTCTCCAACACACCGGTGGGCTGTAGTCTTAACTAATCGGCGCGTTGTTCACGTGACAAACCTTACTGGCTGTGTCGGGTGGTGGAGGGTCACGACACATTTATACTTACGCGATCCAACCAAAAACCCTTGTATCGTGAAAATGCAGCGGGGTTGCGAATCAAATGCCAAGACGCTCAATCCCCCGACGACTGCCGCATCGGGGACTCCCATCCGCCACCGGCTGCAGCCGTCGGCCCCGATGCGCAGCGGCTCGATAAGTCTCCGTCTCGCCAACAACAACAACAAACAATAACAACAAACAACACGTGGTAGGGCTTTCGCGACCAATATCATCCATAACACACGTTTTTTTGGGTTAGATCGCTGTGAATATATAAATGTGTCGTTAAAACCCGCCACCACCCTGATGAAGCTGGTTGTAATTACTGGCGAAACGTCGTACTCAGATTGTAAATGCTGTGGCTTGGCTCTCCAACACACCCGTGGTGCTGTACTAATGACGAATTGGCCACGTTCTGTTTACGTGACAACCCTTACTAGTTGGCTGTGTCGGGTGGTGGAGGGTTTTAACGACACATTTATATGTTTACGCGATCATAACCCAAAACAACCTCTATCATGAGCAACAAATAAATTGCCGCGACGTTCCTCGGGGAACAATTTGGTGTTGGTTTTTTTTGTTCGTGCGCCCAATTCAAACGAAATTAAAACGCTTTTCTTTTTCCCCAATCCACGACCACGGGGCCGTGCGCCGCACTTCATTCCGCTCGTCGCTCTCATCATTCTCAATCTTCCCCCCTTTTCGTTCCCGCATCCGCTCCCGCAATACCGATCCATCTCCCCCTAATGTGCCCATTCGCTAACAATAAAAAAACAACCTCGGTTCTTTCAGTCAAAACGCTCGGCACGAGTACTTTCGCGAGCGGTATCGGGCTGACGGTTCTTTGCAGAGCCCTCGCAATCACCTGTTACGCGGTTATCATGAATTACTTTCTGTCAACCTCCAGTGCATCCCTCCCTTTGTGTACACATTCTAGCATTGGGCGAATCACTTCTTCCCCCTTCAAACAGCCGTCGATCCTCTCTTGCTGGCATTCCATCCACACCGTCTCTACCATCTCGGTGGCAAGATGTTAACTGCCTCGCCTGGTATACAGGAGTTCGTGGCATCGTTGCCGACCCTGACGCCTGCTGTATATTTTATTGAGTCGTCGTGTGTCTCTCTCTCTCTCCCCCCGTGGTCGCGTGGATTTTTCTCCACGTCCTCCAGTTACCCCCCCCCCCCCCGCCACATTTAGAAACGTGCGTTTCAGAGTATTTGGCTGCGATAAATGTTCACGTGACAAGCCGCTTCGTTGAGCTGTCATTTGTGGCCAGGTCGCTTCTGAAAAAAGAGCGAGAGCTCAGTGGGCATTACCTGCTAAAATAAAACAGTCGTTTTCTTAATCTTCCGATTTCTCTTACCACCTCACTCGAGCATGCTAGGTCCAAAATTATAATCCCCAACTTCTCTTCCCCATCTCGAGTTCCTTTATTTAAACTCATGCAGCTCCATAATCTCTTTCTCTCTCTCTGCATATTCTCTTTATATCGTTGAATTATATTCACTATGTAACACGATTTTTGTTCCTGGGTAGTAAGTGTTATTTTATAATTGCTTATGCCTCAAAAGTACAGAAAATGGCTATTATTGCTGGCAAACTTTGCTTTTGTGACCAGGACTTTATGTGAAAGAATGACACAAATGTACACCGCGTTTTCTCATTGAAAATAGGTACATTTAAAAATATCACTGTTCTAGTCACAAAAGCAAAGTTTGTGGGGAATAATAGCCATTTTCTGTACTTTTGAGGCATAAGCAATTAGGAAATAACACTTACTACCCAGAACAAAAAAAATGTTGTTATACAGTAATTATGCCAGAAGTTCCACATCTACTGACTTACGTGCTAACTTAAGGATAAACTATTTTTATTTGATACTCTTTGGTTCTTTCGGTAAAGTCACGGAGGTAGAAAAATTATATAAAACAAAAAATAACATATCACGACGTTTCGATCGCATCACAAGCGGTCGTCCTCAGGCAGAAAAAAATCATCCAGCGGTGGAACTGCTGAACCAACCGTGACTCAACCGCAAGAACCAGAGTATGGATTCCTGCAGTCACGAAAGCTTCAAATCAAGATAATTTTTATTTTACCAGGTAAGGCCCCCACTGCACTCTTGATCTCGTTTAGACGAGCGGCATGGCCACAAACCACAGCTCAACAAAGTGGCTTATCACGTGGACATTTATAGCTGCCTATTTATCCAGAGAACCACGCTGAAGTTGGGACTCTTTTTATCAGGAGGGTCCAGACAGAATTGGCTGTTTGATTTGAAGATGTTCTCAGCCAATGAACGAGTTGTTTATACCACGTAAAAAGGAACCGAGAGCACCCAGAGAAAGGCCACGTGCGGAAGGGGGCACATTTTCGCAAAAAACACAATGCCCTTTAATTACTAAGGAATGCATGACTCCCAAAACTCAAGTTTTCAGGGTATTAGGCACATTTTTATTTTATAATGTAACGTGTGCGCCGTGCGAGGTGAAATATTAAGTTGCTTGGAGATGACCCAGGAAACCACGAGGAGCCATCAAAGGTTGGCACGGAAAAATTCACAAATCTCTCGCTGTTACCGCCACCTCGGAGGCCAAGTATAGAGCTGGATCAGAGAAGGCGTCACAACATTGGACTCGTGCCCGGCCGCTCGCTGACCGCGGGGCTCGACACACACACAGCACACTCCTAGGTCCCCCCCCCCATACACGATGAGGCACCTCTTAACCGGATACATTATTGATCTTTTTTTTAAGTGAACGTGCCCATGATAATTGGGATGTCCACACAGATGGGGATATCGGAGAAACCGCTTTGATAGACGTGTCGGAACTGCGTACACCTCCCCGCATGAGCGAAGATGCCTCGATGGGAGTCGGATCCACAGATAGATCCTGGCCGGACTGGTGTTTGGTTGGTTCCGGTGTGACTTGGTGCTCGTGTTGTTGATGCAGCCGTGATTATATTTGCTCGTGTGCGGCGATGGCAGATGGTGCGATTTATGCTTTCACTTTTTATGGCACCGTCGTTCAAGCAAATTGCCTCTCACGGTCGACGAGGCAACGAGTCGGAAAGCAGCAGCCAGCAGACAAAGTAGGCGCCAACAAAGATCTGCAGTCCTTCATGTATTCGCGATGTTTTCAGCCAATGAATGTTTGTACGTCTGGCAAGAAACCGGAGCACCCGGAAAAAAACTCACAAGTGCAAGGGAACATACTATCCCACGCAAAAAGGGGCAGGCGAGTCCACACACACACACACTGCTGTACCCGGGGTCTTCCGTCAAGCCAGCGTATGGGAATCTCGATGCCCACGGGGATTTCACATTTTGTGCAATCCATCAACCCTCGCCTCCAGTGCTGGATTTCCAGGCGTGGGTGGCCACCGCTGATCGTTGCTGGTGCGACTGATTGGGCGGTTCTGCTGATTGGTGCGAACGTGACTACGATTGTATTTATGTATATAGAACTTCTTTCGCGACGTGCAAATCGGGAGGTGCGTGGAGGGGGGGGGGGCAACTACACACAAAAATCAGTTCTAAAGAAATGAGTTTTCGATTTAGACTAGTGTTGATGCGACTGGTGCTAGTTTGACGATGGTTGGTTGTCCAGGCGTGATAGATGTTCACTTGCAACCGTTAACCCTTTCTCGTTCCGAGACACCTGCAAATTGCAGGGTGTGGAGGTCCCGCTCACCTGGGAATGTCGGAGCGTGCGAGCGCCTCGGCGATAAAAATCCTAGAGTCAGAGTAGCACCGTTGTTTTTAAAAACATTGTACTCACCGCAGAAAACTGTAGCGACACGACCACACTTTGATAGCTGGCGCCAAACTGTGCCACACGCCCTCCCGCATGGCCTTGTGGGAGTCTCGATACCAACAGTTATTTTATATTTTATTCCAGATTCCTTTTGATGAAATACAAGTATGTACATGTATGTACAAGTGTACATCATCGGAAAAGAAAAAGATTAAAGATGCAAACAAACCAGCTTATCTTGAATACCTCTACTTGGGCTGTTTCCTGGGCGTTCGCAAGAGTTTGTGGTAAATTAATGAGGAAAATACTTTAGGGGCCAGTGTTACTACACAATTGTGAATGTCACTGCTGTGATGTACCCGTGTTGCTGGACTGGCCAACACGGAAGTGTTCTTCAGAAACTGAATTGAGCAGCGCAATTTCTCGCATGTACAGACTTCCCCCTCCCAGCGGGTTGGGGGGGGGGGGGGCGAAACGTCGGACAACCGTGCCGAACAACATGCGGCGTGGCACAATCCACGCAAAAAAACGTGCACTAGTCGCAAGACGAGTGTTAAGTTGGCTTTTTTTGGAGGGTTTGCAGACAATTAGGAGAAAAGGCCACAATCTTCTTCGCAACGACAGGGCGCAGTGCGTCAGGTGAGTTGGCGGGGATGACCTTGAAACGAGGGGTGAAAAGAATAAAAGCAAAATGCAACTCTGCATTTATGCCCACCCGATGTAATTTGCCCGACGACGCGATTTCACTACGCTCGGCAGCATGGGGTTGTGAGAAAATGAGATTTATTTAGAATTTTTAACCACTACTGGCATTTCAATGGAGAAGTGTCACAATTTCAACATTTTACTAAGTAGCATTTTCAAACAAGAAACAAAACTTATTTCACTTTTCAACCCACGTAACGGTATTTGTTAAAAAAAACCTCTGGAGCTATTTCAAGTTCCTTTTTCAAAACAGTGAAGGTGAAAAAACATTGCTGGAATCTTATCCGGTACACTCCGAAAAAGCCACTGACAAAAAAACCCACACCAAGCCAACGGTTGATTATTTCTCTCTCTTGCAATTCACCATTAAAATTCCAAAGGCGAAGGTCCAGCAAGACACTCGCACAGAGGCTCCTTCAGAGCAGTAACTCTATCAGATGGGAGCAATACATTTGCCAGCTAATATTCACAAGCGCAACGGACCGATTGATTCGTGAAACGTTATCAGCGCCTTAAACAAGCGAGGCTTCAACTCCGTCCCCCCGCCCCCCTCCCCATCCTTTCAAGTAACACGAGATTAAGAAAGAAAAGATTCACTTTGGGGAGAAGACCTGTCCGTTTTCGTCAACGCTAATAAAGAAAAACATTATACGGCTCGTCATCATTGTTCAGCCGAGCTGCAACCCCCCCCCCCCCCCCCAGGAAAAACACCGTTTCGACTCGCGCGCACACGTTTACACACGCCGGCCAAATCCCACACCGAAGCCCTTGCGTAATTCCCACCACCGATGCCGCTGGGTATCGTTGAGCGCACGCCGGTGCGGGCGGTCGCAGTCCGGAGCGTGGGCTCGCGGACCGGCGGAGTTCGGCGAGGATCATCCGGCGGTGGGGAACGACGCAGGCCGTCGCGGTGAGCTCACTGGCGCAGGCGGTCGCGGTGAGCTCACCGGCGCGGCCCCCCGCGGCCCCTTCCCCTGCCGCCCCGACCTCGGCCTCGACCCCGACCCCGGCCGCGGCCGACGGCTGCACACGCGAAAACACACGCACGCGCAGGCAGGCAGATCGGCAAACGAAATTGGTTAGAAACAGGTTGAGAGGCGCACGCAAACTTGTGCACACAAGGACACATTAGAGCAAATGCATGGCCGCACATGTGCACACATACACAAAGACAAATATCCTCTATATAGCCTGTAACAGACTGTTGGGGCAAATGCTGTTAGCTCGCACCTATGAAGGCCGACATGGCACACGAGGGGGTGGGTGGCCAGCACCACACCTGGCTGCCTTTGTCTCCCTAGTGGCGATGTTTTTACACGTCGCACTAGGTACTAATTTGAGGCCGAGTCGACCTAGGGGAGGCCCAGGACAAGTTCAGATAATCGTTACTCATGTTGGCCGTGAGCGCGAATCGAACCCGGGTTACCGGGTTCGTAGCGCAGCGCGCCAACCACTACACTCCCACTCCCTACATACACACACACACACGCATACACACACACACACGCATAAACAAGGACACATGTACACACAACCGTAGAGATAAGCAAACATATGGCACACATACACAAATAGGGACACACAAACGTGTGTGCAAATAGATACAACCACAAAGACACGAAATAAACAGCAGATTAAAATAGCCGCGTGCACGCGGAACCCAAACCAACATACGGGCGCGAGGGTGCGCGCAACAAAGACAAAAATCACCGGCAAGCACACACACACAGACAACCGCATGACACATGATACACACCCACACGACAACACGCAGCGGTTAAAGGAGGCAGGGCAGCAAGACGTGCACAGGCAGGAAGGGCAAGAGAGCGCCAGGTCTGCCCATTGATTGAAGCGCACGTGCCACGTTTGCCAAGCCCTGCTATTCCCTAGGCTTCACCGCTAAATTCTCGCCTGCCGAGTCTTTAAGGTCATCTTTAAGAGTTCCCAGTGGGGGATGCTCTCTAGTTTGTGCCCAAGCCCCCCACCCCCCCACCGAAACGCGCCAGCCCTGCACAAGCTGCGTGGTCTGAAGTGGCAAGCGGTCATTTACATTGCGGTAATCTGCAGACGGGAGCAGTAGAATCGGCAAGTGAGTGCGCCAGGGGCCGGGTGGAAGTCGTTGCGTCGCAGGATCGCGAGAGATGGCATCCGCCGGAGGCCATGAGTTGGTACCGATGAGTAGGAGAGCCTCCGAGATCGTGCCAGTGGGCATGTGTCCGTGCACTGGTGCCCGCACGTTAACGCCCAATGCTAGTACCCATACATCAATACCTCCTGTTCACGACCTTGGTGAGAGGCAGTATACGAGTGCCCGTATGCGGCTTCCTGTCCGCTGGCAGCAGTCCACGATGCCTCCCTCCATCCCTCTGACCCTGCGGACTGCTCACCGACTGCCCTTGCTGCAAACCGAGGCTCAAGACCCTCCTCTCATACTGTCTGTCTCTACGACTGTCTCTGCTATTCAATAAAAAAAAACCTACACAGTACGGATACACTACATACTGTTAATTAAATCAAACATATTTTTGGTATATACCTGCCCTTGTTGTCCTCCCACCCCCACCACCACCCCACTGCTGTGGTCCACTCCTCTCACTACCGCCGTGTTTACCATTCCCATCAACTGTAGTCATCGATTCCTCTCCACCCATGGTGAAGACTCGGGATCTACCGCTCTCAAGACTGCAGATGACAACAATACCCTCACCAGAGTCACTTTCTTTCTGCTCCTTCCCTCTCACACTGCACCAATCTGGAATTCCCTCCTCTCATATCCCCCCCCCCAAAGCTCTGATAACAACCTCGTTCAATGCAAGGAACACGTTACAATCCTCTGTCGATTGCAACGTCAATGGTAACGCCGTTTTTTGCTGACAGCTTAAGGTTTTTTGGGCCCGTGCTTTTTAACCGTTTTCAAAAAACATAAAGAGACTGAAGCACCGTATTCCCTCGTCGTCAATCGCGGGGACTTGCCATCCGTGATGTTGGCTATCCGCGAATCGCATCTGTAACTCTATACCACGACTACTGCATCAAGAGAAAGTGATGCGTGAAAGTGATGCATGAAAGTGTTACGTGAAAGTGATGAGATAAAGTGATGAGATAAAGAGGAGTTAATTTACATGTATTTAAGAGCTATTCGTAGGCCCATATCATTAGCCGTGAAATATGATATTCTCCGGAACGTGACCCTCGCGAATAACGGGAAAATACTGTATTTTCATTTTACCAGGTAAGGCCCACCGAGCTAAATAGCAATTATTTTTACGTGGAACTTTATAGCAGCATAAACTCTCTAAACGCATGTTGATTATAAATGTGGAGGGAAAAACGGGAAGACTCGGACATAAATCCACGCGATCACGCGGAGAGGGAGAGACGTAAACACGTCCCGTCCCGCCGTTTCCGCACCGCGTCGTGAGCCATGGTTGCTTCGAGGCAAGATGTTAACTACCTCGCCTGGTATACGGGAGATCATGGGTTCGATCCCAACCCTGACACCTGTTGTATGTGCATGTGCTCCCTGTGGTTGCGTGGATTTTTTTTCCGGGTACCTCCGGTTTTTCCCTCCACATTTGGAAGCAATATGCCTTTCGAGTAGGTATGTACATATGTATGTAGAACTTCTTTCGCACTGTACGTAGCCACCAACCATGCTAATCAGAAGTGCAGGGGAAGGACAACAAACTATGGGTCTCTGCTAGAGTTTATGGATCTCTGTGTGAGTCCATGGGTCTCAGTGCGAGTCCATGGGTCTCTGTGCGAGTCTATGATGTACGTGTGTACAGTGAACTTCTTTGGCGCCATACGTAGCCGCCAACCGTGCTAACCGCGAGGCAAGTCGCCGTGCAAGTCGTACCAGCTTCCCTCTTGCGCGCCTTCGCCTTGGGGCCGTCGTCGACGAGCAGCGTGTCGAGCGGCAGGCTGTCGGGCAAGATGTAGTAGCGGATGTTGTTGCCGCGGATGCTCAGCGAGTCCAGGGTCACCGGCTCGCGGTTCTTCACCGTCAGCTTGACGGCCTTCAGGTGCGTGTTCATGCTGATGTCCACGCCTGCAACCGCACGCACAAAGACAAAGATTCCCCCATGTAGCCTTAACAAAATGCAACTATGAAGGCCGGCATGGCACACGAGGGGGTAGGTGGTCAGCACCACCCCCGGCCGCCTTCGTCTCCCAGTTGCAATATTTACACACGGCACTGGGCACTTGAGACCGAGTCGACCTAGGGGAGGCCCAGGACCGGTTCAGATGCTGTCCGTCAGCGGGTATTGAGCTCGGGTCCCCAGGTTTGTAGCGCAGCACGCAAGCCCCAACACGACTGCTACACTACTGCTCCCCACGGGCGCATGCACACACACGTACACACGTGCACACGGGGACGGAGTTGAGGCTGTGTTTCTCAAACGGCAAGTCCTCATGAAACGTGGCTTAATTTCAGCCAGATCTGTCTGGGTCGGCGATGCAGACCATATTTTCGCACCCGGTATACGGCATCCAGTACATCTTCTCTCGCTGTGGCTTTGACTACTAGTTGCGTGCCACCTACTCCAGTCCATCAGCGACCCAAACATTTTTTTCCCGCACCTGGCACACCAGGGCCAGTATTAACCTCCTCTCGCTATAGCCGAGGCTAATAATGACCCGTCTACCCCAGTCTATGGGTTACTGGGACAGCAATCGGCGAGGAATTAACGCCTGACCGTGCGTGACACAGCACGGCATGATTTTCCATCTTTGTTCATTTTGTCGTACAAACACAAATGAAGTTATGCCACTGCACGCGCTCGATGATTGCTCAACATCTCACAGGACCGATCAAAATTAAGATGCCGTGTGTGTGTAAACGTACGCGTCCCATGCACTGCAAGAGCAATCTTAATTTGAATTGTGAAAAAGGGTCATTGCCCAAAATATCACCTCTTATTATTTTAAGGCCACAAAGTGTTATCAACAAATGTGCTCGAGTTTTTGTTTTATACCTGTGCTTGTTGCAATACTGCCAATACAACGGTATTACCGAATGTTTCAATTCAATTTGCGCTCTGTACAGGTGTACGTACATGCCACACGTTTAGCAAACATCGGGCGTGTGCAGCAGTCGATTGTTGTGCGATGCGTGTAAAACTGCGAGCTTAAGGAGACAAATAAAAAAAATCCATGCGTCGCTCCACCCCTAAATCTGTAGTCCATGCTCCGGCTACAGACAGGCGTGAAAATCAATGCTACTTAACTGCAATGCAGCCCATCTTGCACATCTTGCAATTCTCACAATGTAGCCAACGAACATGAGACAGGATACTGTCACTCTTACAGCAATTCACAAACACCCGTGGCATCCCAACCTTCCCAGTCACGATGAAGTATGCCAATCCCTGTTACCTCCCCAATCTCTTAGATTCTCCGCCTTCGAAATAAAATAATGTTAAAAGCCGCCTCTTCCCCACGACCTCATTATGCGTCCTCCTTAGTGTACAACATTTTGAGATGCGGTCATATTCTGGGATGCTGCAGTGGTGAGATGTTAACTACCTCGCCTGGTATGCAGGTCTTGGGTTCGATCCCAAACAGGACGCGTGGTATAATCGGAGTTTGCATGTCCTCCCTGTGATCGGTGGATTTTTCCCCCGGTCCTCCAGTTTTTCCCCTCCAAATTGAGAAACTTGCGTTGAGAGTATTTTCCTGCTATAAATTTCCACATAAGCCACTTTGTTGAGCCGTCATTTGTGGCCAGGTCACCCCTGAAAGAGCTATAAAGCTTAGTGGGCCTTATCTGGTAGTATAGTTTGTTTAGCGATGCTTCACAAATCCTGAATGTCGTGTATGATTAACTGTGAACACTCGCGTTTAGCTAAGTGGTCATATGCCACTGCGAGACGGTCAAAACATGCAAACTATTCCCACAGCCCTTTCTCAAGCGGTTGGGGCCCAGGAAAAAGTTCAGATATCATTCGCCAATGACGTTAGGCATGACTGTGAAACGAACCCAAGCTGCCTGGCTCATAGCGCAGTGCGCGAGGTACCGCGCCACCGCTCCATTCAAAACGTGCGCCTGTTCGTAATTGGGAGGGGGGGAACTGGAGGGGTGGTGCGTCGAATATTTCCGTGTGCCAACGCCGCTCTCGCAAAAGGTTAACGCTGCTTCACCGCCAGCCACGTGTGCGCACGCACGCCTCTCTCAGTTCATTGTTTATGGAGTTGCCCGGGGAGAGCGACATCTTTTCTCTACGGTTCAATAGCTCAGAGTTAAAAAGCCTGTAAGAACACATGGCTGCTGGCCACGTGGCCTCCGCACGGTGCGACAAGCTCTGCAGAGCCAGGAGGCAATTAAAATAAGGAGCGTGTCACTTATCCGCCGCCTCATTGCGCAATTGCGATTTTTTTTCAGGGGGCGCGGGGGCCGTAAAAGATTTCAATCATTGCGGGGCGTTTATGAACGCTCGCACGTAATTAATGCACATTTAAGCCTCTCCGTCACTTTTACTCGGCAATTAACGAGTCACATTCCCATTCGCAGCGAGTGCCGTGTACGCAGGCGGGCGGCAAGTGTGAGTGGGGGCGGGGGGGCGCAGGGGGGGGGGGGGGGGGGAATAAATGGGGGAGATGCTTAAAAAAAACTGTGCTGTGTCGTGAGTTCCATTTTGCCTGGTTGGGGACGCCTTTGTTGGGCTCTCGAGCGTTTGGCATTTCTGCTGAATCCAAAGAATCTGATGAACAGCAATTCCCAGACGCGGCTCATAAAAGCCGGCGAAAGATGCACAGCGGGTCCAAAAGACAGCTTCAAGGCCCATCAGCAGAAAACAGCTGATCACACACGAAACAGCCTCATTCGCACCACAGATAGAAACCGGCTGAAAATCCTTGATTGAATTTTTTCTGAAGACGCGAGGAAAATTCTCGCAAATCTCCCCCCCCCCCGCCCACAAAGGAGGACGTGGCAAGCGCAGTGGCAGCGGCGACGACGGAAAAGGACAGGAATTCGCCGTGGCCTTTCACGCGAGAGGGCGGAGAGATGTCCCACATTACAACAGACGTGCCGACTGATGATTAATGTGGTTCCGCCGCTTCAAAGAAGCAAGCGGTATTGAAAACCTCTTTCCAGACACGGCTGTGTGAAAACAAAAGGCCAACTTAATCCGCCAGGTGTCACGGCCAAGGTTGTTATTTCACAGCCGGTGCAGGGCTAAGCCTGCGGCCGATGGCGCTCGCCTGTTATCGCGAGGCGCCGACTGCAGGGCCCCTTGCCTGTCGCTGCTTGCGCAGGGAGGTGGGGGTGGGCGTGCGTCACGGCGCGCGGGCGTAGCAAATGTCGCGCGGACGTTAGCTTACGGTGGTGTGCATGGCGGGGAAAGGAATTAATGCGCAGATTTACAAAATAACTGGTGCTTGCTTCTTTTTTACCATCTCCCTGCAGCACGTTCTCGGTTCAGCGCGTTTAATATTTCATTTCGTCTTCTTTGCCCCAATTATATTTCAATTGTGCCACCATTGTCAGGTCATTAGTCTAAGAAATTTCCATTTGGAACACTCGCCGACTGCAGTGTAGCATCAACGAAGGGTGACCTACTTCTGAAATCCCTTCAATCGGTCTCTTATCCTGTAGGTTTCTTATCCGTACAAGGTGGTGCATGTTTTATCCGAGGACCAACCCCAAATGGTTGGTCCTCAGATCTTGTGTAGATCCAGAATAAGGTCAAAAGAAATAACAAATAAATGATAGTCATTGGTTACCGGGCTTGTCTCAAGTGAGAAGTTGGTTTAATCACACAACGTAAAATAATCATTAACACTGCCGTGGAGAATGTAAGAAACAAAATAATTAAGCAGATATTAGAGACCTCCTCATTTCACATATCTGTCCCTGCATATCATCATCGGCAGTTGAAAACTGGATTCGAACCCAGAACACGAGTAGTGTTTGACTCAGGTTGCCTGTCTGGCCATTATAGCCCTCAGCCGCCTCAAGGGAGCAGGCTTTCCTGGGGGTCATGTGTAATGGCACACAGTATGGGCACACGGGGCCAGAGAAAGTATATTGTTATTTAGAAACCGTGCACGTCTTTACTTTTTTGCAAGGTCGCCGGGAGAGTACTTTGGTTCGTCTCGTCTCACGATGCCCTATTAATAATTACACGAGCACCGCAACTTTAAAAATGTAGAAATGAAAATTTACAAGCGAAGGCAGCGGACAATAAATGATTCAAAATAACTTATTTTCAAGTGCCAAATTTCATAAAAGCAGCGAATAAAACACGCAAATTCACTCTTTCATTTACACGTGCACGGAATCCAATTACGTAAATAAAATGTCAGAGGTTCAAATAAAAAAAGTATCGACGTCTTAATACGCGGAGCACTCAACTACCCGAAAGCACCACTTCAGATGATATTAAATATTAGCACCATCCAAAGAATGTTGCACTCACTGTGTTTTTATATTCCAGTCACGCAATCGCAAATGGCTGTATGTTAGACCGTACACCGGCCACATATTTTGTTTACGCACAGCAGTTAATATCACGAGCCTCCATGACGATAAACAGTGCAGAGGTAAGAAAACTTGCCCGTGTGTAAATCCCAAAGTTTACAAGAGGACTTTCCCGCAGTCGGATATGGACAGTAAATGTCAAAACTGGCTGCCACTTTCATAAAAGTGCAAAATTCTGAAGCAATATTGAGATCCTTTATAACCGTGACTAAAGTGTGGCTGACCTTGGAAATGACTAGTGGACTACATCAAGATGCATCACTTTTTTTGTGAAAAATATAAGCGTAGCAGGGTGGGTGTGCTCCTGATCGCCAAATGTCCAGGGTTCCTGACTCAACATTCACAGAAGCAATGTCGCACCGATGCCAATACTATTCTGCAGAATCGTCCGTCACCTGTTTCTCAACAACATTGTGTCTCTATCTTATCCAACAGTCTGTGGCATCGCTCAAATGCACCCCCATGGCCTCTCACTTTCTGCCATCACTGCATTCCCCATATCACACAACCTTTCACTTCTGCACAACGAATTATCACTCCACGTCCAACACAGCTGCGCTGTGGTCTAAGCCATTCTTCCCCTTTCTTCCTCCTACTTTCTCACCCAACTTTTTTCAAGCAAACATATCTCCGTTTTTTCATGATATTAAACATGCCCTTTCCCAAGTCACTCATCTACCTCCAACTGTTAATGTAAATTGTCCACATTTCTTCAGGATGCATCATGATTTATTAAAACAAAATAAATCCAGTTTTTTTTCTCCAGTTTGTATTGTCTTGTTTGGCTAGTCCAAGGAAAACAATTGAATACATAAACTGCATTCATGGAAAATTATTAATTCTTACACATACACACAGTGGATGCATCGTGATAAGAATCTTAGTGAATTTAAATGCCCTAGCCAACACTTTTGGCATAAAGGGTCTAATTTTTTATATCGTATTAAATATTTAGCGTTCGTAACAACCGCTTTGTGCACCGAGTGGCTGAGCGGGAGAATAACCAAGTGCAGGCATTCAGTTTATCATGTAGTAGGCTTTTGCGACCAATATCATCCATAAGAAGTTTTTTTGGGTTGGATCGCGTAAATATAAATGTGTTGTTAAACCCGCCAATTAGTAAGGATTGTAAAGTTAACAGAACATGCCAATTCGTTACATGGACATCACACTGTTGTGTTGAAGAGTAAATCCACAACTGGTTTTCATTAATTGACATTCACCGGTTTCCTCTATCCAACAGCCTCTCTCTTATAATATAAATATGCTCAGCGTTTCTGTCAGGGCTGTGTGAATACATGGTGCGTTTGAATGCCATTTAGTCACGTGACAACCCATTATATATAAGATGTATGTTTAAAAAATGTACAGTTCCTTTGTCAATCCATTGCTGGATGAAGGCTTTACCACGCTGTTATTGGTCATGGGGCTTATTTGACAATATTTCACCATGCTAGTTGGTTAACCTGATAATAGATTTTTTTGCATGTGATTATCAATAACACTAAAATACCAAAATAAACAACTCTCATATTCTTGGTTCTTTCGGTAAAGTCACGTAGAAGGGAAATAATAAAGTAAATACAGCAAGAACATTTTCTTGCTGTGGTTTTCACACCTGATGATGATTGCTTGTGTTGCAATCGAAACGTCGTGAGAATTTTATTGTTTTATTTTTATTATTTCCCTTCTACGTGACTTTACCGAAAGAACCAAGAATATGAATCCCTGCAGTCACGAAAGCTTTAAATCGAAATTTAACAACTCTCGTTTCACTACTTTGTGGTTTTATAAAGCATTATTATTACTCGCCTGTGACCGTGCCATGCACCTGGGTACCGTTCTTCAGCTCAATGGTCACCGTCTCGTGGCTCAGCTTCATGAGGAACCTGCGGGTGACATTGCAAACCTCGTCAGACCCACACCACAGCGGCACATCACATCACGCCGACAGATCTTACCACTACCAGCCCTTCCCAACACGTGGCGAGATGTTATCCCCCTCGCCTGGATATACAAGTCGTGGGTTCCATCTCGACCCTGACGCTTGTATATTTGGAGTTTGCATGTTCTCTCTCTGCCTCCTCGTGGTTGCGTGGATCTTTCTCCACGTCCACAGGTTTTTTTCCTCCACATTTAGAACCATACAATTTCATAACATGGAGGCTTGCGACCAATATCATCCATAATAGTTTTTTTTGGGTTAGATGGTGTAACTATAAATGTGTCGTTAAACCGGAGGATTTCTCCACAAATCTGGCTTTCGCCTGATGAAGCTAGTTCTAATTACTGTCGAAATGTCGTACTCAGATTGTAAATGGCGTGGATTTGCTCTCCAACACACCGGTGTGCTGTACGAGTAACGAATTGGCACTTTTTGTTTACGTGACAAACCTTACTAATTGGCTGTGGCGGTAGTTACGCGATTTAACCCAAAAACCCAATATGATATACGATTTAAATATTTGGCTGCTATTCATTTCCACAAGCCACTTCATCAAGCTATCCTTTGTGGCTAGGTCCCTACTGAAAAACAGCTAATAAGCTCAGTGGGCTTTGCCGAGTAAAATAAAATAAATAGCGGTTATATATATCACCAAACCAGCACAATAGAGGCCATCCAATTAGTACGTACGTATGGAGGGGGGGTTAACCCAAATGCATACGCTTGCGTATGGGGGGTCTACTGACAATGTAGGTACGCATAGGAAACGAGGGGGGGTGTGAAGCCTCGATAATAATTTACCTACATTGGCCTTCAAATGAGCCACAGTTCAGTTTCTTCAGCTGTCAGACAAGACGGCGGCCCAGCAGACTGCAGCTAACGCTGCTGTGATTCAGCCTGACATCACCTAACTGTTCGACTGGATTCAGTCGACGTTTGGAACCTTGCGGACACTAGGAAACTTTTAAAACTTACGCAACTTAATTTTTAATGCAGCCGGCGGTGGGCAATGTTTGCTTAAACAAGTTAATATTATGCACCCTTGATCGTTTCTGCGTGAATTATCGGCCGTTCTATAGGATGTGGGGGGGGGGTGTCAGGCGTACGTACGCAGGTGGGGGGGGGTGTAAAAAGTACACGTGCGTACAGGGAGGGGGGGAGGGGTCAAGTTGACAGATTTTTGCGTACGTATTCTTGAGTCTTTCGGTAAAGTCACGTAGAAAGGTTTAATGAAAATAACAACAAATAAAAAAACTACGACGTTTCTATCGCAACACAAGCGGTCGTCTTCAGGAAAAGGGGGGTTAGCTTCCAAGGCAAATTGTTTATAAGGGTTTGAAATGGGTGTAGCCCAAATGTCAGCAGCCAATGACAATGTAAGTGGTGGGCAGCCAACCCGACGGTGGTTGGTTTTCCACCAATCAAAGGGCTGCCAGGTGAACAGAAGCATGTTTATGAGAGATTAGCATGTTAATGGGTGATCGCAGAGCCGTAACAAAGTGATCGGCGCGCGAAGTGGCTGTATGAGTGTGAACCCTTGCGTACGTACTAAATGGATGGCCCCATATAGCGTGCATGAGCAATATACCAGATCAGTATTCCACAACACGCCAGCATCTATGATGAGCACATAACAATATCCGAACAGCCACCAGTAAAATGTCACATATCACCAACAATCTAGCACACACATCAGTATGCCACACAACGCTACAGCACATCACATTCGCACACAATATCATGCCAACATAACCACAACGACATGTAACACCGCACCAATACACCATATACCAAAGTGTCACAGCAACACATGCAGTTAAGGTGGAATCGGGGGTAGGTAACGCACGGCTCGTCACGATTTCACTCGTTCTGCCTACAAATCAGTGAGAAGGAATACCACCTCGGGTTTTTTTCGCATCGCAATCGGATCACCCGTCAACAACAACTAACGTTAACCGCCGAGTGCGCAGCTTTTACAATTGTGCACGTGAAAGTTAATTTGCAATTGTATCGACCAACGTCCATGAACTTTTGAGGCATTCAGACAGGTGGGTGCGCACGGCTATTTGCCGGCCCTGAACATAAACAAACATTCACAACATCGAGCGAGTGCGTCAGGCCTCGGCACTGACCCCCATATCTAATTACAAGCACAGCGAACGCACGTGGCTTCTAGTAACAGTGGCCCACATTCAGTTCACTTACAACGAGCGGCCCTTAGTTCTAGCCCAGATACGATCATCAACGCACACGTTTGGAGGCGCTCATCCAGAAGTGGATTAATGATGAAAGGCCCGTACATTAGTTAACTTACAGCCAGGAGTCAACTATATACCAGGTCTTATTACAATGCATCGATGACACTGACCTATGTCCCGCCTGCAATTACAAATAGACGCGTGGTGAGGCCTTCAATCACCAGTGGACTGATCAAGGGCTATACGTGACTTGTTTTTTTAAACTCTCATTGATATTTCAACTCTCGTGCACCCAAAGAGTTAACTCGTGGCTCTTAGCAGAGTTAAGTTGACATCACGCTGGCAAAGTTCGCTAATCGCACACGTAGCTACACCACAGCTCGAACTAACGAGCCTCTCCACCGATGGCTCGTGGACTCTTAGCTCAGATATAAAATTGGACAAAGTGAAGCAGCAAACCTCCCGAGGAAGTTAAACGCAACCCCAGACTCGAGTTAAACACAGCGCTCGTAAAATAGTCAAATCCAGGGCCTAAGTCTTCCAGCGACGGCGCAACGCGACAGACGACTGCCTGATAAATTGACGTCGAGCACCCGTTATATGCACGGATTTTATAATAAAAAAGCACAACCTGCTGCTAATTGACGAGACGTCACTGTTCGCTCGTCAACGCGCGGTTGATAGTCAAAATCAAACCGCCGCGCGAATGAATGGAATCCTCCCCCGGTATCGATCTCCAAGACCGTCACTAAACCAGCATCCACTGCCAATTAACCTGCTAAGCACAACACTAATTAGCGACTTAGTTACCACTAGCAGCAGCGACATGAGCGACGCTGGGTAATTAACAATTGAACCCCCCCTCAGCGTAGAATCCCGCTCGTTTTGGCGACTCCAAACACCGGGGAAACAAAAGCGCGGGGCCGTGGCGCCTTCGAACAAAAACAAGCAAAAACCCCGCGAGGTCCACTTTCAACTCCGAATGGAAGGAGGCGAAGGGACGAGATGGGCCACGCGAGTTTGCTGGGCCATCGCGAAGACGATTCGAACCTCGCGAGCTTCATGATGCCGACGGATGGTGGCAGCGGGGCCCGAGGTGGCTGGAGCTTGGCGCTAGGATAGAGCGGGGCCCTGGCGGGAAGGGCCGGGGTGGGTGGAGGGAGTGGCGGATGTGACGTCAAGGGGGTCGGTGATGGCGGATTTGTACTTCCGGGACAGGATGGTTGCCATGGAGATTTTTAGTGGCAATAAAAAATATAAAAAACAACAAATGGGACCTTTTTAATGCCAGTGTCAAAGTATGACAAAAAATGGTTTTACCATTTCTTGGTAATAAAACAGGTGTTAAGATGTTCAAACGCCAAATAGTTGACGTTTGAACATTTATTAGAAAAAAATAACAGACATTAAGATGTTCAAACATTCAATATTTGGTGTTTGAACATCTATTTGTTTTATTGCCAAAAAGGGTCAAACTTATAATTTTGTCATAAAACTGGATAGGTTTTTGCAGTTCCTGTTTAACACGGTACTAGGCTTTCGCAACCAATACCATCCATAGTACAGGTTTTTTTGGGTTAGATCTCGTAAATATATGAATGTGTCGTTAAACCCGCCACCACCCGACACAGCCAACTAGTGAGGGTTGTCACGTAAACAGAACGTGGCCAATTCGTCACTTGTACAGCACACCGGTGTGTCGGAGAGCAAATCAACAACATTAACAATCTGAGAACGACGTTTCGCCAGTAATTACAACCGGCATCATCAGGCGGCAGCCAGAGTTCTGAATCTTTACGTGACGCAGCTCACGAATTGGCTGTGTCGGGTGGTGGCGGGTTTAACCACATTTATATTTACGCGATCTAACCAGAAAAATAACCTGTATTATGTAGTTACTTACTGTATTGAAATCGGAACGTAATGGTGTGGAAGTTGTAAACATTTGTGAAGAAGCAGTTGATCGATTAAATACATTTTTTTAAGTTTCAGTAAGAAGTTATGTAAACGTTAACTCGGGTCTAAATTCAAGATTTAGTGTAAAACAATATCCACGTTTTATGAAATAACGTGCCCATTTAACACTTCCTGCAATGTAAACATGTTTAGCAAAAATATATCCACATTTCGTATATAAAATATACAATACCTACAATCACCACCTCAATGGAAGCCTATATGGGGTTTTTTTTGTCAGCTAATGGATCAATTTGTAGTCTCTGTGTGAGTCTATTGTTCTATGTGTGAGTCTGGGTCACTGTGTGAGTCTGTGGGTCACTGTGAATCAATGAATGAAGATTGAATGAAGTAAAAAAATGTAATCCACAAGAGTGAAATTTGGATTTTGTGAGAATATCAATATTAATATTTAGCGAAATCTAAATTTCGTGAAAATACAGTATATACAGATTTATCGGAAAACTTTCAAACTTTGAGGGGGAAAACCCTCAGCAAAAAAATTATCCACGTTCTCACAAAATACATTTCTTTATGTTGACAAAACAAATGTAATAATATGAATAAAACTTCTCCATCGTAAAACAAAATTCGGAATTTTGTGAAAACCATTGCTATTTAAAAAAAAATGAACTCAACACATTCATCAATAATACTGTGGCCTTAATATAATAAAAATATATATAATAGACGACGTTTCGGGCAATGGCCCGTAATTATAGAGGTCAGAGAGACAGAGTGGATATTAGGAGTTGGAGACTGCCCATGTTTACACCAAAAGCCTTGATGAAAATTTAATTAAAAAAAAAATATTGACATGTGAATTTACATCATTATCAGATATTGACTGACAGACAAATCTTTCAATGATCACAAAGTATTTACTCATAAATAAACAAATGTATATTAGATGTGAAATCTTCAAATGTTTCTGACACATTGCCTTGTGGGAAGATTTGTTCTAATGAGAGCAAGGCACGAGCCACTTACCAATGCATCCCTGGGCCCAAATCACAGTTCCAGGAAGATACATCTGAGAAGTGAATGTTAAAAGTACACGGACTGCATACTAAGCTAAAATGAATAACCTGAAATTAGTTTTTACTTCTAACACACTAAAACAGGCAAGCGATGATAACTTCAATCAGCCAGACCCAGCGATCAACGTAGTTTTGCAACATTAACTTCAAGCTGAGTGCAAAAAACGTGAGAGAAAATCCCTCTGCTGAGAAGATTCACCTCTAAAACAAACAAACATCGAGATAATTCTTAACGCTCCATTACCCAGGTAATCATTTCACGCTGCATGCCTCTGTCTAGAACACCTGATGTGCCAACACGAGCCATCAACAAGTATTCTCCGTGATGCTGTGTCGGTTCATGGGGAGCGGTGGTGCAGCGGTTAGCGCGCTGCGCTACGAACCTGGCGAACCGAGTTCGATTCCCGCTCACGGCCAACACCAGAGTCGACTCAGCCTCAAATGAGTACCCGGTGTAGTGTGGAAACATCGCCACTAGAGAGACACAAGCGGTCGGACGTGGTGCTGGCCACCCACGACCCCCTCGTGTAGCGTTCCAGACTTCATAGGTGCTCGCAAACAGCAATTGCCCCCTACGGTTTGTTAAGGCCACACAGGGGATCCTCCGTCTTGTTGTTGTGTGGGTTTATATGCCAAGTCACTGCATGCCCAAGCAGCTTCTGTTTGGCCAGATAGAGGGGGGCTAAATGGGCTAAATGGGTTGATTGGGCGGCTGATTGTGCTGAGTGGCCGGTACCAGCGGTGTCAAGATGGGCCTCTGCGCAGGAGGCTCGTGAAGGACGCTGCTGCTGGGCAGTTGGAATCAGTCGCCCTCCAACAACTTCGGAGGGAAGAGGAACTACGCTCACAACAACGAGTGGAGTTGCTGGGCGGCTAAAACGCAGCAAGTTGCCACAGTGTGGAGCACAGCTGGTGCATCTGCCAACCCATGGCACCTGGGTCTGTCCTCTGAAAACTTGCCGACGATCCTTCCACACTTCACGGTAGCCTCAGGGTGCACCTAGCCTGGCACAAGCAATGCGGTGACGTCACCGCCACGCAGCGGTAAACGTCGATTTTTTTGTTGTTGTTGTGTGTAAAGTTTAGTGCCAATGGATGTCAAATTAACAACCAGTGGGACTTGAGGACGGGAAATGGGAGGCCAGTCATGAGTGTACGTGGAGCAAATACTCAACGCAATCGTCACTAACACTGCCTTAAAAAAAGAATGGTCCAATAATGATAATTAATCAAAGGGACGTTGAACCAACGTTGATCCAACGGTTTCCAACCATATGCCAACGTTGGCTCAATGCTGACATGTTTACTGGGAGGTGACGTTCCGGGCAATGGCCCTTCTTCAGAGCACATCGATGTAGCCTCATATGCAGGGTGCTTCAAAAAAATGAACACTTACATGGAGCTATCGTTTTAAAGGGGAAATAACGTATAATACACCGTAACATGATCACAAATATATGTTAATAACTTCAAAAAGTCAGAGTCTCCACTTGTTCACCATCATTGTCAACACATGCCAGGTGGTCTCCAGAACCTGGAGGCACATTTCTTGTGGAATTGTTGCAAATTCTCAGAAGTATTAACATTTTTTTGAAGCACTCCGTATATATATATATACATTTCCCCCCTTTAAGGCCACGGTGTTATTTACAAAACATGTGTTGATGTGTTTTGCTATTATGTGTGTTTGTGCACCAACTGCCAACGCAATCCCAGTCAATTTAGAATGTTGTTGGACCAAAGTTGGTCCAACCACGTGCCAACTTTGATCAACGTTGGTCCAACGTTGGTCTATAGTTGATCCAACGTTCGTCCAACGTTGGTCTATAGTTGATCCAACGTTCGTCCAACGTTGGTCCAACCACGTGCCAATGTTGGTTCAACCACGTGCCAGCGTTCAACCAACCACGTGCCAATGTTGGTTCAACCACGTTGAATCAACGTTGGTCCAACGTTGACCCAACCACGTGCCAACCTTGGTCCAACCGTTGGCATGCTTACTGATGTCTCACCATATAATTAACACTAAAAACGTGTCTGTTTAAAATGGCTTCCTCTCTTTACTTATTTTCAACCGTCTTTCTCACTTCTTCTCTACTTGATTGTTGTTAACTAATCTCCGTCTTTCCGTGCATAGCGCCCTGAAAACGATTGCTTAAGGGCGTTTTATGAATTTAAATCATAATTTTTTCACTGTTGCACGCCCTGACTGTCCAGCCCCCTTCGTCATGTAGGGGCAGGGCTCGGCAACCTGCGGCTCCGAAGCCGCGTGCGGCTCTCCAAGGACTGCTGCTTCGTGGTGTCGTTATTCGCATCGCATTGCGGCTCTTAAAATATTGATGGGGGTTTTTGGGTTTTGTTACAGAATTCGCAAACAAAAATGATCTCATCGTTTTTTTTGGTTGTCGACCCATTTATCTATGGCCACCGGAAGACTCCACCAAATAAATCTACTTATTAGTGATTCGCCCATTTAGTTAAACGACATTGTATTTATTTCTTAAATCTCTGACGACTCTTGCAGGATGGGACCCATAGTCATGAAGCTCCGGATAATGGAAGCGATAGGATCCGGGGGACTTTGACACCCGCACAACAACTGTAGCACCGTCATGGTCGTTTTGTGTTGTCTCTGCGCAAGCCAGCGTGTGTGTCATTATTGGGCGCCACGGTGGCGAGATGTTAACTACCTCACCTGGTATGCAGGAGGTCGTGCGTTCGACTCCGACTCCTGCTGTATATTTGGAGTTTGCGTGTGTCTCTCCCCGTGGTCGCGTGGATTTTTCTCCGGGTCCTCTGGTTTTCCCCTCCACATTTAGAATCAACATCACGCGTTCAGAGTATACGACTGCTATCAATGTCCACGTGATGATGATGATGATAAACCACTTCGTTGAGCTATCATTTGTGGCCAAGTCGCTTCCGAAAAAGAGCTACATAGCTCAGTGGGGCCTTACCTGGTAACGACATTTTTTTATATCGTTGTAATTTATTAATGTATTGTTTGGTGGGATTAAAACAGTGGCGGCTGGCCTGGCTGCTCGCCCTTGTCGCGAGTATAAAACACGCGTCCAATTGAGGCCAGGCGGGCGGGCGGGTGATGTTGGTGTTTTTATTGCGTTTCGTCAGTCGCGGCCTCGTTAATAGACGCAAGGGAGAGGAGGGAAGGGAGGGTGAAGTCCGCGCTTGATTCACGGCTTTAATCAGGGGGCGCGCGCTCTTCTGCGGGAGCGGCCACACTCCCCACCATGGACAGCGGCGAGGGGCAGGAAACCTCTCCAGCGAATCCCCGAATCCTAGCGGCCCTTCTCCTATGACGATCAACCCCCTCCCCCACCCACCCCCAAGAACGTATTTCAAAACAGATGAAAAACCGTCGTCATCGTCATCATCATCATGAGCAGCGGCTGCTGATGAAGATGCCGATTAATAATAATAATTAGCATCAAGCAATATGAGCAGATAAATGACGATGATCAATCAGCAGCTGTAGCTGATACCCATCAGCAGCAGCAGAAGTGGTCGCAGCAGCTAAATGATGATCATAGTCATCATCAGCAACAGAAGCAGCAGCTGAATTATCGGCAGAAGGAACAGCTGGATCACCATCATTATTATCATCAGCAGTCGAATAATAAGTATCATCAGTTTCAGCAGAATCATCATCATCATCGCAAAGCTTGCCTAATGGTCATTATAATCACCAAAGCTTAATCCTCATCAATAGTGTAATCACCAAAATCATAACAACATAATCATCATCAGCTTGCAGAAGCTGAATTATTATCATCAACATCATCACCATTGCCACGGCATGACCCTTCCTGTCTTTCAGTTTCACTGTCATTCAGAAGGGGATTTGAGATTGCCATATGGGTCGTATAACCGTGGGTACTTGCGGTGCTGTGTATAAGACCCTTAGCTATAATGCACAACGCGAACACCTGCCAAATGTACGAGCCATGCCCACCGAAACACAACAACAACAACATTTCGAGATGTGCCAGCCAGGTGGCTCAGGAGAACTCATCACGTGTCGAACAAACTGGAGCCATCTGAGAGCATTGGCATCGACCCCAGGCTCTCGCCGTCTGTGATTAATGATCATCACAGTGCAGCGAGCTGATGGTTCTCCGCCTTAATCGACAACGACTGCCCACAGGAGGAGGAGGGAAAAAACTCATCACGTAAATTTGTTTCTCTGTTCTTTTTTATTTGGAGAGCTACCAGCTGCGATGATTAAGCTAAATTTCGTGTCAACGCAAATGTGGCGAGCGTATCTATATAGCAAGATTAAATATGCAGGCGACAGTCTCCTTCTGCACATATAATCCGTCTCTCCACATCAAATAATTTAACGTATTTCTTACACAAAACCCACCAACCACACACACGCGCGCGCAGGGCCTTCTGGGAGCGCGTAACTTCAGCAGCATAGATTCAAGACAAGCAAAACTCTGGACCGGTTTCAACATTCAATGTATCACACAGTGAGTGTCTCCACAATGCCGCCAGTGACGACGCTGATTTGGGGGTCGCTCTAAACCAGCGTCCTTCATTGCAAGGCCCGCGGGCAACTGATGGCCTCTGGTGGGCTTCAGTGCGGCCCCCGACAAAACACAAATCGTGAAAACATCATCATCAATCTTGATTTGAAGCTTTCGTGACTGCAGGAATCCATACTCTTTAGTTCTTTCGGTAAAGTCACGTAGGTAGAAAATAAAATAAATCACGACGTTTCGTGCGCAACACAAGCGTCCGTCATCAGGTGGGAAAGCATGGTCTGCTGCTGTCCAACCCGTTGGGGTTTGGTTTCAAATGTGTGGCGGCCCTTACACACTCATTATGTCTTATCGGCCAAAGTGCCCCCTCCCCCCTCTGAAAATTAGTGAAGAACACTTCTCGAGAACGTTGCATCCAAATGGGACCTCCACAGCGTGACGAGAGAGGCACCTTGCCTGTAAGATCGGCAGCTCGCCGACATTGTGACGATGCGACTTCAAAAGAGCAATTATAATAACATAGATTTTTATATTTATTTATCTAAATATATATAAAAGGGACATTTGTGAATATGTGTTTTTGTTCGAAATGTTTAGCATACTTCCCAAGATGCAACAAACTTGAAAATTGGCATGTGGGTAGCTTGCAGACTGTACACAATGCAAAAAGTATAAAAATAGACCTTTGTATTTTGGGGGGTGGGGGGCACAATAATACATATATTTTGCACGGCAAGTGAGCGGTGACGTAACATCTGTGATGGTGACGTCACATCTGTGATGTCACCCGCATGCGGCCGCGTCACGCAGTGTGCCTGCTGACGTCACGCACCCCCCACCCTCCGCGTAGGCCGTGTGTTAATCCAAGACCAGAATCCAAGTGTCGGGCGAAGCCGGGTAGTAGAGCTAGTACAATATATAAATAGTCGTGTAACAGTGTACCCGCTGTTCAGCGGTCATGCACCTAGAGGCACAGGGGCACGGCGGTGTTCAGGAATTACAGAGTCTCCCCCCCCCCCCCTCGTCATGCACAGATAATTCCCACAGCAGATGCAGCAGCCAATGTGATTGGAGGCAGCATGGGGTGGTGGTTGCTGTTGTTGTTTTGGGTCCAAGAAAAGACCAAGGCAGCCCTTGCTCTCTCTCTCTCTCTTGCTCTCTCTCTCCTCGTCCTTGATGTGAAAACGTTAACCCCTTCCTTGCCGAGACAACGGCTCACAAACAAAAACAAGATTCCAATCGAAACAATTTGTAGCGCGCAGACAATTGGACGGGTATGCGGATCGTCGATTTACATCGGAAGGATTGCGAGAGACTGTGAACATTTGGCCAGGCCTCCATCCAGCAGTGGACTTCTGGATCGATCACCTGGCTGGTGATGATTGATCACGATGATTCGCCCCATTGAGCCCACGCGTATTTATTTCACAACAACAGAGACCCTGATATTAAAATACCGCATTTCTCCAGATTATGAGACGCTCTGAAAAATACGACGCACTCAAAACAAGTGTGTATGTGTAAGGTGCCAATAGGGTTCTACAAAACGTGATCTCCCTCTCTCTCACCCACACACCGATTTATAAGGCCGGTTGCTTTAAAAGACAAGAGGACAACAATTCCGGCTTGTAGTCGGAGCGCAGAAAAGCAGTAAACGCTTTTCATCTCGTGAACAAACTCGAGGTGGAACTCCCCCCCCCTCCCTCCCCCATTTGAAAATTTCACATCACAGACCACGGTCGTTACCTCCCGTCTCTTGACAATCTTCTCCACTGCAATTCAAATCGAGCCTTTAATCACACACACGCTGTGTGGAGGAGGAGGAGGGTGAGGATTGGTCAAAACGCAAGCGCACGCTGATTGGAGTTTGCGAACCCCTATTCTTCCAGAGCGCGGGCGTTCCTGCACTAAGACGATGGTGCGGCCAATATACTGTATAGGGCGCCACGGTGGCTAGGAGATGTTACTGGTAGGAACCTCCTGGTTCCACCAGTCCACAGGGGATTAATGTGTCCGTCCGTCCGTTGTGCATCCAAATATGGGAGGGGTGGGGCTGGGTGGAGAGGGGAGGGTGGGGAGGGGCTGGGTGGGGAGGGTGGGGAGGGGTTGGGTGGGGAGGGTGGGGAGGGGCTGGGTGGGGAGGGTGGGGCTGGGTGGGGGGTTTGAGGGGTGGGGCTGGCTGGGAAGGGGCTGGTCACCCCGTGGTGCCCTTATAAAACTCAACGTTTAACCTACTCACGCCGGCTTGTGCACGCCCTCACAATCGGGCATATTTGCGGAATACACCACGCCGCCGTTGACCCTGGCCATTGACCGAGCAACCAAACGTTCCTACCAGCTCCCTCCGCAGGAATGTGTTACCTCCCTCTCCTGGAACGCAGGAGGTCGAAAGTTCGATCGCGACCCTGACGCCTGCTGTATATTTGGAGTTTGCGTGTCTCTCTCTATCCCCGTGGTCGCGTGTATTTCTCCCGGGGTCCTCCGGTGTTTCCCTCCACATTAAGAATCAACATCACGCGTTTAGAGTATTTGGCTGCATTACATTACCGCACGATGATAAGCCACGACTTCGTTGAGCTATCATTTGTGGCCAAGTCGCTTCCGATAAAAGAGCTATTTAGCTCAGTGGGCCTTACCTGGTAAAATAAAATAAAAATGTTTACGAGTTTAGATTTAAATACCCCCCCCCCACCCAAACTCAGCGAATCATCCCGAGCAATCTCCCCCATGGCACATGCAAATGAGAGATGCTGCCGCCAATTAAACGCTCCACAATATACAGGCACCTCGCTTCACATACACAAACATCTATCTCTCCTCCAAAGACGAATCCCCCGTGAAGCCAGTAACAAACTGTTGGGTCAGGTGATGCTCGCGAGTAGCGCCTATAAAAGGCTGGCACGGCACACGATGGGGTGGGTGGCCAGCACCACGCTCGACCGCCTTTGTATTTCCCAGTGGCGATGTTTTTACACACCGCACCAGGTACTCATTTAAGGCTGAGTCGACCTAGGGGAGGCCCAGGACCGGTTCAGATATTCGTCACTGGTAGTGGCCGTGAGCAGAATTCGACCTCGGGTCACTGGGTTCGTAGCGCAGCGCGCTAACTACTACACTACCACACACAAAAGACAAAGATCCCCCGTATAGCCCTAAAAGACTGTAGGGCAAGTGCTGTTAGCGAGCACAAATGAAGGCCAGCACGGCACACGAGGGGGTGAGTGGCCAACACCACGCCCGGCCGACTTTGTCTCCCTAATGACGGTGTTTACACATCGCACCAGGTACTCATTTGAGGCTGAGTCGACCTAGGGGAGGCCCAGGACCAGTTCAGATAATCGTCACTGGTGTTGGCCGTGAGCGGGAATCGAACCCGGATCGCCAGGTTCATAGCGCAGCATGATAACCGCTACACCACCGCTTCTCTACACACACACACATCCCTACACACACACACATCCCTACACACACACACCTCCCCACACACACACACACATCCCTACACACACCTCACCACACACACACACACACATCCCTACACACACCTCACCACACACACACACCTCCCCACACACAGACACACATCCCTACACACACATCCCTACACACACACATACAGATCTTTACACGCCTCCTCCCCCACCTCCACCACCCTAACGGAACCCCCTAAAATATTAAGCACGCCTCCCACTTTGGCGCGGGCGCGGGGGGGGTTCCGCTGGCGCCGGAAGGATTTCACGTCGCGGGGGGTGAGTGAATGATTGGTTGTGTGGGTGGGTGGGGGAGCTTTATGGGATGGCGGATAGAGGGGCGAGGTAGGGGGGCCTGGGGGCGGCGGGGGGGTTACCCCGCAAGGGGCCGTGATTATTGTGGGGGGAGTGGGAACGGGCGGGGGGGGGTTCCTTTGATGCCGGGAAGCTCCGATACGGGAGGCGAACGGCGTGGGATCAATTCGAACCGAGCGGGCTCGTCTCTGGGGACCCCATTAGGTGGATTATGATCCCTGCCGGCTTAAGAGACTCCTCGCGCGAGATTTTAAAAATAAAGAAATAATTACGGAACGCATTTGAGAAACATTATAAATAAGCACATCCGTGGCCAGGCTAATGCGGATTGACAGGCGGTCCGCGCGCTCTGTTGCTTTCTTTCATCTAAATCGTCTCATGGTTGTTATTTTGTTTGACCACCGGGATTTTTGCACACAGCCTTGATATTCGGGTGGGGTTTTTTCAGGAAGATTTTTGCTGTTTTTTCCTGGATGTTTCTGTTGCGCGTCGTCACTTTACCATGTTCTTTGTTGATATTTGTTTGTTGCGGTTGCACCTGAGTCAAGAGCCACATGGCTCACAGGGCTATACCCAATACATGAAACTGAAAACCACTTCAATGGAGTGGTTTGGTCATCAAGTAGTTCACTCTCATCCGCCACGTGAAGAAAGCGCTGCCATTCAACTTCAGATAGTTGTTAAAATGATGCTGAACATCAGAGATGATGGGAGGGAGGGGGGTGAGTTTGAACCACAGATACTCCCGTTGTACGTAGAGGATCAGAGTTACACTTGCACTCCCCTCTGGATTGGCTCTGTGTGAAGCCCTGAAAAACCGCAAATTATGTGAAAATTTAGATAAACTATAACCAATAGTTATTTTCTAACCAGGTAAGGCCCCACTGAGCTATCTAGCTTTTTTTCAGAAGCGACTTGGCCCATCACAGATGATACCTCAACGAAGTGGCTTTGCGTGGGAAATTCATAGCTGCAGCCAAATAATCTAAACGCGTGATGCTCATTGTAAATGTTAAAGGGAAAAAACGGACGACCCGGCGAAAAATCCAGGCGACGCCGGGGAGAGAGAGAGACACGCAAACTCCAAATATACAGCAGCAGGCGTCAGGGTCGGGACTGAACCCACAACCTCCTACATACCAGGCGAGGGAGTTAACATCTCACCACGGGGAGAGAGAAAGACGCAAACTCCAAATTCTACAATCAGAAGGTAAACTCGATGGGCGCGTTTCATTGGCTCGTAGCAGAGGCTCATTTGACCCCCTGCACGCGGTCACAGGCGCACGTGGCCTGTGCACGAATCATCGCTCGCGCGGACCACGGAGGTTTGGAAAACACGGGGAGAGGCGAACCCTGGAGCCGGCGCGGTGGATTGGAGTCCACACAACAACAACAACAACACATGGAATAAACCACTACACCATGGAGACGGAAGCCGAATCCGGAGGGATGGAAATAAAATAATGCTCGTTTAGGCCGCCTCTTGTGGTTTTTTTCTCTCAGCTGTGTTTCGGTTGTATCCCTCTCTCTCCCCCCCTTACTTTAAAGCAAGTTGCCCTTTTCCCCTTCGGTAGGACCCCCCCCCCCGTATGCTTTGGGGCAGCGAGCCCCCGTCCCCCATATTTATATCCCCCCTGCATTTCATAACCGGTGCGGCTTGTGTTGACGGCTGTGCGGACGCGCGCGTCGCGATGTGTCGGGCCCCGCGCATCGCCCCAATAACAAAAGCCTCATGGACACCACCCCTGCAATCCTCGTGAGATAGACAAAGATCCCCCGTATAGGCTCGAGCAAACCTTTGGGGCAAGTGCAGTCAGAGAACACCGATGAAGGCCGCCCTACGGCGCACCGATGGGACTGCGGCCAGCACCGCGCCGGGCCGCCTCGCTCTCCCCCAGCGCTGACGTCTGACACATCGCACCAGGTGATGTGCTCGTTTGAGGCCGAGTCGACTTAGGGAGAGGCCCAGGACCGGTTCAAATATTCGCCACTGGTGTGTGGTTCGTGAGCGCGGCGGTGGTGGGTCAGAATCGCGACTCCGATCGTCGTCGGGCTCGTAGCGCAGTGCGAGTGAGCCCCGGAACCACAACCACCACAACAACAACCACAACAACAACAACCACAACAACAACAACCACAACAACAACAACCACAACAACAACAACCACAACAACAACAGGGACGAGGAGCGGCCCGGGTCACGCGAGGCCAAGTGGGGGAGGGGGGCGCCGTCCCCCCTCGCCCACACGCGCCTCGCCGCGTCGGACTGCGCTATAATTACAGCGGGGAGCGCCTCTTGCGTGGCCCACGCTTCAAGTGCTCGTCAACTGTTGTTGTTATTAGGGGCGCCACGGTGGCGAGATGTTATCTCCCTCGCCTGATATACAGGAGGTCTTGGGTTCGATCCTGACCCTGACGCCTGCTGCTATATATTTGGAGTTTGCGTGTCTCTCTCTCTTCCCGTGGTCGCGTGGATTTTTCTCCGGGTCCTCCGGTTTTTCCATTCGCATTTAGAATCGACATCATTTAGAGTATTTGGCTGCTGTAACTTTCCACGTGGATAAGCCACTTCGTTGAGCTATCATTTGTGGCCAAGTCGCTTATGAAAAAGAGCTACCTAGCTGAGTGGGCCTTATCTGGTAAAATAAAATATTACTGTTGTCTTAACCCAGTATGGCGAACCCATTTTCAACCTCCAAACATTTCGTGGACCACCACGCGCTAATGGTAGTTATTTGAAACGTAACTTTCCTTGGTGAGTGATGTTATTATTTCTCTTCTTATTGACGCGGTCCACGTGTTGGGAGCCGCTGGTGTAATGCTCACCGTGAAACGTCACGGTTAAATTCTAGATTTAACCGTGACGTTTCACAGTTTTCGTGACTGCAAGGATCCATACTCTTTGGTTCTTTCGGTAAAGTCACGTAGGTGAAAAATAATAAATACAAATAAAAATGTATTTCAATTTTTTATTGTTATTTAATATTTTTCACCTACGTGACTTTACCGAAAGAACCAAAGGTCACAGTTAAAGTAGCCCCCCCACCCCTCCCCCTTTAATAGACCACCACCCCCCGCCTCCCCCACACCCTCCCACGACAGACCGACTTACCGGGCGCGCACGCACGTGTCGTGACCGTTCGGGAAAGTGAAGCCTCAGTCATCTGGGATCACTCGCTCCTCTCGAACATTCGTGTAAAGTGGTCGCTGTACATTTCCACACGCCACGTCACGCAGTTGAGCGATCATTTAGGTCAGGGGTCGGCAACCAAAATAACAAGAAGAGCCATTTCTTTCCAATTCGGTACAAAATTCAGTATTTCAAGAGCCGCATGCGGCTCCGGAGCCGTAGGTTGCCGATCCCTGATTTAGGTGATAGCCAGGTCGCTTCTGAGAAGGAGCTGCGTAGCTCAGTGGGGCCTTACCTGGTAAAATAACAAACAAAAAATAGTTTGACTTCTCATATTTTACGTGCAGATTGCTACGGGTCCATGTCCCCCTCCGCTGCTGATACGCGCGTCTCTGCCTCTGCACCGTGGCTCTAACGCATTGTCTCAACTCAGTCGAGCGACCGGTTAAACATCGAGGGATTCTCATTAAACTCGCACAGTGGCTTCAGTCTCACCGGCAAATGACGAGAGCTAGGAAGCGTGACGTGGATAATCAAACGCACCTGAATTTTGAGTGGCACCCGAATGCTCAAAGACAAAGATCCCCCGTGAAGCCTTCAGAGACTTGTCTGGGCAAGTGCTGTTCGCCAGCATCGATGAAGGGCCAGAAAGGCACGCGAGCGCGTGGGTGGCCAACACCAGTGGCGACGTTTGCACGCCGCACCTGGTACTCATTTATGGCCAAGTGAACCTAGGGGAGGCACAGGACCAGTTCCGATAATCGTCACCGGTGCTGACCGTGAGCGGGAATCGAACTGGTGTGGCCGGGTTTGTAGTGCAGCTCGCTAACCGCTGCAGCACCGCTCACAACCTGAATGATCACACACACATATATACACACATACACATATACACACACACATACACACACATAAACAGTACCGACTGCAGTCATTTCCAGTGCCTCCATACGTCCAGTGAGGTGAAGGCCCAGCGAAGAGCGCACTGCGCTAAGAACCCGCCCAGTTGAGTTCCATTTCTGGTCACGGCTCACATCAGTGGCGCCACGGTGGCGAGATGTTAACTCCCTCGCCTGGTATACAGGAGGTCGTGGGTTCAATCCCGACCCTGACGCCTGCTGCTGTATATTTGGAGTTCGCATGTCTCTCTCTCTCTCCACGTGGTCGCGTTGATTTTTCTCCGGGTCCTCCGGTATTCCTCTCCATATTTGGACTCAATATCACCATGCGTTTAGAGTATTTGGCTGCTATAATTGTCCACACGATGATAATCCCACTTCGTGGCCAGGTTTTTTCTGAGAAGCAACTACATTGCTCAGTGGGACTTATCTGGTAAAAACAGTTCGCTAGTTTAGTGGCGAGTGATGATATCCCCTCCCCCCACTCCCCCGCCAATTCCCAACAACAACAACCGCGCATGCCACTAAGTGTCGGTAATGTCACCACGGCGCTTGTGCCAGGCTAGGTGCGTTTTGAGGCCACGTGAAGTGTGGAAGGCTCCCTTCTGGCAGGAGGTCACGGGAGAGACCCAGGTGCCATGGGTTGACTGCATGAGATGACTGGCAGATGCACCACCTGCGTGCTCCTCACTGTGCCAACTCGCCGTTGTTGCTGGAGGGCGACTGACCCCAACTGCCCATCAGCGTCCTTCACGAGCCTCCTTCCCCACACACCGTCCCCAACCCGCACTGTCATCGTGGTGAAGTATGGTCAAACATCCCCCAGGCGTGGAGAGGCCTTCATACAACAGGTCAGTGATAAAGACCTGCACACCCCAGACTTAGGATTGTACGATATATGCATATGCTTGCAGACAGGGTTGTCCAAAAGTCATGGGACATCTGGCTATTATGTTCATTTGAACAAATCACACGGGTTTATTGGATTTATTTTAACAAATGTTCAAAGTGACACTCCGTTAACATTAATGCATGCATGAATTCTGTTTTGAAATGAATTTAGGACGATTTTTTTTAAAGATGACAAGTGTAATATTTAACAAGTCATCACTTATGTTTCGTATACATTAATTATATTTAATATCATCTGAAAGGCAATAAGATAAATATATTATATGATCACGGATAACATATTAACTTAAAGAATAAACAATTAAAATTGATTAATGCCGATGTTAAAATAAATGTGTCCTGATTTCTGGGCCACCCTGTACACATACAGCATTCTATTCAATTAATGAGACGATCTGTACAAATTAAGGCACATCGAGTCTCCGAAGACGCGGCGATGTTCCGAGCCTCCGTCTTTCCACCCCTCCTCTGTCAGATTAATCTCAGCGCAACAAATCCTCTCTCTGGGGTTGGCACCCCCCCCCCCCCAGCCCCCCTCTCCCACCTCCCACCTTTGTATTTATATCATAAATTGTCTGCAAGTCTCGGGAAGCAACTGCACAAGTACCGACCCTTGCGGAAGGAGCAAGAGGGGCAGAAGATAAATGAGATGAAACTTTTGCGATTGCTTTGACCCAAATGCGCAGCGTGGGTCAAACACTCATCCCCAACTCATCCCCAACTTATTCTCATCTCTTCATCCATTCATTCATTCATTCGTTCCCATACGAGTGAACAAAGACCACACGCAAATAGAAACTAACTTGTTGTTCAGCCTTATAGATAGCAGAGGCGAGGGCTGTTAGCGAGCACCTATTAAGGCGAAAAACGTGGCCAGCACTACGTCGCGATCGTCTTTGTTTCCACAGTCGGGAAGGTTTAGACATCGCACCAGGGTGCTTAATTTATGGTTGAGTCGACCTAGGTCAGGTCCAAAGTTTGTATACATTCCATGGCCCGGAATCGAACCTAGGTGGCCGGGTTCGTAGCGCAGCGCGTCGTCCACTGACATACACACAACCCAAACACAGACACAAAGACACACCAATATAATGACAAATGTCTCCCGTATTTGTCGTATTGGGCTGTTGGAGCAAGTGCTGTTAGCAAGCACCTATTATGGCCGGCCAGCACCACGCACGGACGCCTTTGTCTTGCCAGCGACGATGTTTACACACGGCACCAGGTACTAATCTAAGGCTGAGTCAACCTAGGGGAGGCCCCAGACTGGTTCAGATATTTGTCACAGATGCTTGCCACTGAGTGCGAATCGAACTTATACAAAATACTCTTAGGGCAAGTGCTGTTAGCGAGCACCTATGAAGGCCGGGACGGCACACGAGGGGTTGGGTGGCCAGCACCACGCCCGGCCGCCTTTGTCTCCCCAGCGACGATGTTTACACATCGTACCAGATACTCATTTGTGGCTGAGTCGACTTAGCGGAGGCACAGGACCGCTTCACATAATCGTCTCCGGTGTTGGCCGTGAGCGGGAATCGAACTAGGGGTGCGCGCTGACCGTTGCACTATACGGCTCCCCGCCTCTACTCACAGACACACAACGACACGCAAATATAAACAAACGCACAACTGGGAACACGGCGTGATCGCATTCGAATACCAAATTGTACCGGCCGCACGAGTCTACGTTGCCCCATTTGGGGCCACGAATGTTCGAGCGGAACCCATGGGCCCCGGCGAGCGCCTCTTGCGAAGTACAACTCGGGGCCCTGATGGGCTCTTAGCTGGCAACAATACAAAAACGCCGCGTGGTGGAACGTAATGGGAGCCATTCGTCCACCCGGGGAGTCTCTGCGTGAGATCGGCACCGTGGACCGTGCCGAGCGGGGTGGGGGCCCGTGACCTGGCACCAGAACCCCCTCTTATTTGCAAAGCAAAAAAACAACCAAATCCTCTCAACATTCATCGCCAAATTTTGCAACGATGAAACACGTCTCGGCAGTTACAATTACGGCGGTTGGGTGGTATTCCTGTCTATCCCGATAGGAACGTTTTAAGGGCGAGCCGGGGGAATCGTCATTTTTTGACGGAGATTTGCCCACCCCTACTACCCCTACTACCCCGAACGCACTTCGCCGCCGTGATTATGGAGCGCGCGGTGATTTCCCCCCGGGGAGCGGGAGCTCGACATCTCGCGGATAACTCAACGCGCCCGTCACTGACGCCACTGGGCGTCGCCTTGAAAGGGGTGATGGCCGGCGTTTCGGGAAACGTTCCTTCTTCATGGCAAGTGCACAGAGAGGCCAGAAGCGAGAAAGAGTTCGAGATTAATGAAGATGACATTTTAAATACAGTTTTCAGATTATAGGTTGTTTATTTACTGCAATATGAGGTTACAATAACAGCAGTTGTTGAGTAACGGAATACAAATCCTTCAATAATCACGCAGTATTTACTACGAAATTAACTAATTTATATTTCGAGTAAAATGTTGCCATGTGGCTGGCACATTGCATTCTTGGGATGTGCGTTAATTCATACTTAGAGTCTATTAATTAGGGCGATCATCGCAAATTATTGGCTGATTGAACTTTATCAACCTACCAACGGCGATTCAATTAAGGGCGGCAAATCGATTAACGAATCGATTGTTGTTTTGTTTACAACAGTGGCGAATCGATCCATGCGCGCGCGCGTGACGTGAGAACGCGCGTGTCGGCAAGCGGCGACGATTAATAATCGATGTTATCGTCGACTAATGGGTGAACTCTTTGCACCGAGAGCATTGATGGAGAAGTGCAGAGAGAAGAAACGGGGCCTGCGTGTGGTGTTTATTGATCTCGAGAAAGCGTAAGGGGCCGTCCATAAATGACGTCACGCAATTTTGGACGATTTTTGACCCCCCCCCCCCCCCCAGTCACACGGCGTCACAAAAGTCAGACCCCCCCCCTCAAATATTACGTCATAGAGCTCTGCCCCCCACGCCCCCCCCCAAAAAAATTATATTGGATTAAGTAGAACGTGTCTATAAAGTTGCGTATTTTGATGTGACGTCACATTTCTCAACCCCTCCCCCTTCGTCACACATCGTCACAAATGTCTGACACCCCCCCCCCCCTAATTGCGTGACGTCATTTATGGACGGCCCCTAACCACGGGGTGCCTCGCGAGCTCACCTGGTGGTGCATGAGAAGAATAGGAATCCCTGAGGTGTACATCCGGCTGATCCAGGATCAGCGTGAAGAGGGAGAGTGCACGTGCGAAGCGGCTGTGGGGTGTCGGGGGCTTTCAAGTGAAAGTCGGAGCGAGGTTCCGTCCTGAGCCCCTTCCTGTTCATCCTGGTGCTGGGCACACTCACCAGAGACACGCAGAGGGAGCCCCCCTGGTGGATGCTGTTTGCAGACGACATTGTGGCGATGCGGTGGAAGCAGAGGGGTAGTGGAAGAGGATTTGAAGATCTGGGTGCAAAAGATTGAAGGGAATGGGTTGAGGAGCAGTCGAGCGAAGACGGAGTACACGGTGGCAAGTTTCAGTGGAAATAATGCAGGAGATTGCTAATTGGAATTGACCAGTTCATGAAGACAAACGAGTTTAAGTTTACCGGGGTGCCACAACGTGTTGCTGTTGGATCACTATGATGGATGAGAACTATAACAAGGGCTGGATGGCTGAAATGGCGAGAGATGACTGGTGTGGTGTGCGATAAGAGGGTCCCAGTTTGGTTGAAGGGAAAAGTGTGTAGTGTATACAGTATAGTGTAGTGTATAGTGTAGTAGTGTATAGTGTAGTAGTGTATAGTGTATTAGTGTAGTGTATAGTGTAGTAGTGTATAGTGTAGTGTGTAGTGTAGTGTATAGTGCAGTGTATAGTGTAGTGTATAGTGTAGTGTATAGTGTAGTGTATAATGTAGTGTATAGTATAGTGTAGTGTATAGTGTAGTGTATAGTGTAGTGTACTGTGTAGTGTATAGTGTAGTGTATAGTGTAGTGTACTGTGTAGTGTATATAGTGTAGTGTATAGTGTAGTGTATAACGTAGTGTATCGTGTAGTGTATAGTGTATAGTGTAGTGTACTGTGTAGTGTATAGTGTAGTGTATAGTGTAGTGTATAGTGTAGTGTATAATGTAGTGTATCGTGAAGTGTATAGTGTATTGTACAAAATGGTGGTGAGGCCGGTGCTGGTGTATTGGGGCCGAGTGATGGGGTACAAGAAAGAGGGAGGGCCAAGCTACGTCAGTCACAGAGATGAGGATGTTGGGTTTAACAAGGAAGGACAGGGTGAGAAATGAAGACGTGACAGGAAGGCTCAAGGTGGTAAAATTCACGGAGAAAATGAGCGAGAAAAGGCTGGTGTCGTTCGGTCACGTGGAGAGACAACAGGACAATCACGTGGGTCAGAAGGTGCAAGTGACGCAAGTGGAAAGTGATGAAGAGGAAGGCAGAAGAAGAGGTGGAGGGGGGCGATGCGGTGCGATCGAACACGGTGGCCCGAGGAGCGGAAAGAGAGATGGCGCAGGACGTGGCAGCGTGGAGAAGGTTGGCAAGGGCAGCTGACACCCCCACGTGAGTGGGACAAACGCGTGGAAGAAGAAGAAGACCGTCGACTAATCGATGCATCGGTAAGTACAGCCCTTGTAGGGAGCGGTTGTGCAACAGTAAGCGCACTGCGCTACGAACCCGGCGAAGCGAGTTCGATTCCCGCTCATGGGCCAACACCGGTGGAGATTATCTGAAGCGGTCCTGGGTCTCCCCCGAGGTCGACTCAGCCCCTCAAATGAGTCCCTGGTGCGATGTGTGAACATCGCCACTGGGGAGATGAAGGCGGCCGTGCGTAGGTGCTGGCCACACCACCCCCCTTCGTGCGCCGTTTCGGCCTTCATAGCACTTGCCCCAACAGTCTGTTAAGGCTATACGGGGGGGGGGACCTTTGTCTTTGTAGCCATGCGGAAGGGGATGAGGGAGGGTGGGGAGGGTGGGGAGGACAGTCCCCCTCCCCCAAGTCTCCCTCCCCTCCCACACTTCGTTGGGTTTGACTTTGAAGTTCGGGGGAAGGTGGGAAGGGGAGCCCCCCCCCCCGCCACCCTCTCGAGCAATTAAAGAGTTCAAAGTGAAAGGCGGTCACGTGAGCGGCGGCCGAGCCTTACCCCCCGGTAATTGGCGAGCTTTATAATTAATAACTTCCGCGAGCTTAATAATTAATTAACTGCGAGCGCAGAGACCCTGGTGATGTAACGAGGCGAATGGAAGTTCAATGAATGCATTAATGGCACAGAGCAAGAGGGAGCGGTGGAACGTGCTCACGTGTGGATGGTTGCATTGCGAGTCAGTGAGAGACGAGACGACTTGGTGGAGGCCTTGGTCCGGCAGTGGATAGATCTTGGCTGATGATGCTAACGAGGATGATGTAGAGATGCATTCGAATGACTCCACCTCTCCGGCCGCTGTCTCTCTTATGTGCTGTGAGAAAGGGCCATTGCCCGAAACGTCGCCTATTTCATACATTGTCGCTTTAAGGCCACACGCGGTGTTGTTGAGGAACGAGTTATTTACGAGCACGAGGGGTCGGAGCAGGAAGAAGCGACCGTGAAAGTTTGACCCCTGTGCTGTGAAGCACGCAAACTGAAGTTCGAGTCCCATTCACGGCTAACATCAGTGGCGAATGACGTCGGAAATAAACGGTCTGGCAGTGGATTAACATCCCCACCATCAGCATCAGCATCATCTGTCTCTTACGTTATTGGGCCTCTGAGTCTGTGCGAGTCACTGGGTCTCCACGCGAGCGCTTGGCTCTGCACGTGAATCCGTGCCTGGCTGTGTGAGTGGTGTGGTGGGTCTCGATGTGCGTCTGCGGAAGGAACCGGTAAGAGTGGAAGACCTCACGGAGAAAGTCTCGACACGATCAGGGAGTGGTGCCAGAGAGACGTGGCCACCACTTGAGCAGACTGGCACGAGACAGAGAGGGGAGTGGAAACAACAAATGACGACATGCGCAGTGAACACGTCCGGGCTACCTGCCCGTGGATCGCGATGACGACGATGATGATGACGTGAGTCTATTGGCCTCTATTTAAGTGTCTGGCGTCCAATCTAAGTTTATGGGTGTCCCATAGTAAATCTATCTCTTCCGTCAGCTCTTGAGCGACGATGAATCCACACCCCCACCACCAACCACCACCACCAAACACACAACCTAAATCTCCCCCATACATTTAGAATCCAAACCCCGGTATTGACCCCCCTCTCCATGCCCCGACTCCCCTCCCCGATTGTTGCTGATAAACGAGGGGCCACGCTCCGTGACACAGCGAGACAGACGGCAGCGCAAGTTGTTCAAGCACTGCTCCGGCTCGATCGATATCCGAGCAAGTTAAACATGCAAAAGTTCGCATGCGTCGGCGCGAGCGAAATATCCCACTTGCGAGATTCTGTTCTTGCGCATTGCAGCACTGCGCTCCTCAGAAACTGAAATCCCCAATGATGAGGTCTGCTGCTGCTGCTGATGCTGCTGCTGATGCTGCTGCTAATGCTGCTGCTGATGCTGCTGCTAATGCTGCTGCTGATGCTGCTGCTAATGTGCTGCTGCTGATGCTGCTGCTAATGCTGCTGCTGATGCTGCTGCTACCGCTGCTGCTGATGCTGCTGCTAATGCTGCTGCTGCCGCTGCTGCTGATGCTGCTGCTAATGCTGCTGCTGATGCTGCTGCTGCCGCTGCTGCTGATGCTGCTGCTAATGCTGCTGCTGCCGCTGCTGATGCTGCTGCTGCTGCTAATGCTGCTGCTGATGCTGCTGCTAATGCTGCTGCTGCCGCTGCTGCTGCTGCTAATGCTGCTGCTGCTAATGTTGCTGCTGATGCCGCTGTTGATGCCGCTGTTGATGCTGCTGCTGATGCTGCTGCTGCGGCTGATGCTGATGCTGCCGCTGCTGTTGATGCTGCTGCTGATGCTTCCGCTGCTGCTGATGCTGCTGCTGATGCTGCCGCTGCTGCTGATGCTGCTGCTGATGCTTCCGCTAATGCTGCTGCTGTTGTTGTTGCTGCTGCTGCTAATGCTGCCGCTGCTGCTGATGCTTCCGCTAATGCTGCTGCTGTTGTTGCTGCTGCTGCTCGCCACGCCGAGAGGGCTGCAGCAGCAGCGAGCGAGCGAGTTCGTGTCGTGTCGCTGCTCATCCTGCTGCGTTGAAGGAGCTCAGACCACAGCGGGTTTACTGTACGGTCCATAGTTGCCACAATCACTCGCGTCTTTAATTACATCTCTTTACGTATCTCTATGGGTCTCCGTGTATCTCTACGTATCTGTATGAGGCTGTGTATCTCGGTGTGCCTCTGTGGGTCTACTCCGTGGTCCATAGTCGAGGCTGCATGGCCACAATTCACGACTGTGGCTTGTGTCTTTAATGTATTAATACGTATTGCCACGTGTTTCTATGGGTCTCTGCGTACCAGTCTGTTGTTCTCCTAGAACGCGGTGGTGGCTGCGTTCCTGAAGACCGCGTTTAGGAAAAAATCTCGTTAAAATCAACAATATATAAAGTAGGGGCAAAGCACAGTCCGCGCTAACACGCGAGATGCGCACGCAGGCTGAACAAAGCCTCAGGCGCGTGGGTAGCGTCTAGAAGCATCTAGCAGCATCCCACTGCCTTGTGCGATGCTACGCAGAGACAGCCCTACCACCGCATATTGCTACTCGCGCGACAGACTTCTGTTCACACTCAATCGCGTCATGTCCAATTCGCGTTTGAAAAACACGCGGCGTTTTAGCAGCACAGACTGCATTTCTAAGTGCTTCTCTGGGTCTCTGCGTATCACTACGTGTCCCTATGCATCTCTATTGGTCTTTCGTATCGAGTCTGTGGGTCTATGGATCTCCGGGTCTCCCTGTCTTCTTCTTCTTACACATGTCAATGTGTCCAGCAGCTAAATGCAAATGTCGAGGTCTGCCTGCCTGCACGCCCAGAGGGCTTCAGCAGAGAGAGAGGGAGAGAGTTCGCGTCGCTCCTCCTCCTCCTCCGGTTAAGTGCAGACCCCAGAAGGCCGCTGTATAGGCCACAGTATGATCCTTGTTGCTGTTGTTGGTGTTGTCGTCCGTATCATTATTAATCGTGGTATTGTTGTTGTTGTTTTTGATACGAATTAATGACGACGATGGACACGTTTGGAGAATTGGAAAACAAATAAACAACAGCAGCCAATCATAATCACCATCCCCTTGATCTCGGGGCCCCCGTGTTTCCGCGTGCTCACCCGCTCCTTCTCGTGGTGGGTGAGCGTCGCCACCGCCTCACCCCGACCGACCCACCTCGGCGATCGCTCACCGGAGCTGCGTGAAAATCAGCGCCACAGTTGTAGTCGGTGTCAGGGTTATTGACGCATGCTGCTGAATATTTGCAGTTCGTGTGTTCTCTCTCTCTCCGCCCCCTCCCTGGTCGCGTGGAATTTCCCCTGGGTCCTCCGGGTTTCCCGCACTCCACGTTTAGAATCGGCGTCACGCGTCTCGGGCATTCGGCTGCTGCGATGCATCCGCACGCGACGACGAGAAGCCGCCACTTCGTTGAGCGATCGCCTGCGATGGCCACGTGGCTCCTGAGAAGGAGCTGCGTGAGCTCAGTGGGGTCTGACCTGGCACACAAACACGTGGAAAAGGGGGATAATCACACGGGAGGTCTTCATTGACGTGTGGGGTCAGCTCGCGCGCCGTGACACCCTCCGCCACCCGACACAGCCAACTCAATGAGGTTGTCACGTGATGAACGAACGTGCCGTTGCATTACCGCAGCAATCCACACACACAGGGCGCCCACGTGGGTGCCAACTGCGTTCATTGGCTGTGTCGGGTGGAGGAGGGTGCACGACACCACACGCGTATACATTTTTTACTCGCGCGATCTGACCCAACAATCAAAAAATAGCTAATCGTTACGTTTGGCCGCGAAAGCCGTCACGTGTTCAATGTGGAAGTCGCTGTGACGACACTGAGCTCTAAGAGAGGCAACGGAGGTACATTCAAGTTACGTAACTCTATGCCAGTGAATGGAGGTCGATTTTTTTAATATGTGCAGAGCATTCACGGGTGAATGAGGGGTCACCTTCCTGGATCTCTATTCAATTGGGGCTGGAGCTGTGGGTAGTGGTTCGATTCCAGGCAACGGCGGGACTATTCTTATTTTTTATTCATATTTTTATTTTATTGAGCTATGCAGCTGTTTTTTTTCAGAAGCCACTGACCCATCACAAATGATAGCTCGACGTTGTGCTTCGTCACGTGGACACTTATAGCAAACCAACTACTCTCAGTCATCGGTGGAGACCACAAAACCCGTAGACTCTGCCAACGCTCAATCCGCTCCGCGCTGCGGCTGGGCCAGGTGGCAGGCTGGGACGAGACGCAACGGAATTCTTGCATCCACAGGCCACGACGCGGGGACGCCTTCATCCAGCAGTGGATTGTAGTTTTGTCGAGCGATGGTCGCTGAGCCACAGGCCGCAAGATCGCTACACGCCAGGCGGCCAGTGACAAACATCACCATGGAACGCCTGGTAGATGCGCGTGAATAGTGAGTTTTGATACTGGCAAAAAAAGGTTATCCCATGATGTGGCTGCTCAACTCGAGATGTAAATGCTCTGACACGTGCATTGCCTTTGGACTGTTCGCCTTTTGGCGTTTTCTGATCTGACACTGGTGAGACTAGGTCATAGAGAAGGCTGTTTCTAGTGTAGGCCAATCAGTTTCTAGAACAATGCAAATATAATTATTAGAGCATGTTTGTTTGCATGTTCACTACAAGTGTGGTGTGTGGTTAATGCAGACTCGATTCCTTGCAAAAGGTGTATATTTGGTGTTTGAACATTTCAACACATCCTGTTTTATTGCCAGAAAGGGAAAAAAAAACACTATTCTTATTTTTCACGCGTGAATACGCGCCTTCAATTTGGCAAGGTTATACAAACTTTGGAAAATACGCGACGGGAGAATTGATCGATGACGAGATGATGGTATCGGCAGGCCTGGGAGGACAAGTTTCTCTTGGGGGGGGGGGGGGCATCAGCGGCCCTCGCTGTCCCCCTGGGAGCGAGCGGACTGGATGCGTCACGAGGTGACGGGCATGGAGATTCTCTGGGAGAGTCGCGGGCCTTCACAGATGACAGCGCGGAGGAGGGAGGGAGCAGGGAGGGAGGGAGGGAATTCGTCAGGGATTTGAGGATCGATCTCAGGGCCCGGTGACTTCACTTCTCACAAGAACTGGAGCTCACATTAACCCTGACCCGAACGACATCTTGAGCACAAACAATGCCAAATTGAACCTGACCCGAACGACATCTTGAGCGCAAACGATGCCACATTGAACCTGACCCGAACGACATCTTGAGCACAAACGATGCCACATTAACCCTGACCCGAACGACATCTTGAGCGCAAACGATGCCACATTAACCCTGACCTTAGGGACATTGAACAGGACCTGGGCAATAAACGTGACCCGAACACCAACCCGAAAATTAACCTCGACCCCAACTTTAAACCTCATTGTAACCCCAACCCAGACATCCACTCGTACCCGTGTGCCCACCCTTAGATGGAGCAACGTGTCTCACATTGACTCGGTTACACCAACCCAGACATCGCCTCTCAATCTAACGTTAGCCCTGACACTAACCCTCCTCACACGAGCACTCACCTCCACGTTACGCCGCGCTCGAACATTTCCCCTGGCCAGTGACGTTGACCTTGATCCCAACATAAACCCTGACCCGAGCACTGGAGATAAATGTGGACATCGCATTCACCCTATGAGTGGTGGGAGAGAGAGTCCGGGTAGAGTGATGGGAGAGAGAGAGTCTGGGTAGATTTATGGGAGAGAGATTGCGTTTGGGTATAGTGATAGGAGAGAGAGTTTGGGTAGAGTGATGGGAGAGAGAGAGAGTGAGTTATGTGGACACAATCCTGACGCCCACGAGTGTAATGAGTGAAGGTGTTTCGACGAGAAGCCGCGTCCCTTCCCTGCACCCCTCGAACGGACGCGTCCACTGCCCAGCAGGGGGCCGCCGCGGATCGCGCGCGCGCGTGCCTGCACCCCCCCCCCCCCCCCCGCTCTGTGTCACCTACAATGGCTCATTACGCGAGGATGCATCCCAAAACACAAAGTTGCTCTTCTTATCTTATAGCCGCACACCTCAGCCGCGTGTCGCGGGTTTGTTGTCGCCCCGCGCGCGCGAGTGTGGAGCTCACGTGGAGGTCACTGGCTGAGAAGTGAGACTCACATCGACTGCGCCACGTGCGATGCTGCAGCCAGGGAAGTATGACATCTCACACCGTGCCCCCCGGGGTTCGGCTCGGGATGATAGGGGGCGTCATTGCTGCGATTGTCGTTGCAAATAGCGATGTAGTGGCATCACTGGAGAGCTGTCGCAGCGAACGTGAATGCAACTTTCACACCTTTTTGTTGTGTGTGTGTGTGTACAGGGTTCCCCATGAGTCTGGAATTATCGGGAAAACCCAGCTCTGTGTTGTTGGCTCGCGGTCTGGATGAGTCTGTTACATTGAACAGCGACCTCCCTCTGACTCCGGTAGAATTGTCTGGACTCGCTCTTCCTTCTTACTCAGAGACATATTGGGCCTGCAGAAACAAACAACATACATAAATTCGTCCCCCCCCCCCTATGATTCCAGGCTTATGGGCGGGTGAAGGGGGATTCGGATGCATGGGAAATGGTGCAAGGTCTGCTGATGCATTGGGACGGCAAATCCCAGCGACATCGGCTGGTGGTCCCTTCTGAGTTGCGAGGCAAGGTGGTGTGGGCCGCGCATGAGCGCCTATTACACCTGGGGACCCAAAAGACTCTTGCACTGCTACAACTTGATTTTTTTTGGCCTGGTATGACGAGGGATGTTGGGGATCTATTGGGATCATGCCCTCGGTGTGCGCAACGGAAACCGCCGGCGCGGGAGTCTAACCCGCCCTTGCAATCGATCAAAGTATCTAGAATAAATGAGCTTGTCGCGCTGGACATTTTGGGCCCATTTCCCGCCACCCCCAGGGGCAATAGGTATTTGTTGACAGGTGTCGAGTATTTTACGCGCTGGCCTATGGCCTGGCCCCTTGCCAACCAGTCGGCAGCAGCCATCGTGGAGGCCTTTGTTCAGGGATACGTCCTGGACAAAGGTGCTCCGGAGCGGCTGCTGACTGACCAGGGCAGAAATTTTTCCGGTAAATTACTCAAACAAGTCTGTGACCTCTTAGGCACGAAGAAAATTCGTACCTCCCCGTATCACCCGCAAACTGACGGAATGGTCGAGCGCCTGCATCGCACCATTACGTCAATGATGTCGCAGCAGGTCTCGGACTCGCAGACTGACTGGGACCTGCATATTCAAGGGGTCTTGGCGGCATACCGGATGGCACCCCATGCAGCTACGGGATTTTCCCCCTTTTACCTCATGTACGGTCGCGAACCCGACCCGCCTGTTCGCGCCCAGCTGCAGATCCCCGACCCGCAAGGGAAAACTAAATTGGCTGACCACGTCAAATTTAATCTGGCCAAATTAACAGAGGCGCGGGATGCTGCTATGCTAAACTCGGACCTCCGTCAAAAGGCGAATGAGCGCCTCAGGCTGGGTCGGGCGCACGTAATACAGTGGAAGCCGGGGGACAAGGCATGGTTGCACTGTCCCCAAGTGCCCCTGGCTACCTCCCCTAAGCTGGCGCGGCCGTGGCGGGGCCCTGTGGAGGTGGTCGAAGTTTTGCGACCACAGTGCGTGCGCATTAAATGGGGGAAGCGGCGATGGTTCGTGCACCCCTCTAGGTTAAAACCCTTCGTTGCGGTACACAAACCCACTTCACACATGCGTGGCCAAACGTGTGGGGGGTCGACCGACTCACTGGGTCCGTCTCCGTCGTTCTCACCTAATGCCTTGCCGGCCATGCCACCTCCAGGTGCATCAGGACTGACGGGCTCACGCCCGACCACCCCTCCTGGGGATACCGACGGTCGCGCGGCATCGGATGAGGTCTCACTCCGGGACGGACAATTGCCACCTGACGGTCCGCCACCCGGGGTTACCCCGTGTGAGGGGCCCGCTGCAAGGACGCGCGCAAAAATGCGCAGACTGTTATGAGGCCGGAAGATGTGTACATAGGTTGTGTTCATCGTGTGTTGTGTGGGTGGTGTGTTCCCTGCCCATTGAAATGTACATACGTTGTGTTCATTGTGTGTTGTGTGGGTGGTGTGTTCCCTGCCCATTGAAATGTACATACGTTGGGTTCACCTGGTGTTGTGTGTATGGTGGGTTCCCTGCAAATTGTATATAGGTTGTTTTTTTTACGGAATTCGTATTTATTCAAGGGGGGGTGCGTCGGGTTGTTTTCTCTTCTTGCTGTTGCATTTTGTTGTGTTCTTGTTGCTGTTCTTGTTATTGTTGAAAAATAGTGAGGCACACGCGCGGTCAAGGTGTAAATGCACTTTTATTGTCATTTTTGTATGTTGGCAGCCGGGACGGCTGCAAGCTATGCGGGGGGGGGGGGGGGGGATGTAGGGGTGTTAAAGAGAGGGCCCGTTATGCATGGCAGCCTATGGAAAACAAACACAGTGGGCGGGGCTACGTAAGTACACGAGCAAGTGCCCTCTACGACGTCCGAGCCAGACACCCTGGGGGGGGCTGGTTCGAACGTTATGATCCCCCGGGGCCCCACCCCTCAGGGAGGGGTTGGGTATAAAAGGGGATGTTTCAAAGGGCTCGGCAGTTATGTTTAAGCTAAGGGAAGAAGATTGAAGACGTCTTAGATAGAGCCCTGGACTCCCCTGGTTCGATGTCCTTTTCAGGGCCGGACAGGATTGAGCCAGCGGCGTGGTCCCGAAAGCCAGAGCCGGTGCTCTTGTAAGAGCTGGTCTGAAACTCCGGGTACCGGGCCCGACTTACCAGTGTCGGGCCAGTTAGCCTCCCCTAGCCCATTAGTGGAGGATTCGGGGCTAGGACAGAGTTAGCTAGGGGTGTATCCCGAGTTATACGGGTGAGGGGGCCGATACCCCCTCGAGTGTGTATATGCCCACTGTCATATTGTGAATAAACATACGTGTGCCTCAACCTCGGCGTCAAGCGTCCTCACCGGTACTTCACAAATATAATTATTAGTGCATGTTTGTTTGCATGTTCACTACAAGTGTGGTGTGTGGTTAATGCAGACTCGATTCCTTGCAAAAGGTGTATATTTGGTGTTTGAACATTTCAACACATCCTGTTTTATTGCCAGAAAGGGAAAAAAAACACTTCTTATTTTTCACGCGTGAATACGCGCCTTCAATTTGGCAAGGTTATACAAACTTTGGAAAATACGCGACGGGAGAATTGATCGATGACGAGATGATGGTATCGGCAGGCCTGGGAGGACAAGTTTCTCTTGGGGGGGGGGGGGGGCATCAGCGGCCCTCGCTGTCCCCCTGGGAGCGAGCGGACTGGATGCGTCACGAGGTGACGGGCATGGAGATTCTCTGGGAGAGTCGCGGGCCTTCACAGATGACAGCGCGGAGGAGGGAGGGAGCAGGGAGGGAGGGAATTCGTCAGGGATTTGAGGATCGATCTCAGGGCCTGGTGACTTCACTTCTCACAAGAACTGGAGCTCACATTAACCCTGACCCGAACGACATCTTGAGCACAAACAATGCCACATTGAACCTGACCCGAACGACATCTTGAGCGCAAACGATGCCACATTGAACCTGACCCGAACGACATCTTGAGCACAAACGATGCCACATTAACCCTGACCCGAACGACATCTTGAGCGCAAACGATGCCACATTAACCCTGACCTTAGGGACATTGAACAGGACCTGGGCAATAAACGTGACCCGAACACCAACCCGAAAATTAACCTCGACCCCAACTTTAAACCTCATTGTAACCCCAACCCAGACATCCACTCGTACCCGTGTGCCCACCCTTAGATGGAGCAACGTGTCTCACATTGACTCGGTTACACCAACCCAGACATCGCCTGTCAATCTAACGTTAGCCCTGACACTAACCCTCCTCACACGAGCACTCACCTCCACGTTACGCCGCGCTCGAACATTTCCCCTGGCCAGTGACGTTGACCTTGATCCCAACATGAACCCTGACCCGAGCACTGGAGATAAATGTGGACATCGCATTCACCCTATGAGTGTTGGGAGAGAGAGTCCGGGTAGAGTGATGGGAGAGAGAGAGTCTGGGTAGATTTATGGGAGAGAGATTGCGTTTGGGTATAGTGATAGGAGAGAGAGTTTGGGTAGAGTGATGGGAGAGAGAGAGAGTGAGTTATGTGGACACAATCCTGACGCCCACGAGTGTAATGAGTGAAGGTGTTTCGACGAGAAGCCGCGTCCCTTCCCTGCACCCCTCGAACGGACGCGTCCACTGCCCAGCAGGGGGCCGCCGCGGATCGCGCGCGCGCGCGCGTGCCTGCACCCCCCCCCCCCCCCGCTCTGTGTCACCTACAATGGCTCATTACGCGAGGATGCATCCCAAAACACAAAGTTGCTCTTCTTATCTTATAGCCGCACACCTCAGCCGCGTGTCGCGGGTTTGTTGTCGCCCCGCGCGCGCGAGTGTGGAGCTCACGTGGAGGTCACTGGCTGAGAAGTGAGACTCACATCGACTGCGCCACGTGCGATGCTGCAGCCAGGGCCGTGCACAGTGGGCTGGGGGCGCGGGGTAAACCCCACGGGGAAGTATGACATCTCACACCGTGCCCCCCGGGGTTCGGCTCTGGATGATAGGGGGCGTCATTGCTGCGATTGTCGTTGCAAATAGCGATGTAGTGGCATCACTGGAGAGCTGTCGCAGCGAACGTGAATGCAACTTTCACACCTTTTTGTTGTGTGTGTGTATACAGGGTTCCCCATGAGTCTGGAATTATCGGGAAAACCCAGCTCTGTGTTGTTGGCTCGCGGTCTGGATGAGTCTGTTACATTGAACAGCGACCTCCCTCTGACTCCGGTAGAATTGTCTGGACTCGCTCTTCCTTCTTACTCAGAGACATCTTGGGCCTGCAGAAACAAACAAAATACATGAATTCGTTTCCCCCCCCCCCTATGATTCCAGACTTATGGGCCACGCTTTATACATATATATTAAATTCCGATTCATCACGTTGTGGGCATGCTTCAACCTGAAGCATGGCCATGAGCCTGTCTAAAAAAACAAATGAAGCGCAGCAAACATCGACTGCACGTTTGCGGTTGCGCCTTTAATTGCATCATTAAAGACAGCAAACGCTGTCGAAGCAGCGGAGTGAATGTATCTTCCTGGGATCCATACAGACCACAGATGCACGATGTAGACCCTCATGGCAAGCGCCAGATCGCCCTGGCCTCAGGAATCGTGAACGGTCTGAACCGCATTTGGTCCCAGAAACGTTTAAGTCAGGGCATCACATTGAAACGCTTACCAGTGCTGTGTTTTGTCAATGTTGTTATTGTTCTTATTGTGCGGAGCGCTGGACACCGCTTCCAGCCGATCTGGATCGGCCGCGGTCCTTCCAAATTGCGATGCCGAAGGCGACTTCCTCGCATCCGATGGTTCGACTTCGTGGCATCTGCGACCGGTCTCCGAGCGATGGCGAGAGGGAGACACAGAGAGCTGAGTTCGAGGGAGGAGACGGCTGTGGCGTCACTTTGTGGACACGTCGCCCCTTCTTGGTGCGCAAACTACAGCGGCAAGTTGCGCTCACTTCGATTGGCGGTCAGCGTTCGAAGCGTGGACTGCGACGACCCTCAAATAAGTGCCCCTCCCACCCCCGCCGTGATGCGTGGATCAAACAAATCGCTCGAGACGCCGGGGTATGGCAGCCAACGGCAGTTCGTGCCAGCGCGCTGCTGCAGCAAGGAGACCACGCGGCATTTGGCGCAACGCTCCTTCACCGAACGAGGATCGACCCCCCCCAACCCCTCTCGAATCGACGCTTCGAGCAGGGCAGCCCCCCGCGTCGCGGTGAGACCGTGGAAGGGGTGCGAGGTGGGGGCGGCGGGGCTCCCACCGCGGCGTCAAACTCGTCCACAGCGGGGAATTTCCACTGCTGCGAAAATCAATGCTGCAGCCAATCAGCATTGATACTCTTTGGTTCTTTCGGTAAAGTCACGATGGTATAAAATGAAATAAATGACGTTTCGGGCGCAACACAAGCGTCCGTCATCAAGTGGGAAAGCGTGGTCTGCTGCTGAGGCAGACTGTTTTAAAAGGTTTGAAATGGGTGTAGCCAAAGGGTCATAAAGAAGTGGCCGGGGCTAGTGATGTTATTGTGAGAAATTAGCATGATGTTAATGTGAGAGATTAGCATGATGTAATATGATAAATTAGAGGGCACGGAAGTGGCTATGTTCATGTGAGAGATTAGCATGATGTTAATGTGAGAAATTAGCTTGCAACTGTAGAAAAGATGGATAGCGGCCTCCTCGACGAGGGAGTGCAACCCAACGAGTGCAATCCAAAGGGCCTGTGAGTATGAGAGAGGCATAGAGAGAGAGGCATGGAGAGAGACACACAGAGAGTCGAAATAACAGCTGACACAGGCAGGTAGGATGGAAACATCACAGTCAGTTAAGACTTTACCTGGTTCATAGCGTCATTCCAATGATTGCTCAGATTGTACCCATCCTCTCGGTTGAAGTTGTGTCTGTGTTTATATATCTGGATGGCTTCATGAACAAATCTCTGAAGGGAGCCGGTAGGTTTGCAGAGTACCTCCGTCTTGGGAAAATGTATTTCGCGTGAGCCCACAGCGTTAAAAGAATGATCAGCAACGGCTGAGGTATTGGTCCTACCGTGTTTCAGCTCCGCCTTGTGTTCACGGACGCGGTCCGAGATACGTCGTTTCGTTTCCCCAATGTAACTGCTGCTGCCGCAACCACAGCTCAGTTTGTAGACACCAGGGTACTGCATGGCACGAATCGCATCCTTTACAGGTGGGATTAAATCACGGCTGAACAGCGAACCAGAGGTGAGCAGCTCGAACAACCTGGAATGCTGGAAGCCGGAGCGAACAAGCCAACCAGTCCTACCCCTGACCCCAATTCCGACCCTTGCCTGTAACACCAATTTTACAAATATTCAATGTGGCTAACCACAGTAGTCCAATCGAGTCTCTAGCATTGAACAGGCCAAGTGGCCCAACCATAGCCCCGACTAAACGAGGCAACTGGACCCGATGGTCATAATCCTCACCAAACTATGACCGACCCAACACTCGCTGCACTCCGACCCAAAATTAACCAACCAGTCACGAGCCCCACCCATGACCCCAAACTCACTCGCCGGCTTCCACCTCGACCACCTCACCAGCCAACAACGCAACCAACAGCCACCCCTCGAACTCGCAATCCACGGGCCGACGAGACGCAGCCTTTCCCGCTAACCCCATCACACGAAGGGGCCGTCCAGTCCCAAGCACGACCCACCCCCCATGCCCCATGCCCCGAACCGCAACCCCCGCGTCTGGCGCTGCCGTTCTGCCCGGCCCCCTCCACCTGGAGCTCCCTCGCACGCCGCAGGCTCTCGGCGACCGTGCCCCCAACGCGTCATGTGGGAGAGGGGCCTCCCTCCTCCTCATTATCATCAATCCTCATCATCATCCTCCTCCTCACCTTTCTCATCATCATTCTAATCCTGCTCATCATCATCCTCCTCATCAATCATCCTCATGCTCATCATGCTCATCATCATCCTCATCCTCTTCATCATCCTCTTCATCATCATCCGCTCGTCTGAAACCACGTTTAGTTTCTCTTGCGGATCCGTCTGTGGAAGCCGTAAGGGGTGGTTTTCCTCTCAGTTTGAATGTTAAGTTTTTTGTTTTACTGGGATGCTGCTATAACCCGCTGTGAGGCCTCGGGTGAATTCCGTTCTGTGTTGGGAGTGTGCCGAGGGGGGTCGTTGTGTCCGTGGTAAACGCACGAACCCGCCTGCTTACAGAATCACGTGAGTTATTAAACTTGCTGTTAGCTCTGTGCAGTGCCTTGCGACCTCTGGGTGAAACGCGCTTCATAAGCGGTGCGAACAATAATAATTATCATGATGACGTTGTACTTTACTTACCTCCAATTAGCACGGGCTGGCTACGCACGGTGCGAAAGAAGTTCAACTTGCGTCCTCTGCGGAGCATGTCGCTACGGGCGAGTCGGCAAGCGCCACTCGCCCCCCCCCCGCTCAGAGCGCGCGTTGTGACTGATGTCTCCCTTGCCAGGGAGGGAGCCGACAGCGCCCCCCGCCCCCGGGACACAGACGGAGAGGAAAGAAGTAGAGATGGGGGGGGGGGCAACCCCCCACTTCTTGCCGATCCGTCTCTGCCCCCCCCCCCCACCACGACCGCCCCTTCAAGAGATTCGACCCGGGGGAGGTCTGGGGCACACGGTGTCACCAGGTCGGGGGACGGTGCAGTGCAACGCGGGTGGCATGATTCATGGGCGATGGCAAACGAGAGACGTCGCGTTTTGTTGGCGTCTTCTTTTGTGCCCCCCCCCGAGGGGGTAGACCCCGAGACGAGCCACGTGGTGGCCTCAACTCGGCCGCCGTCACGTGATTCTCGAATCGTCTGTTCGCGTTCTTCCAGTGACTGCAAGCGAGCGACACACGGCGGCGTTGGGCGACACGCGGCGGCGTTGGGCGATACGATGCGCGTTGAACTTCTATCGCACCGTACGCAGCCAACCGTGCTGATCGGAGGTGCCGCGGGGGGGGGGGGCAGCAAACGATGCGCAGAAGAAATTCCAATGGGTGGGTGAGGGACCCTGGCAGAGAGCAGTGGACCACCGTGTGTCAGAGAATGCCCACTGGGAGGTGGCATCACCCCCAGTGGGGTGAGATGGGGGGCGGGTGGGGGGCACGTGAAGCGACAACACTTTTAATGTTTTACCACCTGCAACAGCTTCCTTGACGCGGCCAAAACACAACGAACTGGACGCGACAATTCGGCGAACTTAAACGGACGGTGACGTAATCCCCTTGAACAAGTAAAACACTTTTCCTCTCTCACTCGGTCTCTCTCACGATTAATGACCGGGGCAGAGGAGAGCGGCGCACAGCGATGGAAAAAAAAGCCACTTTAGAACGATGACACGGTGGTATCATCAGCATAGCACAGTAAGCCCGTGTTTTGTTTATTCCTCAGAGAGGGACAAGACGCTCAAAACGCAATTATGTCCTCGTGTGGTCCTTGGTGACTTGTGTGCAAAGCCTCGTCAACTCGCTCCACTCCAGCTCCCAGGCTTCATCACGGAGCGGCGGTGGCTCGGAGACGTTAACTACCTCGCCTGGTATACAGGAGGTCATGGGTTCGATCCCGACCCTGACGCCTGCTGCTGTATATGTGGAGTTTGCGTGTTTCTCTCTCATCATCATCACGGTGGCTAGGAGATGTTAACTACCTCGCCTGGTGCACAGGAGGTCGTGGGTTCGTTCATGACCCTGCTGTATATTTGAAGTTTGCGTGTATCTCCCCGTGGCCGCATGGAACGAACCCATGCTCCTCAACGGTGCCGGCTCAGCGCCTCGCCTCCGACACGGCCATGGTGACCCCATGGTGACCCCGCTCCCCGGACCCCGCTCCCAGCCATCCCCATCGGTATGAGAGGCCCCTCTTGGGGGACACGCCCGTGCTACGACACTATGTGTGTGTGTGTACACAATGTGTGCAGTGGCTGGCAGATTTATCAGAGGCTCTTGACAGGCGTAATGAGGCGATCATTAAAGTCGCTGTCACGCATTTGCGCGATCTTTAATTAAGGGCGTTAATGAACTTCTAAATCGCTGCGCGTGGGGGGGGGGCAACACAGGGCAGCCGCCCCCCTCCCCCAAGGCTCCCCACGCCTCACTGACTCCCGATTCACAGGCCACACGCCTCACACGCAGTGTTAGACACACCACGTTGTACACAAAAATCCCCCGTAAAGCCTTAACAGACTGTAAAGGCAAGTGCTGTTAGCGAGCACCTATTAAAGGCCGGCACAGTACACGAGGGGGTGGGTGGCCAACACCACGCCCGGCCGCCTTTGTCTCTCTAGTGGCGATGTTTACACATCGCACCAGGTACTCCTTTGAGGCTGAGTTGACCTAGTGAAGGCCCAGGGCCGGTTCAGATAATCGTCACTGATGTTGGCCGTGAGCGGGAATCGAACCCGGGTCGCCAGGTTTGTAGCGCAGCGCGCTAACCGCTACACCACCGCTCCCCAAACGTCTCACACGCAGTGTTAGACACACCACGCTGTACACACCACGTCTCACACGCACTCTATACACTCCACGTTGCAGACACAGAAGCTCCCTGTCACTCTGCTGTCCAGATGCGGAACTGCCTCCCTGATGAACATTGTGGGCGAAATCACCGATTCTGGCCTTCGAGGCCTTCAAATGCCGAGCACACACACGGGACATCTCGTAACTTCGTCACACGCCTTGTAGTGTACGGAGTCTTTGAGGTGCAGTGAACCAACATTCATGCCGATTTAGATGATCGGTCTTAGACGAGTGAAGCGGGAGCTGAGTTGTCGGACAAAGCTCTCGGTTTACAGGTCGAACTAGATGCCCACCATCACCTATGGGTAATGACCTACGGGTAATGACCGAAAGGATGAGATCGCGGGTACAAGGGGCCGAGATGAGGTTTCTCCGCAGGGTTGCCGCGCTCACCACTCTCCGTGATCGGGTAAGGAGCTCGGTAACCCGGGAGAGCCTCGGAGTCGAGCCGCTGCTTCTCCGGATCGAGAGGAGCCAGTTGGGGTGGTTCGGGCACCTGGTAAGGATGCCCCCCGGTAGACTCCCCCTGGAGCCCTACCGGGCAACAGCAGCAGCAGCAGCAACGTCCCACTGGGCGAAGACCCCGGGGCCGGCCCAGGACCCGCTGCTGGGACTAAGCCGCTCCGCTTGCCTGGGAACGCCTGGGAATTCTCCAGGAATAGCTGGAGTCTGTCGCCAGGGGCAGGGAGGAGGTCTGGAGGCGCGGCGGCGCAGGGTACGGCGGCGCAGGGTATGATAGTGGAGGGTATGGTAGTGCAGCGGTATAAGAGGGCGGTGTTGGAACAAACCACCTGAGTCAGTTTCTCGATGCGTCAATCCAAAGTGAATCCTGCGCGACTGCCTTTCACGAGCGTGGGCGATGGGAGGAGCGTGCCTACCACAGTGGCGCATGCTGCGACGGTGTGGGGGCACACGGTGGCGCATGACGGTGGCACGGGGCATGGTGGCGCTGGGTCGGGAACTATGGGTGGCAGCATCGAGGCGGAGGCCAGAGCAGTTTGAAAACCACCAGTCACAAAATAATAAAAATAAAACTCCAAGGGTCACCCGAGTGTCACTAAGCCAGCCATCGTTGGCGATGAGAGCGAGTTTTGATTTCCAGTCACGGTCGACCAAGTGCGACACTGCTGAAGAGAAAGATAACGGATGAAGTTGCGCGGCGGCACTTTTCCTGCACCTCCCGTGAGGGTTTGCGAGGAGCGGGAGGAAGGTGTTGGGGGGGGGGGGGGGGTGGTGGCGTGGAGGGGGTAGTGGAGGTGTGTGGTGTGGTAGTTTCTCATGCCAAGAAAGCGACGTTTTCACGCTCCGTTCCGAGCCACCTCCGGCGACGGACGGCTGCAACGAGTGGTGCTCGAGTTGCACTTTTATTTTGACGCCGTCTTCCTTTAAAAAAGAAACAACAACACCACCGCCGGCGGAACACAGGCGACGCCATTCGCCGGGGTCGCGTGCGCAACGACGCTCCTCGGCGCCCGGCGAAACTGGCAGCCCACGCTTTGCACCGGGCTCAGCGCTGGCGGCCGTGTTGGCCCGGCAAGCCGCCTCTGGCATTGAGCCACGTCGTTCTCGGGGCACAACTTAAAATGGACAGCAGGGTGCCGCGGCGGCGAAGAGCAGCAGCGGCAGCAGCAACAGCGGCAGCAGCAGCAGCGCGATGAGTGACATTCAGATTTAAAGAGTTTTTTTTGCTTTTGCGCAGGAGGTGAAGATCTCAAGCTCCGGGTTCCGGCTTGCCGGCCAAATTCCCGGACCCCAGCGGCCCAGTCTGTGACACGGCACCTTTCGCCTCCCAATTACAGCACACAAAGACAAAGATCCCCTTCCCCCCCCCCCCCCCCCGTATAGCCTTAGCAGACCGTTTGAGCAAGTGCTGTTAACGAGCATCTCTGAAGGCCGGCCACGGCACACGATGGGGTGGGTGGCCAGCACCAGGCCCGGCAGATTTTGTCTCCTGAGAGCGGCGATGTTTGCACATCGCACCAGGGACCCATTGACAGCCGAGTCGAACGAGGGAAGACCCAGGAACTGGATCCGATTTTCGTCACCGCTGTTGGCCGTGGGCGGGAATCGAACTCGGGCCGTCGGGTCCGTAGCGCAGCGGCGCTAACTGCTGCGCCACCGATCCCCACGCAACACGCCACAATCAGCCGCGCACGCACACGCACACACACGCGATACGCGTGCGATTTGGACCAATATTTTCTCACGCGAAACGAACACCGAGCGAACACTGCGAAGAACAAACACGGACGCGACACGACGCGACGAGTCGACGCGTAGGCTCCGTGCGGGAAGGCGCACACCCCCGGGCTCCCTCGATCCCCTGCCACGCTCGCAAACCCCCCGCGGTGGAATCGGTACCACGACCTCCCCACCCCCCCCCCGGGGGGATTGCGAGCGGCGTTTCTCTCCCGGTCAAGAGGCCGCAGGTGTCGCGGAGTTCCTCCGCCGATGGGCGCGGGGGTCTCTCCCGACAGCCGACACCTCCAAGAGATAAAAGGGGAAAATAAGTGAAAGAAAAAAAATCAAGCAGCCCCAAGGTCTTGCTCCAAAATGCCTCGTCCGCCTCCTCACCCAGCACCCGCCAGCATGCACCCTCACCCACCACCACCACCACCACCACCACCCGCGTTGACGTCGGCGCTGGCACCGTGGCAAAGTGCCGGCACCGGCCGACGTTCAACCGAACGAATTAACCAAATATTTCCAGAAGCACAAGGGCCATGTTACGCCGCGTTCCAAATTACTCCGCGGAGGGGGTGGGGTCGCAAAACAAGAGTCGAATAGTCGCTGGCACCGAGATCAACCACAACCACCACAACCTCGCTCCGTCAAGCAAGCCGCTGAGCTCGCCGCTGCACGGCAAAGCCCGTGACCACTTCTAGAAACCGGCCCGCGGAGTAATTTTGACGGCGGGTACACGGGAACGGTGCCGCCCTCTCGCTCCCCGATCAAAGGCCGGGCCGCCCGGCATCCCCGTCGCTGCGTGTGGGAAATAGCGCCACCTGTCTTCCCGCCGCCCACCCCCCCCTCACGGCGCGCCAGTTCCAGGTCGGTCACGGAACAGTCGCGGAACGGCCCCGGAATGGTCACGGAACGGTTCGGGAACAGTTCAGGAATGATCGCGGAAACAGTTCAGGAATGATCGCGGGAACGGTCCCAGAATGGTCACGGAACGATTCCAGAACGGCCCGGAATGGTCACAAAACTATCACGGAACGATTCCGGAACGGTCACAGAACGGTCCCGGAATGATCAAAGAATGGATCCCGGAACGGTCCCGAAACGGTCCCACATCGGTCACGGAATGGCCGAAGATCGGTCGAGAAGGGGGAACGAACCCAGCTTCTCACGAGCGGAACGAGCGGGCTGGCGGGCGGGCGGGCGGTCCCCATTGCGGATGGCGGTGGGCGATTACCCCCCCCCCCACCCCAATTGGATCAGTAGAGCTTCCAGAAGGGAGGTGGCGAGTGCTCGGGAGGCGCGGGCCCGGCCGTGAGCCCCTTCCCGCACGCGCACGTTCAGTCCGTCTTCTCCTTGTGCGCCAGGTGCGGCGCGTCGACAAACTCGCGCCCGTTGTAGAGGATGACGGCACCCGTGACGGCACCGGCGCTCGCCCAGAACGCCAGGTAGGCCAGCGTCTCCGTGAACGTGTCGCCTGGGGAAGCACGACAGGGAAGCACGCACACGCACGCGCACGCGCAATCGCACGACAGGGACAAGGTTAAAAGTACAGCGTGGACGCAAGCCGCACGTCCGCGCTGTTTCGGGGTTGTTTCAATAAAAGTTAAAAAAAGCAACAAGAAAAAAATGGCATTTCGTTTTTAAAGACACATTTTTTTAGGGTATCTTCATCCTATGGGAACCACAACGCAGGGCAGGACATGGACTGGAATATGGGGAGCAGAGAATGGAACAGAGGCAATGAAAAACTGGGGAGACAGTGTTGTGATGTTTACACACTACACAGGGTACTCAGTGACAACTAAAAAAGAAACATTTTTAATTTTTATTAGAGGTTTTTTGGGTTAGATCGTGTCGTTAAAACCCGCCACCACCCGACACAGCCAACTAGTAAGGGTTGTCACGTAAACAGAACATGCCAATTCGTCACTAGTACAGCACACCGATGTGTTGGAGAGCCAAGCCTACGTGTTAAACTATTTTTTATTTTACCAGTTAAGGCCCACTGGCCACAAATGATAGCTCAACGAAGTAGCTTATAGTGTGGAAATTTATGGCAGCCAAACATTCTACAAACACATGTTGATTCTAAATGTGGAGGGAAAAACTGGAGGACCCGGATAAAAAAAAACACGCGACCACGAGGAGAGAGACACGCAAAATCCAAATACACAGGCGTTTGGGTCGGGATCTAATCCACGACCTCCTGTATGCCAGGCGAGGTAGTTAACATCTCGCCACCGAAGAACCAGACCTGGTGTCAATTACAGTTGTAATTATGTCACTGCACTCACAAATTTCAGCCCACAATGCTCCTGTAATTGTCATTATAATTGAACCACGGTCTGCGCAGGACAGATACAAACAGACCACTTGCCACATGGCTCGGCAATCAATGCCAGCTTGCTGCACTCGGAGCAGTGTGTTCACCGTTGCACCAACGTTGCCCACAAAGACAAAGATGCCCGTATAGCCTTAACATACTGTTGGGGCAAGTGCTGTTAGTGAGTAGCACTTATGAAGCTACGGCACACGAGGGGGTGGGATGGCCAACACCACGCCCGGCCGCCTTTGTCTCCCTAGTGGCGATGTTTACTACACACTGCACCAGGTACGCATTTCAGACTGAGTCGACCTAGGGAAGGCCTACGACCGGTACAGATAATTGCCACTGGTGTTAGCCGCAAGCTGGAATCGAACTCAGGTCACACGTTTCGTAGCGAAGCGCGCTAACCGCTACACCATGCACATGCACGCACACGAGACGCACATGCACACACACGAGACAAACACACACACGTATGCGCACATCACATGCACTTGCGCCAGGCAACATCGTCATCATCGCTCAGGCCACAGTGGACCGGAGAGTTAATCTCTGGCCGGTTGTCACGGGGCGACTGTTGACGATACCCGTGTGCACGTACGCCACCCGCGTGTCTGGAAGGGCACGCGCGCCCTGCCACTACTTGTGCATTCACACATTCGGTCGCGCAGACGTTGGCAGGCATCATTATATAAAAGGAGACTGTTTGGCAAAGTGCTGTTGTGATTCACACAGACCTATGTCAATCCACTTTTATATGGGTTTCCTGACCCATCCCATCGTGCAGGCTGGTAAAAGGGGGGCCAGGGACTGGCTCAGATCACCATTCGCCACGGATATTAGCCGAGGCCAGGACCTGAACTCACCGGGTTTGCAACATGCTAACACCACTCTGCCACCGCTCCACACACACAACCTTCCACATTCACACCCCACACACACGTGCGCGTGCACACACAGACACGCGCACATGCGCACAAACACAAGGGCAAACAACATAACACTGCTGTCCAAGCTTCTCACACCCGAGGACCATCATCATCACCACCATCCCCCCTCCTCCTCCTCCTTTTCCTCCAACGTTAAGTACACCTCTAGCGCTCGAATGGCGGTGGCGATGCCACTGTCAGCACAGCCAGGGTTGCACTCAGCCACCACAACAGGTCGGCTTTGCTTTTGGAACGAGCATCGCGTTTCCTCTAGGTGCCTTCACCTGTCCCACAAACCGCGCACATGGCACTCACGCAGAGAGGACCGGAGCCAGCTAATGAGGAATCACTCGCTTTAAAGCACAGCCCTGCTGGGTGGCGCTGTGCCCTGCCCCTTGTCACGGGGCTTGGTCGCCCTCCCAGTACCACTTATCCCGGCTATTTCCATCCGCATAGGGGGAGAGACGGGGGGGGGGGGCGAGGGCGGGGGAGCCGCGCAGGGAGCAGGCGAAGAGAACCCCGGCAGGGGTCCACGAACTCTCGCGGTGCCATAAAGCGACCGCCCACGAGGCTTCTTAGCGCTTCCTGTCGCTTCGACGAGCATCTCGCTCGCTCGCCCGCCACGCTACTTCCATCGCCTGTGCTCCCCCCCCCCACTTACCGAAAATAACAAAACCACACGCGTCAATAGTTTAAAACCTCGCCGCTTCATGTATGTCCCTCCGCCGCACGCTCGCCATTCTTCAACATCTGCTGACCTCCGGCGACGGCCGCTTTGTGTATTTCTTTTTTTTACGCTTCGGTCCGATGAAGCGTGATTTTTCGGCGAGGGAGCGAACGGCGTGGCGGGCGTGTGGTGGGAGGGGGCTCGCTGGGCCCGTGGCTTTGCCGGCTGTGATGGAACGTCGAGCCGCACCGGCTCAACGGCTCGGCACGTAAGCCTGCAGCTCGGTGGGAGCGTGTGTTACGTGTAAAAAAAAAAAAAGAGCTCAAAAACCGAGCCAGTGGTGGAAAGTCCACATTCCTATGGCACGGGCGAGTCCATCCATAGGACAACCACTGCGGAGTCAACCTCCCAGTTGTTGTTATACGAGGTTTGCGCTTTGCTTTTGTTTGGCCAAGCGTACTACACCCGCGGCACTGCCGCTCGGTGATGCGGAAAGAATAGATTTGGCATCTGGAACGCTCGCGGATAGCAGTGCACCGCTCTGCGTAGGAGCGCCAAAGCCACCGACGTTGTTACAGAACTACTTTTGAAGACCTCTCTGTGACCTCTGGAGGTTGGGCACCGATTTATTCCCTTGAGGCGGAGGGCGGCGCAGCAGTAAAATCCATCGTTCTCAACGTCTCAGCATCCGCATCAACCCTCCCTGCGCCTTCACAAAGACCCCGCATATATAGCCTGGACAGACTGTTGGGGCAAGTGCTGTTCACAAGAACCTTTGAAGGGGTAGGTGGTCAACACCACGCCCGGCCGCCTTTGTCTCCTCAATGCTGTTGTACACACACAGCACCAGATACTGGGAGGCTGAGGTCCGGTTCACACATTCACCAATGTTATTTATCATGAGCCCGAATCAAACTCGGGTCGGCTGGATTCGTACCACAGCCGCGCTTGACCGCTGCGCCACCACTCCTGCCTTCACCAGTCCCACACTGACCGGCACGGTGAAGTGCGGCCAAACAACCCCCCCCTCCGCCGCACCCCCACAATCAGCACGGCTTGCGGATGGCTTCATCCAGCAGCGGATAGCCAAGAGGACGCTGCCGTATATGTACGTGCACAATCACACTGGCGTTTTACATTTTCACAGCTGGATTAAACCCCAATAACGGATTAAACCAAATTAAATTGAAAGTGGGGAAGGGGGGGGGGGAAGTGGAGGGGGTGGTTTTGTGCAGTCATCGGTGACCACCGGGCCAAACCAATCAGCTCCGCTCCACTTGGCAACCCAGTTTGGTCACCAGTGGCTGCCCACACACAACGGAGGCCACGATTAGCCGAGCCAGGCCACCTGGTCGCTCCACATTTTCCATGCCCTTTAATCGCCGACCTGGACTACGCATTCTACTGCCAAGGAGGGGGCGACAGTTTCTCTTGTTCTGGTTCATTTTTTTTTGATAAACACCTCAACTGCTGCTCTAATGCGTTTGGCACCCGGGGCTGCCAAGCAGACGCTGTGGCTCTGACTTTGTATTTTTAGCCGATCCAGAGCCCTCTGCAATGCCTTGATAAGATCGGTGTCTGGCTGAGGAACGGCAGGCAACCGGGTGAAGTACAAAGACAAAGATCACCCGTATAGTCTCTAACAGACTGTTGGGGCAAGTGCTGTTAGTGAGCACCTTTTGAAGGGCGGCACAGCACACGAGGGGGTGGTGTGGCCAAAACCACGTCCGGCCGCATTTGTATCCCCAGTGCTGATGACGTTTAAACCCCTCTCCAGGTACTCATTTAAGGCTGAGTCGACCTAGGGGAGGCGTAGGACCAGCGTTATTGGTCGGGGTGAGTGGGAATAGAACTCGAGTCTCCGGCTTTGTAGCGCAGTGCGATAACCACCACACTACCGCTCACCACTCACACACAACGGATAAAACAAAAACAAAGATCCCCCTTGTTGAATCTGGGAGATTGTTGTGGCAAGTGCTGCTTGCGAACGCCTATTAAAGCTGGCATGGCACAGGAGGGGGTAGAGGGGTCAGCAACAAAGCCCGTCCACCCGTGTCCCGTCTGTGCTGATATTGGAACGCTGCGTGAGCAGGCACACCTTGGGGGGGTAATAGGGGAAGTGTGTGTACGTGTGTGTGTGTGAGGACTGGTGGCACAGTGGTTAGCGCGCTGCCCTATGGACCCGGGGATTCGAGTTTGATTCCCGGTCACGGCCAACACCAGTGACAATTATCGGCGTGTCCGTCTCGTGTGTGTGTGCGTGTGTTCGTCTTGTGTGTGTGTGTGCGTGCGTGTGTTCGTCTTGTGTGTGTGTGTTGTCTTGTGTGTGTTGTCTTGTGTGTGCGTGTTGTCTTGTGTGTGTGCGTGCGTCTCGTGTTTGTGTGTGTGTTCGGCCCCTGTGTGTGTGTGCGTGTGTTCGTCTTGTGTGCGCGCGTTCGTCCCGTGTGTTTGTATGCGCACACGTGCGTGGTGTAGCGGTTAGCGCGCTACACTACAAACCCAGGGATCCGAGTTTGATTCCTGCTTGCGACTAACACCAGTGGCGATAATTTGCACCGTTCCTGGGCCTCCCCTAGGTCGACTCAGCCTCAAATGAGTACCTGGTGTGCTGTGTAAACATCAGCATTAAGGAGACAAAGGCGGCCAGGCGTGGTGCTGGTCACTAACTGCACTTGCTTCAAAAGTCTGTTAAGGCAATACGGGGGATCTTTATATATTTGTTGCGTGTGTGTGTGTACTTTGTAGCGAACATCTATGAAGGCCAGACATCACCGCCACTTTGTGAACGGTGGTTGTAATGTTATTGCAGCATGGGTGTGTTTGTGTGACTTTCAAGTTCAACTTCACCAGACCAGGACAAGTCTCATCGCGCAGTGCGTGAACCACTCCACTACCGCTCCCTACAATTCACATACACAAACATAAAGTCCTCCCCCCCCAACCCACCATATAGCCTGAATGGATTTTTGGGGCAAGTACTGTTAGCGAGCACCTATGAAGTCCACCAAGGCACACGAGGGGGTGATGTGGCCAAAACCACGCCCGGCCGCCTTTGTCTCTCGAGTGCCGATGTTTACACACCGCACAAGAAACTCATTTGCGGCAGAGACGACCTAAGGAAGGCCCAGGCCCCATTTCAAATAACCGTCAGTAGTGTTGGCCGTTAGTGAGAATCGAACTCGTGTGGATCGTGTAGCGCTAAACGCTACACTACCAGCCTCCACTACTTTTTACACACAAAGATCCTCAAGATAGCCTTGACAGATTGTTGGAGCAAGTGCTGTTAGCGAACACCTATGAAGACCGGCACGATACATGAGGAGGTGGGTGACAGACACCACGCCCGGCCACCTTTGTCTCTCTAGTGGCGATGATTTCTACACACCGCACCAGGTACTCATTTGAGGCTGATTCGACCGAGGGAGACCCAGGCCCATTTCAAATAATCGTCAGTAGTGGCAACAGTAAGTGGGAATCGAACTCGGGTCGATCGAGTAACGCTCACCGTGACACCACCGCTCCCCCCTACGTTTCACACACAAACACCGCACCACCCCCCAACCCCCCCTCCCTCCAGGGTCCCATTCCTCCCGCACGCTTTGCTCACCGGTGGTCAGCAGGCAGATGATGCACATGGAGAAGGCGACCACCATGACAATGGGCAGCTGTGAGGGCACAGGGAGGGCGGAGATGGGGACAGAGAGGAGGAGGAGAGTCATTCACGCGCGTAAACACGACGAGCAGAAAAAAAAATCGTCCCCGCACACCGCGGATCCTGCACCAACGTGCAACGTGCGTTCATTTTCTCACGCACGTTGCAATACCGTTGCGGAATCCACGTATATATATGTTTTTACCATGCGCACGTGATCGGTAACAAACATCTGACAGGGCAACTGTCAGGTTAAAAGGGGGGGGGGGGGGGCAAATGCATTGGCGTATTTGCAAACAGCCCATTTTTGTTCGCTGTGGATTATGTCTCCAAGTGTTGAGCACGAACCCTTTGATCGCTGAGGCCGGCGGTCCAATCGATGATGAAGTTTCCCAAGGCAACACGACTTCACCGTGCACACTAGAGCATCTTTACGAGAGCTGCAGTGCCTACCACCCGCCCCCCCGGAACGGTACAGATGGATGGATGGAGCTCATGGATTAAGGGCTTTCAAACCGAGTTGTAAACCATTAAAAGTGGTGGTCATACATTATTTAAATACTCCGCAATGCGCACATGCCATAATAGTAATAAACATTTGTCCCGCTCACTCATTTCATGATAAAATACGATTGTGCGACCACAAACTCGAGAGGCGTGCATCTGCAGCGGCACTTACCGCCCCTTCTAACCCTTGTCATTCCACTGCTGGATGAAGGCCTGTCAGTAAAGTGTACTGTTTGTTTAACGAGGTGAGAACTCGAGAGACAAGGATAGGAGTCTCATTGGTAAGAGTCACCTAGCAGGGTGTGTGTGTGTATGGTGTGCATGTGTCTATGTACGGCGTGTGTGTGTGTGCAAAAACAACCCCCTACCTCCTCGTGGTGCCGGAGGGCAACGCTATGGTGGGCCGTGCCGTGGGGGGAGGGCCATTCCCCTCATAGCGTTTGTAACAACCACAGTGGCCCAATGGGGGCTCTGGACGGGTGCGAGGGGCTGGTAACCCTTGCACCTTCAATTAATTACCACAAAACCACGTCTATAATATATATTAATAAGCTTGTGCCGGAGGCCTCGGGGGGACAGGCGTCTATAACGTCTCCTGGCCCCATTTGGTGGAGCCAGGAGATTGAATCTTTACCCTCGGGGCTCCTCCAGAAACAACAGAAAACCACTGAGGGTGGTCACATGGAATGTTCGAACGCTCACTGCGGAGGAGAGGCTGCCACTCCTCTGTCGGAAGCTGGACCGGTACCGCCTGGATCTCTGTGGTATTCAGGAGGTCCGGTGGACCGGCTCTGGCCCCTGCCACCATGAGGGGTGGACAGTCCTCTACTCGGGCCAGGAGACCACCAAACAGCAGGGAGTGGATCATCTTCTGGACAAAAGAATGAAGGGGGCGTGGGAGGGTGGCGGTGAGGTGTGGGAAGCTGTAAGCCCCAGACTACTTTGGGCTCGCCTTCCCATCAACCGGAGGCGAGGAGTGGTGGTCGTGGTTACTTATGCCCCCACCGAAGACGAACATCCGTGGAGGGATGCAGGCAAGGCCGATGAGTCAGATGGCTTCTATGACCTCCTGTCACAGGTGCTAACTCAAGTGGCCCCTCGGGATAGAGTCATCCTGTTGGGCGACTTCAATGCCCGAGTTGGTCATGATGCTGGCACCTGGTCTGGAGTGATTGTAAGGCATTGGCCAGATCAGCTCAATAACAACGGTAGGAGGCTGCTAGATTTTTGTGCAGCCCATGGGCTTGTAATTACCAACACACTGTTCTGGCATCGGTGCATCCACACAACATCATGGATGCATGCCGGGTCCAAGCAAGAACATCTACTGAACTACGTAGTCACGGAACAGCGGATGCGGGCCCATGTCCTTGACACCAGGACCTACCGTGGAGCTAATCTGCCCACTGACCATCGACTTGTCATCTGTAAGATGTGCCTGCCATTCTTCCACTCCGGTGGTGGGTGTACACCCAGGACCCCATTCAAATCCAAGGTGGCCTGGTCTCAGCTAGCTGATGAAAGTTGCAAGCGAGAATTTCATCATCGCTTGCGGCTGGGGTTGGCATCGTCCCCCACTCCTCCTGATGTCGAGGGGAAATGGGCGAGGTTTAGGACTGTGGCTCATGCAGCTGCAATAGCTGCTTTGGGTACACGGTCCAGACCTCCCCAGAGACCCTGGCTGACAGAGGTGTTCAAGCTGACTGAGAAAAAGCGACAGGCCCACTCTCATCGTCTACAGCATCCAACGTCAGAGAATGAGGAGGCTTACCGCAGCCTTCGCTCGGAGGTTCGGAGAGCCATGAGGCTCTGCAAGGATGGGTGGTGGTTGCGGGTTGCTGAGGAGATGGAGTCTGCCTCAATGGCCCGCGATCACAAATCTCTATTTAACCCCATCAAAAAAGTAACCTGCAGCGCCAAACCTATTACCATCATTAGGAGAAAAAACGGGGATCCCTCGGCATAGAAAACATCGTGGGACAAAGTGGGGATGACCCTGCTGAGGCTACGGTGTCTCAAATATTGGAAGAAGTCACCCCCTGAGAGCAGCTGGCTGAGGTGCCATCTGTTGAGGAAGTACTGAAGGCGATCCAGAGTCTGAGACCAGGAAAGGCACCGGGCAGAGATGATCTCCCAAGCGAAATCCTGAGGGAGAGTGGCGTTTGTGCACAGACTGCCCGACATGACATCATAACAACAGTCTGGACCACTGGACGGTTTCTGCAGGATTGGAAGAATGCCCTGGTGGTCCCCCTCTTTAACAAGGGGGACCGCACAGACTAACAACTACAGGGGCATCTCACTCCTCAGTGTGCCGGGAAAGGTCCTGGCAAGGATTATTCAACATCGACTTGCCAAGCACGCTGAGGAGAGGCTTGCGGAGCCCCAATGCGGTTTCAGGAAAGGGCGGTCCTGCACAGATGCGATATTTTCTGTCTATCTGCTACAGCAGAGGTGTAGGGAATTCCAACAAAACCTACATCTCTGCTTTATTGACCTGGTCAAGGCCTATGATACCATCAGTAGGCCTGGGCTCTGGGTTTATCTTCGTGCTTTCGGAGTCACTGACCCGCTGCGCACGATCATTATGGACCTTCATGATGGTGAGCGGGCCCGAGTAAAACTACGTGGCCGGGAGTCAGAACCATTCCCTGTTCACCTTGCGGTGGCGACAGAGATGTCCTCTGGCTCCCACATTATTTAAGATCTTTTCGACCATGTAGTTCGTGAAGCCTTCTATGGCTGTACCGGAGAAATTTCCATCTGGTACAGATACAATGGGAGGATGATTGATGCCCGGGTGCGGTCAAGGGATGGCTCCCTATTGGTCAACCACGTTATGTATGCCGATGATCTGGTAATTGCCGCTCACTCAGAGGAGCTGGAGGCGCTGCTGCTGAACCTTGAGCGTGCCACCAAGAGGTAGGGCCTTACCATCAGCCCCACCAAAATTAAGCACCTGCCTGGGTATTTTGTACCATTGGACACTCCACCCCCACAACTCCCAATTAGTGATGGGGCAGTTGTGGAGAGAGTGGAGCGTTTCCCATACCTGGGCAGTGTGCTCATGATCGGCTCCAGTTTGACAGCAGAGGTCTCACTCCGAATCAGTCGAGTAACATTATCTTTTCATCGGTTGCGAAACGCTGTGTGGAAGCTACCTGATCTGTCGCTCTGCACGAAGCTTCAGGTCTTCTCGGCCACGGTTATTACCTCACTTCTCTATGCTTGCAAAACGTGGACCCCCCTAACGGAACATCTTCGACGGTTAGAAACAGTTAGACTGGCCTGCCTACGATCCATCCTGGGTTTAACCAGGCTGGATTGTGTGAGGAGCTCACAAATCCTTGAAAGATCTGGACAAAGTCCCATCGGTGAGCTTCTCTGGCAGGCAAGGCTGCGTTGGCTGAGTCACGTAGCCCACATGCCTAAACAGCTTTTGTTCGGCCGGATAGTGGGGGCTAAACGGGCGCGGCACAGTCTAGAGAAGAGATGGAGTGATGTGGTACAGGAGGACGTGGAGCTGAGTGGACTTGCTGATGACTGGTACCAGCGGTGTCAGGATCGGCCTCTGTGGAGGAGGCTCGCTACTGGGCAGTTGGAGGCAGTCGCCCTCCAACAACAACGGAGGGCGGAGGAGCGACGCTCACAACAACGGCACAGTAGGGGGCACAGGTGGTGCATCAGCCAGTCATCTCAGTCAGTCGACCCGTGGCACCTGGGTCTGCCCCGTGACCTCCTGCCAGCGGGCGTTTGACACTTCACGTGGCCTCAACGTGCACATAGCCAGGCACAAGCGCCGTGGTGTCGTCACCGCTACTTAGTGGCGAATGGCGGTTGTTGTTGAGCGTAGGTACGTTTTGAATCATCTCAGTGTGTGTGCATTTGTGTGTATGTATATGGCAGGCTGGGTGTCTTAAGGCTTAATGCTGGCAGGAGATCACGGGACAGACCCAGGTGCTCTGGGTTGACCGACTCATGAGATGACTGCCACCAGCTGTGCTCCTCACTGTGCCACCTCGCTGCGTTTTATCCTCCCCGGCGCTCCGCTCGTTATTGCGAGCGTCGCTCCTCCGAAACGCATCTCAGGCTGGCACAACCACTGTGGTGACGTCAACACCGCCACTTCGTGGCGAATGGCGGCTGCTGTTGTTTTATGTTCATGCGTAGGTATCTATTTATGCAAATGTAACCCGAGTCATTTGAAGCGTGACAGTTGGCGTTTAATCGCTGAATTTCATCTTCCAGGGACGCTGTGCCCACGCGTGCACCCCCGTGTCAGAGCTCGCAAAGTGCACACGCCAGCAGCAGCAGGAGCAGCTTTAATGCGAGGCTCCATATCTGAGAGCGACACCTCCAAAAGCGCAACGGAGTCTGGACTCAATCCATCTCTCGCCTTTGGCGGCCAATCTTCTCCAGTCGCTCACAAATTGGGTGAGGAGCGGCAGGGCTCATTTGAGCCGCTTGATTGTGTGACACCGAGGGGCCCCGGGGCTGAGCTCGTCTGCATTTCCTTCTCGCGGCAACCAAATTACCGCGGGCTGTCATGGTGTGCCACTGCCGTGACGACCCGTAGCACGCGGAGGGATTGGGAGCGTCTTATTTCAAGGCAATAACTTCTTCTTCTACTTTCGTTTAATTATTCACTCAGCAGCAGCACGCCGGGAACGAACGCTCACAACAGTGCGTCTGATGGAGCAATGAAAGTCGGCACGTGCGCTGGAGATTGGTGGATCGTTGCTTCGCAGGATTGTTGGGGGGTGGATTGATCATGGCTGATAATGATGATTTTTGCTAGTGATCTGCATTAGGATAGTTGACCAATGCCAATGAATGAGGAAATTGGGAAGAGCCGAAATAACCCATGCTGACAAGTTGGATAATAACAATTAGGGCGTCAGCAATATAAGTTTTAACGTGACAATTATCGCAAAATCAGTTAACTTTAACTAATAATTGTATTCGCTCGATGGGCATCGAGGAGATGCCCTGGCTTGCCGGGAGAAGACGGTACACAGCTAAGTGCAGACACAACACTCTATACTGTACAGGATAGAGTGTTTTCTCCTCGTATGCGTTGATTTTTTCCGCGTGCTCCCGTTTCCTCCCACATGTTTAAAAACTCATTAAGTGTGGACAACTGTTGTTATCGCCAGCTCCTCGCCGCCTGCTTGCTGGTTTCCCACTTGTCTGTGGATCCTTGGCGATCGGGAGAAGCAATTTGTATGAACGGCAATGATGCCGCGATAAAAAACTAAATACGAGCATTTCACATTTTTATCGCCTTGTTTTCTCTGCTTTGATGTACTTTAAAAGGGAATCAAGAAAGATTGCTTTATAAATTATTCAACTGCAGTTCACTTAACACGGCCCGCCATGAGTCTTCTAATCATTGCACCCTTACAATCTATGACGCTGATAACGCCCATGCTGTCACAGGACAATGACGTCTTGTGTTTGACATGCTGTCATTTACTCGTGAAAGCATTCTACAATCATGGGTAATACCAATTAAAAAAAACTTTTCATTGTGAACTTTCAAGAAAAATTACAAGCTAAAAAAATATGACAATCATGTACAAGACAACAATGCACCCCCCCCCCCCGTGTAGCCTTAGAGTGACTATTGAGGCAAGTGCCGTTCACAAGTAGCACTTACGAATCAGAATCTCTATTCATACTGAATGAAAGCTATTGAGCTCTTTTTCACCGATGTCCAGTCGATGGAGGGCACGGCGCACGAGGGGGGGGGGGCAGGCAGCACATGCGCGCGTGTTGGTGCGGACCCGTGCGGGCGTGGAATGCGAGACGACACTCACGGCCATGAACTTCCAGTCCTTGTGTTCGTGCAGCAGCGGCGTGGCCCTCTCTGCCTCCTCCACCACGTAGTTGCCCAGGAAGAGGTCAATGGAATCCTGAACCGGCGGTTTGCGGTCGTCATATTCAGCAGGGAGAGAAGGAGGGCAAGGAGAGGTCACCCCGGGGTGAGAGGGCAGGGATCACGCAAACTGTTTGCGCTTCCCATTACTCAACAGTCCTGCAGTCACAGCGGCGTCCGGATGCCGACGGTGTGGACAGAGTGTCAATACCGTGCAATCACAGAATTGGCGACCTTCCAAGCTCCAACTAAAACTAAAACCTTAACTATTTTTCATTTTTACCACGTAATGCCCACTGAGCTATTTAGCTCTTATTCAGAAGCGACCTGGCCACAGATGATAGCTCAATGACATGACTTATCGTGTGGAAATTCATCACAGCCAAATACTCTTATCGCATATTTCTAAATGTGGAGGGTAAAAACTGGAGGACCACAAGAAAAATCCAAACGGCCAAAGGGAGAGAGAGATGTGAAAACTCCAAATACAAAGGTATCAGAGTCGGGATCAAACCCACGACCTCCTGCATATCGAGCGAGGTAGTTAACATCTTGCCACCGTGGCACCCCAACTGTTGGAGCCTACACAGTGGCATGTGAGCATATTCATAGTGACCCGGCCTGTAGTGGCCAGCACAGTGGTACCACCTGCAGGGACCTGAATAGTGAACTACACTATTGGTGGGACTGGTCCTGAACCACGATGGCCTCTGCTAGCATAGTCTGAATAGTGGCCTCAATTTCCAGATGATAAGCCACTACACGTTGGGCTATCATTTGTGGCCAGGCTGCTTCTGAAAAAGAGCTACATAGCTCAGTGGGCCTTCGGTGGCAAAATCAAAAATAGTTTATATATTTTTTACAATAGTACATGAGGAGAGGCCTAATTGGCGACCTCACGTCTTCGAAGCCAGAAGTCCCATTATCACATCGGGGGTCAGCCACTCGGGTTTCCTTTTCTCCATGAACTTCTATTCCATGCCGTGGTCGCATGGATTTTTCTCCGGGTCCTCCAGATTTCCCTCCACGTTTATAATCAATGTGCTTTTAGAGCATTTGGCTGACGATACATTTTCACGTGATAAGCCACTTTCGTTGAGCTATCATTTGTGGCCAGGTCGCTTCTGAAAAAGAGCTACGTAGCTCAATGGGCCTTACCTGGTAAAATAAAAAAGTTTATCGTCTCACAGAGTGTTAACCGCCGCTCCACCCACGGCTTCGCGTGCTCGCAACGTTACGGCGTACACCGGGCCTCTGGGAACACCGCAGCCCAAACGGTGGCATCCCCCCGGTAGGCTGTGAACCTGCGTCCCTCACCAGCCTGCGGCAAGCTCACCTGCCGGAACCCGTCGGAGAAGTTGTTCTTGTAGTAGCGGATCATGGAGTTCCAACCGTCCATGAGCAGACCGCGCTTGGTGCGCTTGCCCGTGCTGTCGGGCGAGGGGCAGGTGGGGGGAGGAGGTGGGTGAGAGAGTGGGGGGGGGGGTGATTCATAATAATTTACATATGCAAGGCGCATTTCATCCGTAGATCCCAATGGCCATGTATGTGTAGAGGAGTGAAATACGCGGTGCGCACAATTAGCCGAGGGCAACTGAGGGCAAACGGGTGCGCACGTGAGGTTTGCACGGGCAAACTGCCAGTTGTTAAGGGGCAGAGCAGAGCAGAGCAGGTGCAAACGGGGTCGACCGGTAGTGCACCTCAAAACCGGAGGTGTTGCCATGGAGACGGGAGAGGGTTGATTGATGGGCAAACAGGCGCCAGCCCGGCTGAGCTTAAAGAGACACACGAGAGGTCTCGGGTAATTGGCAGGGGGATATAAGGGCATGTGCATGAGCGGAGCGGGGAGTTGTTGCTGGGGACACGAATGAAGACATCTCGCCGCTGTCGCTCGAGCTGTCAAACCTCACGCGTCGCCGGGCGGGTGTTGGCTAATCCCCCCGCCCGGGTCAGGCGGGTGAGCGGGTCTGAGGGAGCATCGGTGCGGGCAGCGGTGGAGTTGTAGAGCTGCTGTGTGCGGAGACGCTGTGTGCGACTATGCTGTGTGCGGAGTCGCTGAGAGCAGAGCTGCCGAGCGCAGGATAAGTGAGGTGTAAAGTAGATACGAGGGGGAGAAGTTAAACCTAAGTGACCGTACAGGTAGTTATAGGAGTGAAACAATGGTTTCAAATGCGTGGCAGCCCTCTGATGATGTCTTATCAGCGAAAGCGGGCCCCCCTCCTCTGAAAATTAGTGAAAAACACTGGCCGAGATCTAGGGGGTGAAGGCCAATTTAAAGAGGTGAGTTTTCAAGGGGGGCTCTGATTGTCTTATCATCAAAGACAAAGCATTCTAGAGCTTGTGAGCTGCACTGGCAAAAGCTCGATCACCCCTACAGGAAACGAGCCTTGACCTCGGAGTACTGAGAAGACGGCAATCCGAAGAGCTCAGAGCGATCTCGTTGGTGCACGAGTGGACCAGGAGTGCGAGTGGAGTTTCTTCAGGCGGCGTCGAGCTTTGCAAAGTAGCAAGCTATCCCGTGTCTCCCTTGTGACAGAAAAATGTGACACCACGTCGCGGGGCTGTCGCCCAGTCGCTAACGTGCGCGTTTAGTTCATCGTGCGCGCGCACAACGGAGCGTTATCGCGCCAAGGAGCATAAACCATCTCGTGAACTCAGGTCGGCCTCGCAGCCGCGGCTTTTGGCTCGCCAATCAAACAAATATGGTCACTGCATCGTGTACTTTCAGATGCACTTCTGCGGCCGTCTGGAAGGCTCTTCCTTCTGATATTAGGAAGCCACTGGAGCTATGAACTTGTAAATCGAAGTTGAAACCTAATTTCTGAAGAACTGCTTTTTGTGTTTAGTTTTGTTGTCCTTCTCCTGCACCTCTGATTAGCGTGGTTGGCTACGTATGGTGCGAAAGTTCAACATACATATGTATATACAACAGGGCACGCGGTGTTTCACGTAGACTGCTAGATGCAGTGGACGTGGTTGCGCTGGTGGTCTTTGCAGTTGTGGTAGTTGCCATGAGGTTGTGGCAGTGGTCATGTGCTGTACGCGATGTGGTTGTGGTGGAGGGCGTGCAGTTGTGATCATGCGGTTGCGGTGGTGATAATGTGGTTGCTACGATGTGGTAGCGATCGTGGGGTTGCCGTGATGGTGGCAATTATGCGGTTGCTGTGAAGCGATGGCGGTGGTCGTGCGGTTGTGATCACGCGGTTGCTGTTTTGGTGGTGATGATGATGTGGTGAATGGGATGTGATTGCGGTGGTGATGGTTCATGCGGTTGTGATGGCGATGATGATACGGTCAATGGGATGTGGTTATGGTGGTCGTGGTTCGTGCGGCTGTGGTGGTGGCGTGTGTCGCTCACCGCGTAAAGTCGGTCTTGAGCGCGCCCGTTCCAGCGTACTGCTTGGCGCAAGCATCCGCATTGTCGGCCCAGACTGTGGGGGGGCAGTGTGGGGGTTTCGGTGGGGAGGGGGGGTGGGGGTAGGGAGGTGCAGAGAACGGCCGATACTTTAGTTCAGGTGTGTGAGGGTCTGACGGGTGACGAGTGGACACAAGACCAAAAGTCTTTCGTCTCAAACTAGACTCAACTATTTGTTATTTAACCAGGTAAAGGCCCACTAAGCTATGTAGCTCTTTTTTCAGAAGCGACCTGGCCACTACTGATAACTCAATGAAGTGGCTCATCATGTGTAAATGGAGAGTGGCAAAATACTCTAATGCACATTTTTAAATGTGGAGGAAAAAACCGGAGGACCTTGAGAAAAATCCACACAACCACGGGGAGAACATATAAAACTCCAACTCTACAGGCGTCAGGGTTAGAATCGAACTCACGACTTCCGATATACCAGGGTAGGTAGTTAACATCTCGCCACAGTGGAGCCCTCTCCCCACCGTGGCGCCCTTAACTATATATGGTATCGTTAAGAAAATAAGAGCAATCAAGAGCATGGCGAGACAGCAATTTGAACACAAAACCTTTCGATGCGAGACGGCACATCACACTCCGCTGCTCTGCTACAGTTCACACAGAAGGGGCAGTGACACAACTTCGCTTGGAGCTGCAATTCCTCGAGAGCTGTCTCTGTAACGGTGACGTAGCTGCTATGACAGCCGCATTTAGCAGGGATGGAATGAGTCTCTGGACGTCCCGAAGACGAGCAGGAAGTCCGAAGGCTCTCTCCCTGTCAATCGGGGAAGCCCTTTTGAGACCCTCTCGCAGAGTCCGACGGCCCATGATGATGATCTAAGCTGTCACAATCTCATCCACCTCCTCTTAAACATTTCAATTAAACTAAATAAATGGTTATTTAACCAGTTAAAGGCCCACTGATTTATACAGCTCTCTTTTCAGAAGCGATCTGGCTACAAATGATAGCTCAGCAAAGTGGTTAATCATCATGTGGAAATTTCTAGCAGCCAAATACTCTAAATGCATGTTTCTAAATGTGGAGGGAAAAACCAGAGGACCCAGAGAAGAATCCACGTGACCACGGAGAGAACATGCAAATGCCAAATATAGAGCAGGCGTCAGGGTCGGGATCGAACCCACGAACTCCTGCATACCAGGCGAGGTAGTTACCATCTCGCCACCGTGGCAGCTTCTGCTCCACACAGTGCGGGCCTGTCCTTAGGCGCAAACATTCAAAATGATTCTTCCTCAGGTCCTCGTGTATCTCCTCCACATGGTTGCCATCTTCTCGAGCAGGTGTAGGCTACCTGCGGCTCCGGAGCCACATGCTTCTCTTTAACGACAGCTTCGTGATGTAACGTGTGTGTGTGTGTGTACGTAAGCATTCACATGCGTTGCGCCTCTTGAGATATTGAGTGTTGTACCGAATTCGAAAAAAATGGCTGCTGCTTGTTATTTTCGTTGCCGAAGCATGTTCTGGAACGTTCCGACCCTCACCACGGGACTGGTTACGCAATGTGGACTTGCAGCATTTCAGTAGCATTCATTAGGAGAGTTTTTGGGTCAAAACCGGTCCCCTGTTCTGCACTCATATCGACGCAGTATTTACAATACATTTCATTTCACCACTGGATAACTAATGCAGCTACTCACGAGCAAGGATCGCGATGCCCCCCCCATCCCCCTCATCCTCCCCCACCCCCCCCCCCAGGGCCCTGCTTATGATCAGCACTTTAAGCAGCTCCTGGACCCATCTTCACCGCAAATACAAACCCCCCCCCTCTCCAATCCAGCGACTTCGAGTGCCCAACAACCGCCACCTCAAGCTTGCAAAGGCAGGCTCATCCTCCTCTGCCACAACAACAAAAACATTTTGCGGCAAACGCAACATTCCCGTTTGCATTACGGCGAATGTGATCATTATTGTTCGTTACGAGCGCCTCGTTGGTGTTGGCGTCATTAATCTGGGCCCCATTAAATTGAACGTCTGCACGTGCGGCTGGGAATGTTTTCTTCTTCAACAAATCCCTGGGACGGTGTTTGGCACGGCACGGTAAGTGTCGGGAGGTCTGTGGCGGTGGCTACTGCGGAGAAGACGGGGTGTGCGCACGCGCGTGCGTGTGCACAGCTTTGAATCAGGAGGCTGTCAGACATCCGGTTACATTTACGGTTGAACTGATTGCGAGAAAGTTGGCGAGCTGCCAGGCAGGGATAAAGCCTTGATGGATGAGACACCGGCGGAGCCAGGCCCAAGCATGGGTGGCTCACGGTCCAAGCGCTACCCAACGAGGTGGACGGGGCTTACACGAGAGAGCGTGCGCGCGCACGAGCAATCAAACGCGCATGTACACACGAGATAATATGCACACACACAACCAAATACGCACACGCACACAGACACGAGCAAACTCGCGAACGCACACACGACCAAACGCACGCACAGAGAGGAAAACACGTGCACACACACACGAGCAAACACACACAAGACGAAACACACGCACGCACACAAGACCAAACACACGTACACGGAAGAAAACATGCGCACACACGAGCAAACACGCACACACAACCAAAGACACGCAAGCACACGAGATACACACGACCAAACACAAACCTACACAGCAGCAAACACGCACACACAAGAGCAAACACACGCACACACGAGCAAACAAGTACACACAGCAATTACGTACACACACACACGAACAAACACACGCGCACGAGCAATTACGCATATACACACACACACGAGCAAACACACACACACACAACACAGCAGATGCACGCACAAACACAGCCGAGGCTGCGGGAGCTGGTTGGGTTAGCGAGCATCTATTTGACTATTGTCCTTGTTCAGAACCGGCCCTAGACCTTTGGGGGCCCTAAGCAAAATTTGGTTGGAGGCCCCTTTGATGTATTATTTTTTTCACCCGCTAGCTAGCAGTGACTCTAGGGGGCCCTCTGCTGGCCACGGGGCCCTTTGCAATTGCAAGGGTCGCTTAGTGGCTGGGCCGGCTCTGTCCTTGTTGACACACAAACTACACGCAGAAAGGGTCGCCCGAGTTGGGAATCAAATCCTCGGCACTTCTCGCTGTGATAGTGCGAGCGTTGTAATCACTGCGCCGCCGCCACCACCAACCACCCTGCTGCCCGGCTGGCAAAGGCACGGCGGGTTGCAGGCTAAGAGGATGAGCGCACCTGCGCCAGCAGCAGGAGCGGCAGCAGAAGCTGGCGCTCGCCGGTAGAGATGCGCAGGTGCTCATTTGCGGCAGGTTAGACACAGGCCCGCCAATTATGCTCAACGTGCAGGCTACACAGGTTGCGCGTGAAACCATGCCAGGTACTCGGATGCACGTGCATGCGCACGCGCGAGCTCTGGCACGAAGAACAAAGATTGGCCATGTCGCCGTGTTGCAGGCTGCAGGAACGAATGGCATTTACCAAGTTCACTGCTGTGGAAATAGGCGACCACATAAATTCACAACTCCCATCTTGAGCTGTGACTCCCGTCGTGGTGGCCGCAAGGAGTGGTGGCCGCAGCAGTGGCGCTCGCGCCTCACAGCAGTAGCAACAAGGGCCCTGGGGTTCGATTTCCTACGTGGAGTTTGTACAATATCTCTACAATATCTCTACAATATCTCTACAATATCTCTTCCTCTGTTCTACTTCGGTTGTCCCCGGGGTTCTGTGGTTTCCTCCCACAGTAAACAAAAAATTTGCATTTGCCAAACATCCCAATGCAGAAAGATTACACCGCAAATTACTCAACTGGGATCACATCCCGATTCGCACGGTTGGCTACGTACGGTGAAAAAAAAGTTCAATGTACATAGATACATATACCCAGCAGTGGCAACATCATCCCCGACTGCGAAAAACTTGGCAGGACCCTCCCGAGTGTTTTGAGACTCATATTGAGGTGGTCAATCCAGAGAACCGCATCAGGGAGCAGCGGATTTTATCGCTGCGATGTCTCCTTCGTATTTGCGGATCGGGCATTGGATCGTGAGATGGTGTACGGCCTGTTCTGGATGACCGCAGTCGCACATTACTGGAGAGTTTATAATAATCACAAGATAGGATGTGTGTTTACAGCTGTCCAATAGGAATCTGAAGAGGGAAGCATTTAAAAAATCAGACACGCAAGAGTTACAACAATGTTGTAATGGATTAAATGTCTCGGGGGGGGGGGGGGGGGGTGATGCAGGAGTGACATTGCGAGGGCACCCCAAGCATGATTCTAAACGCCCGCTTGTCTCATTAACGAAGCTTAGGGCTCCATGTCGGACAGCCTGCATCGTACCACAAAAGGGCACGCCTACCGGATTAAACAAGCGCCTCCTTTTCTTCTTCGTATTTGTGAACCGGGCACTGCGTCGTTATATGTTGTATGATCTGTTCCGGATTACCGCAGTTGCACACTACTGGAGAGTTTTTTATTAATGCGCCTTCAACTACACCACAGTGTGGCAAGCACACTGGGGTGGGCCAGGCTGGGATCGCATCTGACCACTTTGGTATCATCCCATTGCTGATGTTCACACACAGCACCAGGAAATCATTCAAGGCTGAGTTGACCTAGGGGTGACCCAGCGCAAGTACGGGTACCACTTGTCCGTAGCCAGGGATCACACGCAAGCGATCGGGGCTGACCGGTGAGAAGCCAATACGATACCACTCTGTTCCCACACCCACAAAGACTAACAACACCAAGATCCCTGTGCAGCCATACAGACTGTTGGGGCAAGTGGCGTTAACGAGCAACTATGAAGGCACGAAGAAAGGGGATGTTGTGGGCAGCAGCATCATGGCCGGCCGGCTTCATCTCCCCGGCATTGATATTTCACACACAGAACCAGGTCGTCATTTAAGGTCGAGTCGACCTAGGGGAGGCCCACAATAAATATAGATACCACTCTCCGCTGACGTTCACTGTATCGATGAATCAAACCCAGGTTGCTGGGATGACTAAGTAAACAAAAAAAACGCACAGCATCGCTCTTTCTGACGCACACACGCACGCATGACAGCGCACCGTTGCCATGCCACCGGGGAACACGGCGATCACAGACCTGCGCCCACGCGCACGTCACACCGAGGCGCGCGGGGCACGCGTGCCCACCGCAAAATTGCTAAGCACAGACCCAAAGGCCCAATGCGACAAAGGGGCAGCTTGGTAAAAGAGACATGGGGTGACCTGGCAGTGTGGTGAGAGTGGGCGAGTGGGTGAGTTGATGAGCGAGTGGGTAGGTGAGCGCTTCAGTAGGTGGGCGAATGCGTGAGTGGGTGGATGAGTGAGCTGGTGACCGAGTGAGTAAGTAAGCAGGCGGGTGAGTGAGCGAATGTGTTGTTGCGACCTGCAGCGTGGCAGGTGTGTTAGTGAGTTAGAAAATGAGTGGGTGGATGAGCGAATGTGTGAAGGGGGTGGGCGAGCGTGTTGTTGTTACCTGCAGTGCGGTGGCGGTTAAACAGTGTGGATCAGACAAAAGTCAGCCTCGTAGACCGAATGTCTCTAGCATGGGTGAGGGAATCAACGAGTGACGTTCACGGGAACAAAAACGGTGGGAGTAGCGATAAAGAAGCGTTTGTCCGCACGTCCTTCTTATCCGCCGAGCGACGATGCGGGCGTGCGAATATTAACATCAGCGAATATTAATATCAGCGAATATTAATATCCAGCGTGCCGCTGCACCGCACATGCCGTACCTGTCTCGCGAGGGTCAAAGTTCAACCGCATGTCTTGTCACGCGGGGCTGCGCCCAGAAGCAAGATTGTCCGCGGTGAGAGAAGCCGCCCGCATTAATCGAGGAATTAACGAGCGAAGAAACGCGCCCGTGGGTTTGCGGTGCGAAGCCTCGGCGGGAACGGTTCCGCGGGTTGGCGCATTACAAACGTCGCCAATTAAACCGAGTAAGAGCTCGCAGAGCGAACTGCGGTCCGTGGGGAAATAAATAAAACGCGGGCACCGACCGTTTCTGTAAATCTTCTCAAACTCGGCATGCTCCTCCACCCTCTGGCCGGCGTGCAGGATCCCCACGCGCTGCGCAGACATACAGAAATGAGCACACACACACGGAGACGTACACACACGCGGAGACACGCGCACACACACACACGAAGACGTACACACACACACACACACGGGGACGCGCGCACACAGACATACACAGATGCACGGAACACACACGCGGAGATGCGCATACACACACACGCGGAGATGCGGATAAGGAGACGCACACACGGAGATGCGCGCAGACACACGGATATGCGTACACACGGGGAGACAACACAGGGACCATATTTATGCTTTTACCAAACAAAAAAACTCCCTGTACATTCCATGTCAATAACAAGACCATGTGTGTGTATAAACCTTCTTCGTGGCACATAGAGAGGCCAGGCAGAGGTAGAGTGGATGATAACAGTTGGGAGTCCACACTTGTTTTACACCATGAGCACAAATACACACAAAAACAACAGCCATAATTCGCCACTAAGTGCGCTTTGAGACATCGTCAAAGTGTTGAAGGCTCGCTGGAAAGAGGTCATGCGACAGACCCAGATGATATGGGTTAACTGAGATGACTGGCAGATGAAAGAAACATACAGATGCAAACATAAACACACACACATATATACAAACACATACAATATATATAAAGAGACAAAGATTATCCATATAACCTTAAAAAACTGTTGGGGCAAGTGCTGTAAGCGAGCACCTATGAAGGCCGGTATGAACAGATGCTGGCGTGTGAACACACATACAAAGCAAACCAACTAAACATCAAGTACGTGTGTGGAGGTGTGTGTGTGTGTGTCGGGGGAAATTGTGTAGTGGTTAGCCCGCTGTGCCACGAATTCGGCAACCCGAGTTCGATTCCCGCTCACGGCCAACACCAGTGACGATTACTTGAACCGGTCCTGGGCATCCGCTAGGTCCACTGAGCTCCAAATGAGTACCTGGTTCCGTGTGTAAACATCGCCGCTGGGGAGACAAAGGTGGCCGGGGGTGATGTTGGCCACCAACCCCCTCATGCACCATGCCGGCCTTCATAGGTGCTCGCTAACAGCACTGGCCCCAACAGTCTGTTAAGGCTATTCGGGAGACCTTTGTCTTTTTGTTCGCGAGCACTTGGGAGGTCTTAACGAAAAAAATCATCGGTAGCGAGGGGGCCAGAAGAGGAGGCAGCCGAGACGACGCGAGACCCAGAGTGGGAAGGGGAGCCACCCCCGCAGCGGGATCCGGTGACGCCGGCAGCTGCTGTCCCATCGCGTGGCTCACGCACGCGCCGCGCTAATCCCCGCCACACTCCTGCCCGGTACCTCCCTCCCCCCACCGCCCCACCGCTCGCCTCCCCCCCCCCGCCCAGTCTGGTCGGAGTCAGCGCTTCAAATTAGCCATGCCGCCGGGACAAAATAAACACGGGCAAGCGGAGTTCTTGGGATTTCAGTGGCGGCGTCCACGAGACAGCACGTTAAAAATGAACAGATCCGAAAAAAACAGAATTATCTTTAAAAAAAATCTCAAATCCAAACCGTTTAAAATCAGAAACTCATTCCACACGGTGTTTGGTGTTTGTATCGTGCCGGGAGAAGCAGTACTGGGGGTGTGGGGGGGCACGAGGGGGGTGAGGGGGTGGGTTGGGTGGTGGGTGGCACCTGCAGCTGCGACTGGAGCGAGCGCCGTGCCAGCATGCTCTGCACCACGTTCGTGCGGTCAAGGCAGTCGATGCAGTTGGTGCGGAACACTCCCTCCTGCTGCTGCGCCACCTTGCCCTCGTTGTCCACCAGGAAGTACCTGCGCCACCGACGGGACACGGACAAAAACACAAACGCCACCATTAAGCCTGCTCAGCGGCGTGTTAGAGAAATGATAGAAATAATAATGTCAACTTGTAACGCCATGCCACCACACAGTCATCGCTCACTCTCAAATAGAGACAGAGAGACACAGAGAGAAAAAGAAGACGACTCAGAGCAGAGGTCGCAATCGGGTACCCGATACCTGTACCCTACCCGATACCCGGCAACCCGTACCCGGCCGGGTACGGGTACGGGTACCCGTTTGCGACCCTGGTGCGGCCGGGTACGGGTACGGGTAAGGAATCAAAACCCGTTTGCGACCTCTGACTCAGAGGCACCAGAAGGAGGAACCAAAGACGAGCGGGAAGGCAGCAGCAGCGGCCACGCGGTGAGCTGGAAATCCACAAAAAATTTCCAAGCTCTGCGGTCCTCTATATATTGAGGTGTTATCGACCAATCAATGAGTGTTTACACATGGAAGGAAACCGGAGCACCGGGAGAAACCCCACATGTGCGAAGGGGGAACGCTCTATCCCAAACACACGGAGCAGGTGGAGTCCACATTTTCGCTGTAGTGCATTGTCCTGGCGAGCCAGGGGATGGCGGCAGCTCCTCGATGCCCACCAAGTTTCACAACAACATTTGTGCTGCGATCCACCACCCCTCGCTGCTGCGTCCACAGCAGTGCTGGGTTACAGGCAGCCACGTGCAGCGTAGCCACCACCACCGCCGCCCACCCGCGAGTGCCCCGTGGTTGTTGGCGAGCTTCTATTGTGGCCGGCGCGGCAAAACGAGGGGCGCCAGGCGCGTGTGGAAGCTCTTCCCTGCTCAGCGCTGACGTTCTACAGCGATGACGGTTCTACACAAGCACTCCGGGGAGCTATTTTAAGTTGAATAAAAGATGCGAGCTTTTTGAAATGCAGCCTGGATTTTATCTTGCAGATAAGATACCTACGCTGTGCGTCCCGGGCTGCCCGATATTAATGTCAAGCTACGTTAAGTGAGAAGAAATACATTTAAAGTTGATTGACAGCACCACCAGAGCACTTGAGTGATGTCAATGCATTGTGCTGTTGTATTATAGTGGATTTTGGCTCACCATCGAACAAAGACAGTCAATGCATCGCGCGCTTTCAGATGCGCTTCTGCGGCACTCTGGAACACTCTTCCTTCCGATATTAGGAAGCCACAAGAGCCATGCACTTTTAAATAACATAGCTTGAAAAGTCATTGCTTTGGTGCTGCTTTTTGTGTTTGACTTGTTGTCCTTCCCCCGCACCTCCGATTAGCACGGTTGGCTACGTACGGTGCAGAAGACGTTCAACATACATACAACATGCACATACATAGTGGAAACGACATTGCAGTGACGCCAGCAGGGAGCTGCAATGGAGCTCCCGATCATAACGTTAACTCAGGCTGAACATACAGTTCTGTGAGCGGCTGCAAGAATAATACGTTCAATTTCGATTTAAAGCTTTCGGGACTGCAGAGATTCATATTCTTGGTTGTTTCGGTAAAGTCACGTAGAAGGGAAAAACAATAAAATAATACAAATAATAACGTCGTGAGAATGGTATTGTTTTACTTGTATTATTTTATAGTTTTTCCCTTCTACGTGACTTTACCGAAAGAACCAAGAATAATAATACGTTCATCAATAACACCGTGAACATTTTTACATCCGTATGAAAACGGGCCATTGTCCAAAGCGTTCCCATCTCTGTATAAGTTTTTATTTTAACGCCAAACACATACACAGTGTTATTATTGACGAATGCTCTTTGACCGCTTTTTTGTTTGTTGCTTGTGCACCACTGCCAACGCAGCAGTAGCAACACCAGCAGAGTCGCCAAATAATTTATCTTCGAGAAGGGCTAGGGTTGTTATTTTTTATTTTTAGCTACTGCGGCAAAGCTTCGATCGGGCAGAATAACCACCACTCCTAGCTCTGCACGAGCGGGAATCAAGCCCAGGTGTCACTCGCGGGCACGTCGAACGCACCGCGGCGCTCCTTCCACATTTTATCTGGATTCTTTCAGCCGCAGCCGATAACGCGTCACAGTTTAACGCTCCTGCCACTGCACCGATAAAAAAGCTTCGTCTTAGCAGCAGCTCGTGCCGCTTTCCCGCTTTCGCCACGCCGATATTTGGTGGGGCAAGGCAAGCTGAGGGAGACCCAGCATTGATTTATATTCCCAGCCCGCGGGTGCCCTAAGGGGGGGGGGGGAGTTGAAACTTTTTTGGTTTTTACGCACAGGGAGGGCATTTCGCACGCAGACGACTCCGGCGGTGGCCCCTGAAGGTGCTCGCCGGCCCCCGGTCCATACACTTCTTTTCTTCTCAACGGATGTAGCGGCTCGGCAAACAGAACCGTCGAAGCAACGATACACAGAGTGGATAAACGAGTCCCGAGTGGAAGACGTTCCGGTCGATTTAGATCGCGTAAACATTTTCATCGACTACTCTTTGCGGTCGAGTATATGGCCTCCCCAAAGGCAGGAAACATCCCCGACAAGCCACACCCCCCCCCCGGCGTGACGCGGTTGGCGCCACTGAACTCCGGCCAACACCTCCCGTTCAGTGGCTCTCGTGCCAAGCGGCGAGATGTTTTCCCCCCGAACGGTTTCCGCGCTCTCCCAACGAGCCAGGTAATCCATCGCATAATCGGTAGAGTCAACGATTACTTAAATAATCGGACGGCTCAGCTCGAAAAACTCGATTGAGCCCTCATTTCACACGTGGGAGCCCCCTGCACGAGGCTGACTCCGCGCTTCACCGCTATATTTATTAGTGCTGCGAGCGATCCTCGGCAACCATGGCGACGACAGCCCGATGCCTTGTCGGCGATAACGGCAACGGCCGCGGCATTTCATTTCATCTCGTTCCTTGCGGACGGCACAGCCACCGCGGGGGCAATGGCCCGGCGGCGGTGGCTTTGGTGGCGAGCCGCCTCGAGTGAGGTGTTTGCGGGTGACAGGTTGGCGCGTGATCTCGCCCACAAAACACAGTGGCGAGATGTTAACTTCCCCGACCTAGTATGAGGGAGGTCAATCGCGACCCGAACGCTTGGATTTTTCTCCAGGTCCTCTGGTTTTTCCCCTAAACATTTAGAATCAACATCACGCGTTTATAGTATTTGGTTGGAATAAATTTCCACATGATCTGACACTTTTTGAGCAATTATTTGTGGCCAGGTCACTTCTGAAAAAGAGTTACATAGCTCAGTGGGACTTACCTGGTAATAAAATGAAAAGAATATCTTTTTTTAGAGTTTTTTTTTGTTTAAATCTGCGGAAATTTTACTTTCACACAGCACGAGACGGCGTGATGCGGGGAGCGCCAGGCGACCCCCGCTGCGTGGCGGGGACCGTGCCGAACGATCGCAACGGAACGGCGCAGCGAGAGCAACGATGGCACAAAAGGAAAATCCCCTTGCCTTGCTCCGAGCGCTTCGTTTTATAACGGCGTGACTTTTGGGAAGGGTGAAGGGGGAAAGGAGCAACGGGATGCTTTTGAAATAGGATCTCCCCCCCCCCCCCCGTAAATCCGCTTTCGTGGAAGCGGCGGTAATATTGGAAGAACGCCGGATAAAGGGGACCGAGCTTAAACGTACATCGACAGAAGGACACGGCGGTGGCAGCCAGCGGATAGAGGATGGGGGGGTGGGCGGGGTGAGAGGGGGGTGAGAGTCGAAGAGAAACGGGGGGGGGGGGGGGGTGGAGGCGGCTTTAGCAGCGAGTGGTGGGATGGAGGGAGAGGTGACCTTGCTGAGACACATGCTGCCGCCTCCATCAGCTGTCAGAGCCAATAAGTAGCACCGTTACCCGGGGATCACAGCACGGGAGGAGGGAGGGAGCGAAGAGGTGGGGGGGGTGACAGTGAGCGGCACGTGTCACGTGTCACTAGAAAGCACGCGGTCCCTCACATCACACGTGTGGCGCGGGAGCGCACTCCCGTGCACCCAGAGGCATTGCCAAAGATAAAACAGGCGGCCAGTACACTTGTACACGCGTACAGAGAGATAGTATATATATAAATAGTATGTGCAGTGTGGACGGCTAGGCTGCCTGGAGGAGCTTACAAACAGCGTCAATGGGTTGATTTCCCAGCAGCTGCCCGAAAATCTTGGCAAGCGTTAATTAAGTTGCTCAGCTTGTCGTAACGACCCAATGACAATCATTAGTCTACTCGTGCGCTGTGTTAGGGTCTAAATTTGAGATTAGAAAAATAACTACACCCACATGAGTTTCATAAACAGTTGCACCTGTTAATTTATGTGCTTTTGGCTCAGGGTGAGGGGAGGGAGGAACGGTGATGCAGTGGTTAACACAATACACAATGAACCTGACTACCCAAGATCGCTTCCCGGTGACGGCTAATATCAGCGACGAGTGAGGTCTGAACAAGTCCTGGTGCTCACCATCCCCTTCATTTGCAACATTCAAGGCGTTCCATTTATGACATATGCATATTGTACGCCCGTCGTTTTTACAAATTGTAGCCACCGTATGTACGTATGTTGAACTTCTTTCACCCTGTACATAGCCAACCGTAATAATCGCAGGTGTGGGGGGGAAGGACAACAAACTCAACACAAAAATCATCTCTAAAGAAATTCGTTTTCAATTTTAAATCTTAAAAGTTACGGATGAAATGCACGATTCGACACGCTTGTATCATGAAGGTAAGACTTCAATTGACGAGTCGATGCGATGTCACGCACATGCAGTATTTCCTTCTTTCATATGGCATTAAAAGAAAATGACAAAACATCACAACTATACGAAAGGTGATCCGGCAAAAGTTACTGACAGGCAAACAAAGACAAACATCCCCCGTATAGCCTTAACAGACTGAATGGGCAAGTGCTGTTTGTGAGCACCTATGAAGGCCGGCACGGCACACGAGAGGATGGGTGGCGAGCACCACGCCCGGCCGCCTATGTCTACTGAGTGGCGATGTTTAACCACCGCACCAGGTACTCATTTGAGGCCGAGTCAACCTTTGGGGAGGCTCAGGACCGGTTCAGATAATCGTCACTGATGCTAGCCATGAGCGGGAATCGAACTCGGGTCGCTGGGTCCGTAGCGGAGCGCGCTAACCGCGACGCTTCCGCTCCCCACTGAGAGGCACACACACTCAGTACAATGCGGTGAAACGTACGATGCATAAATGGACTGACAAATGGGGTCACCGTTTCACGAACAGAGGGGGTCATTCTCCCCACGTCAGTGCTCGTCTGAGCCCGCCGGTGCTAGGAAACATAGCCCCCCCCCTCCCCCCCCCCAGGTCTAGCGCAGCTCCGAGCATGCTAGACCGGAGCGTCACTGCAGCGGGTTCACCAACTACCGTGGAGTACCGGCGCGTGAAGCAAAGTGCTGCTCCGGAGGAAAGTGGCGTGAAGGTGGTGGCGGGGGGAGGGAGGGAGAGTGAAAGATGCGCAGATTAAGCATCAAAGAGACGAGGGGGCCGGAGGGTTGGGGGGTTGCGGCGGGGAGGGGGGGGCAGTGAGGGGGCGAGTGGAGGGAAGGGGGCGGTTGGTGATGCACAGGGAGAGGTAGTGCTAATGTTTCGCGCACCCTGCAGTGTGCATTTATACAGCGCTGCTGCAACACAACGGATGTGAATGACAGAGGCTTAACAGATCCGTCGATCAATTTAGATCAGTGCAGCGGACTGGGCGGAGGGAGACAGGTTAATGTTCGCTTGCCGTGCTTCATGCAAACGGCCGTGGATATGAAATATGAAAATCTTAAACGTAAATGAGAACGGATTGCCTGGGGAATACATTCCCTCAACGGACGAGCAAACAAAACACGGCTCATACAAAAACACGTCGAGGTAAAGGTGCAGCCCTGCAGCTGCTCCCTCATGGCCATCGCTGCCAGAAGGGGGCCTCCGCTCCCGCGAGGAACTCTTGAGAGGGCCTCCAGAGGGTGCTGGGCCTACTCTTCCAAGCTAGCCAGATGTCTTAGAAGAGGTGGAAGTATCCACATTTTACCCCATGACACACAACCTACCTACTTACTCGAGTGTATACACACTCAAACACATATATGTGTGTGTGTATCTACACACACACACGTACATACATATACGTGTGTGTGTGTGTGTGTATGTGTGTGGATACACACACACACACGCGTGTGTGCAAGCAGATTCGCAGAGATTACTACATAGTTTGCACAAAGATGGTGACACGGACACAAGTTGTCACAACGAGAATGAGGCCGCTGGCTATTAGGCAAGACGGTTGTTAAATATTGAACAACTCGGCATTGAGGCTACTGGCTGAGAAGAACAGACACTGGGTTTCCAGTGATGAATAGGAGGCATCGTGTGTGATCAAATCAAAATTTCCTCGCCCATTTTTCAAAGTGGAATAGTTTCTCTGTAACAGAACCACGCACTGACTGTGTCCACAGTCGTGTGCGGTTTGGATGCGAGCCGTCTCCGATTGGACGAAATTCATCACGTGTGGCTCCTTCGTGTCCTCCTATCTCACCGCTTCCTGGAAAATATTTATTTGGAGAGGAAAGGGAAAAAAAAGTAAGGTCGCCCTGTCATCGTCTCCATCGTCACCATCGTCACCATCGGCACCGTCGTCGTCACCATCGTCACCATCGGCACCGTCGTCACCGTCGTCACCGTCGTCACCGTCGTCACCGTCGGCACCGTCGTCACCATCGTCACCGTCGGCACCGTCGTCACCGTCGTCACCGTCGTCACCGTCGGCACCGTCGGCACCGTCGTCACCGTCGTCACCGTCGTCACCGTCGGCACCGTCGTCACCGTCGTCACCATCGGCACCATCGTCACCATCGTCACCGTCGGCACCGTCGTCACCGTCGTCACCGTCGTCACCGTCGTCACCGTCGGCACCGTCGTCACCGTCGTCACCATCGTCACCATCGTCACCATCGTCACCATCGTCACCGGGTCACCATCGTCACCGTCGTCACCGTCGTCACCGTCATCACCATCGTCACCATCGGCCACGGATAAAAAATAATGAACCACCTCTCAAAAGAAGAGAAAGTGAGCAAGCAGCTCGCAATCGGAAACATGACGTTTCGTTTCTCCAATGTAGCAATCACCACAAATGCAACTCAATTTGATCGTGTCCGCGAGCACAAGTCAGATCTGAAACACGGCAGAACTGATTCTTCGGCCGTTGCCAATCATTGCTACAACTCGGTGGGCTCTCATGAAATTGTCTTTTCCGAGACCAAGGTTCTCTGCAAACCTCCTGGCTACATTCAAAGGTTTGTACACGAAGCCATACAAATATACAAACAGAGACATAATTTCAACCGTGATGATGGTTACAAACTGAGTAATCATTGGAAAGATGTGATTAACCATGCAAAAAAGATTTAACTACACTTATTTGGCTAATCTTATTTGACAACTATTACAGGTTTACCATGTTCAGTTGTTTTCTCCTTGTCACAGGTTGAGTCACAAACCGTACCTCTCCATAACAAAGGCTCACCCTCTTAAGCCTCACCTTACCATATGAATAAAAAGTGTGCTGTACTTGCCGCTTCCCCCCCCCCCTCTCCAACCATTATATAAACGGAGTGGTAGCTCCTGCAATTTCTCATTTACTTGATACAGCTGTCGTGGCTGTGACGGTTCCAGCTGAAGACGGAAGCTTGTGTTGCCTCTGAAACGTCGTGATTTTTTTATTTTTTTATTTTACTTTTATTGATTTTAATGTTTTACCTACGTGACTTTACCGAAAAAACCTAAGAATATGAATCCTTGCAGTCACGAAAGCTTCAAATCTAGAAGAAGTGGCTTATCATGTGGAAATTTATAGCAGCCAAATACTCTAAATGCGTGATGTTGACTCTAAATGTGAAGGGAAAAACCGGAGAACCCGGAGAAAAATCCACGCGACCACGCGTAACTCTACGCGATGTAACCCAAAAAACCTCTATTATGGATGATATTGGTCGCGAAAGCCTACGCGTTAAACTCCAAATATACAGCAGGCATCAGGGTCGGGATCGAGGTAGTTAACGTCTCTCCAACGCGAGTAGGAAACCACACGGGGGTGGGGGGGGGGGGGGGGGAACGGCCATGGGAGAGAGAAGAATAAATAAAATTACAAAAAGTTGCCAGGAGAGACTTCCAAATGGGTAACAGCTGTCAGCACCGCATCAGAATGCGCGTCCACGTCCGCGTCCGCGCGACGGCCCCAGAGAGCAACGGCGCATTCAGCGGGCGCTCGCTGTGCCCTCGCTCGCCTTTTTAGCTCGCGCGCCGTTACGCAACGTGAGGCTATGTTTGGAGACGATGGAAACAATGCTGTTGTTTAAAAAGAAAAGCCTGGAGGTCAGGGTAGGGGGCAAGCGAGCAGAGACGGCTACGATTAGGACAGGAGGAGGGGTGCGCTCGCTGGGGTCATCATCAGCTGCTCGTTATAACGTTCGCAGCCGGTGCAGAAATAGGAGGCTTTGGTGAACGCCCCCCCCCCCCCCCGCCGAGCGAAAAATAAAATCCCCTTCGAAATCAATGTCAAGGCGGGGAAAGTAGAAAAAACTAAAAAATCGTTTTGCAAACGGAAGCGATTACGCAGCCCCATTTATTTTGTGCTCCCTGTGCTGAACGTGCTAATTGCGTTATCCGCGTGCGCGCCGTGCGATTTCGCTGCGTGCGCGGCGAGCACGGTCGCCGCTCGTCAAAAAATGCGAAGGAAGTTCATTGCATTACAAACTCATTGCGAATCTAAACCAAATCAAGCGCGAACCATCACTCATCCCCGCCGTTATGCGGTCCGAGACAGATCCGTAAAAAAAGATTAAGTCCTGTGTGCATGTCCGCCTACCCCGCTGAGTGTAATCTGTGTTTAATTGGGATAAATAATACGCACAAAAACTAATAATGTGAAAACGGGCGAGCGGAAACTGCAGGATTGAACGCGAGCGTGTGGCTTCGGCGGTGGATCTGCTAAAACAGGTGAAAGCGCCGTGGTCACGTCAACTCGCGCACATTCGGCAACAATTATTAATGATTTTGATTAAAAACAAAAACGCCAGCTGTGTGGCGCACGCCTGCGGCTCTCGGAGCAGCAAGCGACAGTGAAGCACCGTTACCCCAGAGCGGCATGCACAACTCCGGCGCCACACGGCTGCCTGCCCCCCTCAATGGGAAGCCCGTTCACAGGTGCAATCAAATCATCCAGCTGCCCCTCTTATACAGGGCAGCACTTTCACTCGGCCATTCAAATCATCTTATACAGGGCGCAGCGCTTTCACATGGCCAATCAAATCACCCAGCTGCCCCTCTTATGCAGGGCAGCGCTTTCAAACAGCCAATCAAATCACCATGCCGCGCCTTTTATACAGGGCAGCACTTTCACTCGACCAATCAAATCGTACGACAGAAAACTCTCACAACACGGATGAAGGTCCCTCCCCTTTAAGGAGAAATCAAATCTCCAAGGACTCTCGCCTGCTGCTGAGCTGCTAATGGACAGTAGGAAACGTAACAGGCGGGCACACTGGACCGTTAAGGGAGCCAACGTCTTTAACGCGATTTGACAGCACAAAGGAACGTGCGCGCGGCAACATGCAAAACACACTCGCACGAGCTGCACATACTTGTACACAAAGCTGCATATCGACATATTTTTTTTTATTAAACCTACTTCTTGCGAAACTATTCTAGTGCTGATAAAATACGCTTGGCGTCCGGAACATCATAATACTTTTCAACTCAACACACACATTGTAAAAGAGTATTATATTGCCCATCTTGGGCGAGGGGGAGTGATCATTTTCAAACAGATTTGGGCATTGCTACCGGTAAGCTGTGTGGCGAGTTGTGCAGCAATTGGTTTTGGAGTTTGGTTTGTTTTGAGAAGTGCCCTCAGACTGACAAGACACACGGACCCCTCATGTGACGTTTGCCAGGTTAGAGCGATAAAGCAGCCTTTGCGGTTCAGCTTAAAAAATAAATTGACAACAAATGTCACCACGGTGCACGTCCGGGATGCACCACGTGCGGTTGTTGTTGTTACATAGCGGAACAACCCCGAAAGCAACATCGGAGAGCTTTACGGCACAGCTGCAAACACCTACACGGTATCATTTCACCATACCAAATAAATACGCTCGGGACAGCCGTAGCGGCACGGCTATCACTGCACAAACATTCATAATAACAGCCGTTGTGTAAAAAAACAAACCCCCCCACACATTAAATAAATAACTCGGCGATCTTGTTCGCGGCCTAGCGAGCGGCTATTTTGCGTGCGATGAAGCCAGGAGCTTGCTCAGCTGTGCAGACCCCCGGGGGGCGGTCCCTGCGCGCACGCGCCCAGGGGGAGTGTCACTTACCGTCCCCGACACGCTCACCCGCTGCCCCCGGCTCGCTCGCTCCAGCACGTGCGCTTTAATCCCGCGGAATGTGGACATTAAGTGGGCATTAGCGGCCAGCCACCCCCCCACCCTCCCCACTGGAGCCGGCTGAATTGCGTGCCGTTTGTATGTTTGTTGAACTTCTTTCGCACCGTACGTAGCCAACTGTGCTAATCGAAGGTGCGGGGGAGGACGACAAACTAAACACAAAAAAGCGGTTTCAAAGAAATGAATTTTCAATCTCTAATGACTCCAGGGTGAAGACAGAGAGATGCTGGGGGTTGGGGTGGTGGGTGGCTGGGTGGCGGGGGGGCGAGGTGGGGGGCACAGCGTAGAGGGGAGGGAGATGCCCCGCATTCTCGTGCTCGTAAGCCACGGGGTACAAAAATACACGCGCCCACAAAGTCCGGTCTGTGTGTCCACACGTACGTGCAACGTGTGTTGATCCGTCACCAAAGCCTGTCGGCTTTCCAGACTAATGTTATTCATTTGGAGCATTTGTTTAAGCAAGCAACCAGAATGTGAAATTGTAGTTGTTGGTCTGCATCTGCATCAGCCAGAGGAAAGGCAGACCTTCCCAGGTCTTTATCAGCAGTCAGAATTTATTTGACAAACCTGACTTTCTTGATCAGACCCTGAAGATCGAAACTAGGTCAAGAGTTGCTTACTTCAATAAATGCCACTCGAAAATATTGCTTTGGAATGGCAATAATCGCCTGACAGACTAATACCTATTTGTATGTGGAGTTACAAAACGGAGTTCTCCTGATACTTGCTTTTACCCATAATGCTGCACAGTAACCTGCCGGCGCTCGAAGGCAATGAGCGGTACACTGCTGGTGCATCAAGACAAGGACAATGATCCCCCGTATAGCCTTCAACAGTCTGTTGGGTCAAGTGCTGTTAGCGAGCACCTCCAAAGGCCGGTACGGCATACAAGGGGGTGGGTGGCCAGCACCACGCCCAACCGCCTTTGTCTCTCCAGTAGCGATGTTTACACATCGCACTAGGTACTCATTTGAGACTGAGTCGACCTAGGGGAGTACCAGGACCAGTTCAGATAATCTCCACCAGTATTGGCCATGAGTGGGAATCGATCTCGAGTGTGCCAGCCGCTACCCCACCGCTCCCCACTACTAGTGCCTCACCTCGCCCCCCCCCCCCCCCCCCCCCCCGCCGTGACACTCGCTCCGGCCTCTGCCACATCCGCGTGAGATCGGCGAGTGTTCGGGCGGCCAGGCATCCTCGCCGGTCAGTGCACAAACTGACCCGCGAGGACGTGCACCAAGCCTGCAGGCCACCTCTGCGGAGGATCGGCGCGACGATTCGTCTGCGGCAGTACAAACGGACGACAGAGGCGGCACCCCGGTCCTTCGCAAGAGAGGGCTCCCGTGAGTTAAAGTGACAAAATTCGAAATATGTGTGACATCGACCAAAGTCACCGTGGTTACCAAGGTCTCGCTTACATAAGGGGAAGCGTATCTCATGAGGTTGCTTCTCCGACGAATGACACGGTTGAGTTATAACCTCTGGTCAATGTCCCATCTCCCCGGGGTCTTATCTATCTCCAGAAAACCTGGTCTGAGCTCTTCATACTCATCGCCAAGGGCGCCGTGCGTTACCAAAAGGCCACCGCCGGACGAATCCGGCCGGAACACGCGGCCACCGCTCGCGGCGGGAAGGATGGCTCCCCGAAGCCATCGCGACACGTCAGGTGGATCGTATTCTTGTTTACGCCTGGCCCTGGAGGCGCGTGTGCCACGTTACGCCCTGCCAGCGGCATTATCCGTCACAGTGCCGGAGGGATCTGCATTGCGCCTCTACAGCGGTCTGTCCCGATGCTAAAGACAACGTGCTTTCTTGAACAAAGTCAAGGGCGAGGTCAGACGGGTTACGACGGGACTATGCCGCCACTGCTACCCATGCCACGCCACCGCTTCCTCCCTTCTGCTAGAAGCCGCAGCTGTTGTAAAGTCGAGAACCGTCCGCCAAAGGTTTACGTTTCTCGGAGCCGTCGTGCAAATCCTCGTTAATGAACGGTATCATCTCGGGTGCCGCCATTTGTTCCTCTAGCCGTGATCACCTGACACGTCTGCGCTGAAGTGGGGGGCAGCGGCGAGCTAAGCCCCGACGTGCGCCCTTCCCTCATCTTCCTCCTCCCACATCTAAAGGCCCACCCGGGCCAACTTATTACCTCTGCCGACAGCTGCATCTCACTGCCGGTGCGTGAATAATTGATCGGCCGGTAAGTTGTTGTGCTCGCTTCCCATTCCTGTGAAAGGACTGCAGCTATTCCCCTTTGTTCCATGACAGGAACCAGACTATCAGCACTTTCTCCATGTGAAGTCTTTTCAAGCAATAAAACCGAAGAGACCTGTCCCAGTTCAACCCGCGGGCACAAAACACGATGAACCGCGCTCACTTTTTCTGCTGCTGCCTCAAAGGAGGAGGGTTTTAATGAACAGGTCTGGGCTCTCCCCAATGGCTCACCGCCTTCCCGTTGCATCATTAAAAAACAAAGTCAAAATCGGAACGAGCGTGCCACCACCACTACCATCTCCGCCACGGAGCTGTTATCTGCATAGCCACGTCCCGCCTAACCGCCGCCTGCCCCCACGTGCCTGATCCATCACTGCATGCCCTCTGCCTTCTGTCTCCATTTCCAATTTTACATCCCTCCCGACCCCAGCATCTCCCGAGACACCATAGTGCTCGCGAAGCTGCTTGTATGTGTTGAACTTCTTTATCTAAAACTATATACAATTTTTTTTATTTTACCAGGTAAGGCCCACTGAGCTATATAGCTCTTTTTTTTGTAAGTCACCTGGTCATCACAAATGATAACTCAACCAAGTGGCTCATCGTGCAGAAATTTGCAGCAGCCAAATACGTTTGTAAATATGGAGAAAAAAACTGTAGGGCCCGGAGAAAAATCCACGCGGCCACGGGGAGATAGACATGCGTACTCCAAATATACAGCAGGCGTCAGGGTCGGGATTGAACCTAACACCTCATGTGTACCAGGCGAGGGAGTTAACATCTCGCCACTGTGGAGTCCTCGCACTGTACGTAACCAACAGCGCGCTAATCGGAGGTGCGGGGCGGAAGGACAACAAACTAAACACAAAAAGCAGTTCTCAAGAAATGGCTTGCCGGACATGCCGGCAGAAACAGCGCAACACGCGCACCCACAAACTGCGAACGAGCACCATCGCACCTCGTCATCCACCGCCACCTTTCCTTGCCTTCATCCCACTCCACAGGCCCAGTTGCCCAACAGATTCATCCGCACAGCCCAAGAATTCGCCTGTTTAAAAAAACTAACCGCGCCTTATCGTGTAAACCCACACCTTTTAGTTAAGACGGTCTGAATCTCATCCTTCACCGCTCGGATTTATGAAATCCCACTCACCCCAGCCGCTGGTCGAGGGCCTGGTCTGCCGGACCGTCCCTTGGGACTGGATTTTTTTTTTCTGCACGCGATGGAGGGGTAGCGGGGTCACGTTTACATGCTTCCAGTCGGGCTGGGATCTCCGCGTGGCGTCAGGGGAGCTGCCAGGCAATCCAGACCACGACTCTATCAATCTCCGTCTTCACTTCCGCGACGGCGCAAGGGGGGAAGGGGGGTGAAGGGGCGGGGGGCAGCTTCCTCGCCCCAGACCGTGGGAGCTGTCCTCCCTTAACCCCTTTTGGCAGCGGCCGGCCGTCCCACGCGACGCGACGGAAGCCTTCGCGGATTACTCTCTAAGCCCTTTTCGCAATTTCATTTCCCAGCTTCGTCTCCTTTGGCCCTTATTTTGCCATCTTGCTCTGTCAATTCGGGCTCGCACCCGAAAAGACCTTTGCACTCTCATCAACCAGCCGTCCCATCGAATGGCACGCGAAGTGCCGATCCTCGCGAGGGGGGGGGGGGCGCATAGCTTTGCGGTAAAAAACGATCGTAACTGCCGACAATGAAGCGGTACCTGGCACCAACTTAAAAAAGGAAAGCGTGAACCGGAAAAGCGAACAGCCCTTGCGTTGTGAGAATGCGCCTCGTGTGAGAGTGTAAGCGGGTGTAAGGAGAGTGCAAGTGTGAGCGCGAGCAGTGCGTGTGAAACACTCACCCCAAGTGGTCCTGTCTCTCCGCCAAGCGGTCGATGAGGATGTGGAGGCGCTCCCAGCGCATGCGGCTGCACTCCTTGTGGAAGTCAAACGCCTCATACCTGCACGGCGCGCACGCGCACACACACACAAAGACCCCCTTGTATAGCCTGTGCGGGGAACGGTGGCGTAGCGGTTACCGCGCTGCGCTAGAAACCCGGTGACCCAGGTTCGATTCCCGCTCACGGTCGACACCAGTGACAATTATCTGAACCGGTCCTGGGCCTCCTCTAGGGTGACTCGGCCTCAAATGAGAGTACCGAGTGTGGGGTGTAAACATCGTCACTAGGGAGACAAAGGCGGCTGGGCGTGGTGTTGGCCACCCACCCCCTCGAGTACCATTCCAGCCTGCATAGGTGCTCGCTAACAGCACTTGCCCCTACAACACACGCATGCACACATGCGCAAACATACGTACACACGTACACATACACATGCGTGCAAACACCTCCGATTATCACGGTTGGCTACATACAGTGCAAAATAAGTTCAACATATATACACACAAAGAGCATCCTTTACTTTAGCCAAAGGGACTGTTCGAGCCAGAGGTGTCCATGATAAGTTGTAAAAATAATCATTTATTTATTTATCCAGGCAAGCCATGCCAAGTTGTCAGACTCTTCTTCAGTAGAGTTCTGCTGCTGCTACATTGGGGTTTTATTTTAAGATGTTTTCAGACAATTAATGATGAGCTGTGTTTAAACAAGCGGAAGGAAGCGGAAGGAAGCCGGAGCACCCAGAAAAAAAACCCACGCGTGCTATGGGGCAACGCCCTATCGTCGTATAGATGAAAACAGATGGCGATAAGTCCACTTGTTGGAGCGCATTGTCCGAACCAGCCAGGTGTATGGCACCTCCTCAACGGCCACGGGAAGGGAGTTTCACAACATTTGTGCGGCGATCCACCGACCCTCGCCTCCACAGTACACTGGGTTACATGCCACCCGCGTAGCTAACCTACGAAGTCTGACGCGGTAAGGCGAGTGGGTGTGTGGCCGGCGCCACGCATGCTGCCTGATGCCAGTATCCATGGTTACACACCGCCGCACCAGGTACTCATTTTAGGAAGAGTTGACCTAGGGGGAGGCCCAGGACCGGTTCGGATATTCATCGCCGATGTTGGATGCGGCCATGAATCGATGCCGAAAGTAAATAATTTTATTCGATTAGACCAGTCGAGTTCTTTACCTGGGGTGCACGCACCCCCTGGGAGTGCGAGATGCCCTTTTTGGAGGTGCCAAGACATGGCCAGATTTCTTTAGAAGGTAAATCATCAAAACCCAAATTAAACTAATTTGTTTCATCAAACGCTATCTACTTATTAACATTATAAATGTTTTAATGATTGAGAACCGAAGGGCTGACGGAAAGGTTAAGAACCACTGAGTTAGACAATGCAGTGCGCTAACCATTGTGCTCCCACCAAGAACACACGCTGTTCCAAATACACCAACACATTAGTTTGTGCAGTCCGAGATCCTATGAAACCGATTTGATTTTCACGTCTGGGAATTGTTTAAGGAGAGAAGAACGTAGAACAAGGGAAAGTGAACAGAGAGAGAAAGTTGGGAAGACGGTACCAGAGAGAGCAAAGGCAGAGAAAGAAAAGTAAAAAAAGTGAGGACAATAGGGAGAAAGGGAGAGAGAGCAACAGAGAGAACACGAGAGAGGGATACGGACAGAGTGAGACAGAGAGAGCAAAGAGAAGGCACCAAGGGGGAGAGAAATGGTGGGGGAGAGAGAGGGTTGGGCAAGAGGCAGAGAGAAAATGAAAGAAAAAGTAAAGATGAAACAGAGATGGGGGAGGAGAGAGAAGGAAACCGAGAGAGAGGGGGTACGGGGGGGGAGACACGGCGATACGGAGAGCACATGAGGGAAAGAGAAGGTCGAGGGAGAAAGAGAGAATGGGGGAGAGAACGAGATAGCCTAAGGGTAGCAGGAAGGGCGGTTCGCTCACTGGATCCAATCGCTGCCCAGACGCTTGGTCAGCGCCGCAAATGCCTCCTCCAGCCTCTTCTCCGAGCCCTTGTGGTCCACCTTGGAGGGTGAGGGGTGGGGGGAAACCGCATACCCAGGAGCCATGGTTATTCACCAGAGCCAGGACATGCAGCCAAGTAGCCGGGGCGATGAGTCGGATGGCAGATTTTTTACGCTTCCGAACGAAGGATGAAAGCCTTTGGCCATTGGCTCATTAGCTCCGTCTGTCTGTCGGCCCGTCCATCTGTGACGAAGGGGAGGGGTGGGACAAAGCTGTTGTGTAGAGCTGCAGCCCCATTAGGGATATCGTCCAATTAAAATCCGGCCACGTTGATCAAAGAATCACAGCAAAAAAATTTGAGTGTTAGCATAAATTATGAATGAAGTTTTCCCATGTAGACTACTTGTCGGATATATGCAAAGGAGTATTTTCTTTCCTGCCAGATACCCGTCAGCTTTCATACTGCTCGTTAAACACGTGCACAGATGAAAACCAGGGTGGAAAGCGTTGCATAATCCTTGCCTATGCAATATTTTCAAAACTTGTTTTACTTAAAAGCGTTTGTCATGCTCTTCTGCTTTGTATGTCGAGGTTATGAAGCCACTCAGTGGCCTCCGTGGAGGCTGGGTTGAACTCGGTGACATTGCCCGCTGACCCATGCTCTGTGAATCGGAGGTGCGGGAGGCAGCTTGGGATAAGCTGATCCATGTTCTGTGAATCAGCGGTGCAGGGAGCAGTGTGGGATCAGCTGATCCATGCTCTGTGAATCAGCGGTGCAGGGAGCAGCGTAGGGTCAGCTGATGCACGGTGTGCGAATCGGAGGTGCAGGAGGCAGTGTGGGATCGTCTCATCCATACTGCGATCAACCACCACACTGTAGGTCACAACAAAGACAAATACAAAGGTCCCCCTCATAGACTTAACAGACTTTTGGGGCAAGTGCTTTTAGTGAACACCTATGAAGGCTGGCACGGTACACGCCCGACCGCCTTTGTCTCCCCAGTGGTGATGATTTTTACACACCGCACCAGGTACTCATTTGAGGCCGAGTCGACCTAGGTGAGGCCCAGGCCAGCACCACAACAACACACTCGCTCGCTCACCCACTCACTCACCCACCCACATATCCACTCGTTAACTCACTCGTGCACTCACCTAATCAAGCACTCACTCCCCCAACGACTCGCCCACTCACCACACGGCAGGTCACCTCAATTCTATTTCTGCTTCTTCCCTCGCGCTACTCCACTTTGGAATTCCATCCCAATCATCATCATCTCTTTTCCAAGCTCTTCTAACAACTTTGTTCAATTATAAAAAAATATATAAAGTATTACCCTCTTATCTATTACAGCTTTGTAAAAAAAAAGGATATGATCGTGTCATTTGTAATGAATTGCAATCACGGTGTAATTTCATCTGTCCTCACAGATAATAATGCCGCTCTGATTGGAATTATAATTGACCCTCGGTGAGGTTGGTAGATCGTGTAGGCGTGTGAAACTCCCACATGTACAGCGAGCGGGTTCGTGAACATGTGTACTAGACCTCAGAGTGTTATCCCCCCTGTACGTTTCAATTTTCTCCGGTTATTCTGCCATTCTTCCACTTGCAAAAAAAAATATCCTTAAATAGGAATTGGCCAAACACCCCAAGGTAGCAGGATCCTCCTGAATGAGTGCCTATTGGCACTCAGGAAGGTTCTTCCTGGAAAAAGTAAAACTATTTTTAATATCTTCCCTCTCTCTATTGAAACTCAATCTTTTATTGAGTCATAAATCCTTCTGGACCTCACCGTGAAGTCGTTTGGTTCTCCGAGCCTTGGGCATTTTCCACCGACTCATGAGATTCTTGACAACGGGGGTCACAGGAGGTAAAGGCGGAGCCCTGCAATTGCTTGCTCACACCACCGCTGTCGGAAGGGCTTCCGCTAACAGCGGGCGCTCTAGAGAGCCCCCCTCTGGAAGGGTATTTGGCCTACTCTTTCATACTGGTCTGACGTCTTGGAAGAGGTGAGAGTATCCACATTTTCTCCCACCACATACAACCCGCCGATCGACAAACCTACTTGTACTGCTAGGTGGACAGAGGCGGTTGAGAGATGGAATCGAACCAGTGGGCGACCTTTGGATTGCAAATAATGCGCTACGCCCGTACACCGCACACACACTCCCTACGTGCGCCCCTCCCCCATGCCCCCACCCTTCCACTCCCCACCACCTCCACACCTCCCCCTACCTCCTTAGCTTACCAGGCTGATGTTAAATCAACAAAAGTTAATATCCAACTCCCGCAAGACAAATGCTAAATCATAAAAACGCCTGCTGGAGTAATGCAATACTAAATTACATGAAGATGAATCAAGGCTAATAACACGTAACGTATTGCCGAGCCGGGTAACACTAACTCGCAAAAGTATATGTTTGCAATAATGGTTGCTTTAATATTGTATGAAAACACGGGAAAGAGAGCACATTTTCAACGAATTAAAAACAGAGAGAGAAAATCATCCAGCGGGCTGGGACAGGACAACACGGCTGGATGGGGTGATGGTTACCAACATGAGGACTGGCAATGAAGCAGTAGGTAAAGGAGGGAATGGAACCGAGATGACACCCACTGAAGAGACAGAGCGATGAAATGTAACCCATGTGCAGGAGTGAGATGGGATTGTGGCATCGAAGGACCGTGACAGATGGAGCCAACTTGTGGAGGCCTTCATCCAGCAGTGGGGAGACAATGATTGATGCTGATTAAGATGATGACAATGACTACTCAAGGTCTCCAAGCAAAACTGAGCTCATACCTGAACGGGCTCTCTCATTAACTTGAACTGACCTGAATTGACCTGAGCATCAGTACAAAAAGAACATCGCTCTTTTTTTTCCTTGCATTTATTATCGAGTGCACATGCCACACATCAGCCACGATGAAAGTGCCTTCGTAATCGCACGTGAAGTGGAGATTCCGCCCCCCGCGGCAGGGTGATTGGGCGAGCGGGGCGACCGCGTGGGCGAGCAAGCGAACGTGGAGCGAGTTGCACGAGAACTAGCGAGCAGGCGGGCGAACAGAAGGGTGGGCGGGCAACTGGGTAATTGGGTGAGCGTGTGCATGGGTGGGTGCGTGCGTGGTTGGGTGCGTGCGTGGGTGGGTGGGTGGATTGGTTCTGGTGGGTGGAATTGGTTGGATGGGTTTGCGGGAACAAGCAAGCATGTACTAGAGTAGGAGGCCAGATGTGCAGGTGGGTGCGCGGGTGGTGGAGCGGGTGGTTGAGCAGGTGGGTGAGCGAGTAGGTGAGCGAGTAGGTGAGCGGGTGGGTGAGTGTGGACGAGCGGATGGGTGAGTGAGCGGGTTGGTGAGTGAACCAACCCAGCAGTCTTACCAGGTTAACCACGATCTGTTTGCCGTAGCTCACCATCTGGCTGTCAAAGTGCCTCTGGAACCCATCCAGCTGTGGGAGACAAAAGCACACGGAGGACGCCAACCCCTTGAGCAAGTGACATTTTAACCTTTTTCGTATTAAACATAGATTTGAAATATAAATCACCTTGGATATATTATTATTATTTTTACATAGATTTTCTGCCCTATGACCTGCCCTGCCACACTCTCACTCGATACATTACCGATCGGCACCTTCTGAAAAATGCAATTTTTCATATCATGGGCAGCCGAGTAAGCAAATCATATGATCATCACAGATGGCCACCACCCCAACACCCCCCTGACCCCCCCAACACCCCACCCACCCAACCCCACCCACCCAACCCCACCCATCCAACCCCCCCCACCCACACAACCCTGACCCCCCTCACCCACCCAACCCCCCCACCCCCACCTCCCGGCCGGCTATTTTATAATTCGTTGGTAAGCTATATAAATTATATTTATTTATAAACAAATTATTTGGTTATACCACATTGGGAGTGGTGCCTCAAATAACAAAAACTCAACGCAATCATCAACAACACGTGCTATGAAAGAAAAGCCCAATGCTCAAAATGTAACCAATTTGATAGTTTATTTCCCCGCTTTTCAGACAGCACGGTTATTGGTGAATGTGATGATCGCGAAATCCGAGCCAACGTGTTTAATGTAACTGGATCGCATTTAGTTTTTGTGCGGTCATTGACGATCGACTCGCTGCACTCGAGAATCCGGTTGAATCAGAGGGAGGTGCGTGGACTTGAACCCACCCAGGATCTCAGCTTTGCCAGCTCAGTGTTCTGACCTCGACTCACCTGGCATCACACCAGGGTCAGCTCAAGTCTGAATCGAGCACCTGCTTCGGTGCACGAAAACCGGTGTCCTTCACTCGTTTTTTTTGGTGGGGGGGGCACTTTTGCCGGTAAAACATCATCAGCGTGTGAGGGCCGCCACACATTTTAAACCATTGTTGGGGTTTGTGACAGCACGATGATTGGGGCGTGTTTTAACATTTGTGTATATTGTTGGGGGGCCGCACTAAAGGGCACCAGGGGCCGCTAGTGACCCGCGGGCCTTGCAGTGAAGAATACTGGCGTAAGCAAATCTAGCACGCGAACGACCCTGAATGGAAGGGGGTGACTCACGTGGTTGAGGGAGGTGCTGATCTGGGGTCGAGGTTTGTACTTGAGATCTGGGCGCTGAGACCAGTAGAAAGGCATAGATCCGCGCGTCTGCATTGTACAAAAACAAAAATCCCCCGTACAGCCTTAACGGACTTTTGTGGCAAGTGGTGTTAGCAAGCATCACCTATGAAGGCCGGAACGGCACACAAAGGGGGTTGGTGGCCAGCACCACACGTACACAAGTACACACACGCAACCATCGCCAACATCATCCCCCATCAACGTCGCCATGTCAACAGCAGGAGTGACGAGCAACATTGACAATCACCCGTGTCAACATCACCATCACTAAGCGAGCGCTGCATTGCGAGCAACAACCACAGCAACAATATCAGTGCTGCCATCAACAGTGGCATTCAAGCCACAAATATGCAGCCCCATCAGCAACAGAAGCCACCAAAACCACAATTCGCATCACAATTACATCGTCTCTAATGGTTACAAATTGCTTAAATTTTGTCTGAATTTTTTCCGCACCAGAAGCTAACGAGCCTAATTGTGTTTAATTAAACTTAATTTACAGAGGGGGGGGGACAAATAATAGTAAACCTGGGAGCGGGGGATAGGCTCGCATGGCAGCAACGGATGAGTCGTGCAGACAGAATGTAACACCTGGGGAACTACTAACGTGACATCACAAACGAGCGTGGCCATCTGACACCCCCCTGCCCGCTCCCCGCCCCCCCACTAAATCTGTTGCAAGTTCAACAAGATGGGGGGGGAAGGGGAGGGTTGTGGAATGCAATCTGCGGAACCCTCGGGATGCTGAGATAGAGCGGGAAGTCTGTGGTGAAGTTTGGAGTGTGGAGGATTCTATCTGGGCGAGTGTGAGACTGGTGTGTGCCAGATGTGTGGTATGTGTGACCGAGTGTGTGTGTTGTATGAACAGTGTTTGTGTGAAACTGGCATGTGCCGGGTGTATGGTATGTGTGAGTGTGAGCGAGCCTTCGACACTTCAAGTGGCCTCAAAGTGAACTTTGCCTGGCCCATGCGCCGTGGTGATGTCACCGTCACTTGGTGGCAAATGGCGGGTATTGGTATCTGGCGTGCATGTTGTATGAGCACTGTGCGTGTGTGAGTGCAACTGGTGTGTGCCAGATGCGTGGAATGTGTGAGCGAGTGTGCGTGTTTGTGTCTGGTGCGTGTTGCATGAACACTGTGTGTGCGTGATCATGGGGGTTGGCTGGGAAGTGGGAATTCAACCCCAACCTGCACAAAGGAAGCCTTGTTGCCGCCGTAGAACACAATCTGCTCCGTCTCCACAAAGTTTGCCGCGTGCCCCTCTTGGTCGATGCCTGCCAAGCGGGGGAGGGGGGGGGGGACGAGACGATCATAAACGCTGAGAGCCGGACGACTCTGGGCCCAAGGTCGACCCCAATGACGCCGGCATCGCCGTCGCCTCGACGCACCTCGACGCCACCACGAGCCAGGCTAATTCCGCCCGCTCGGAACAAACCAGCACCGCTCTTCATTGTCACAGCGGAGCGGTCGGCATCAACTCGGGTTGTCGGCGTCTTAATCTCACCGATCAGCTGAGCAGCTTCAATGCCCCACAACAAGCACATTTTATATATATACTGAAAGTAAAAACCAATAACGTTGCCTACGTATATAATCGGTGTAATTTCAGGGTAATGTAGCGTCTTTAAATGATGTCCTATGAAATATCCCATCGCCCAAAAACGCCGCCTATTAATTTTCCTCGTCAGGCCAGTGTTATTGGTGGACGTGTCGAGTTGTTATTTGTGCTCATGCACCACTGATAGCACCGTATCACCAACTAATTTGTTCACATATATTGAGTGGGTTAGGGGTACTTCTATTTGCTTTTAATCCCCGTTGAGTGTCACAGACACCTCGAATAAGTCGCTTGAATTCAAAAACGGAGGTGTTGATGGGAGGCGAGGCCTGTGCCTCACCAGGTTTGCCTACCGGCTCCACTGTCCCCCGGCCCAGGCAAAGGCACCGGTGGGCATCGCGGATTGGTCGTTCGTTGTCGACACAACCCACGACACCACACCGACGTTCTACATGACCATTCTATGCACATGGAAAATGTGTCGTGGTGGCGAGATGTTAACTCCCTCGCCAAGTATGCAGGAGGTCGTGGGTTCGATCCCAACCCTGACGCCTGTATATTTGGAGTTTTGATGGTCTCCCTATGGTCGCGTGGATTTTTCTTCCAGGTCCTCCGGTTTTTACCTCCACATTGAGAATCAACATCCGTTTAGAGTATTTGGCTGCTATACATTTCCACACATAAAGCCACTTCATTGGGCTATAATTTGTGGACAGGTCTCTTCTGAAAAGGAGCTTTATAGCTCAGTGGGCCTTACCTGGTAAAATAAAAAAAATTTTACTAGTTTAGTTTTATGTTCACTTGATTCCCATTCAATCCGGTTATTGATGAGATTTGATCTGAAGCACGCGACCCTGGCTGCCGGTAACACCATCACACACACGGTCGCCCGGCGCTGACTAATGCGCTAGCCCACTCGCGCACTCGCACGCAATCCAATAGAAACGTTTCTTGCGGCACGACTTTCCCCAAAGGACAACAACCGCGCCTCGCCTCTCAGGTAGTAGCGAACGCCGGCGCGGTAGCAGCTGCGGCGCGAGATGAGGATCCAGTCGAACACCTTCCCGTTGACGACGCACGCCTTGACGGACAGGACTGGGGGCGGCGCCGTCAAGGAGACCACTCTCCGTGCCACGTCGCCAACGAGACTGGCCCAGCCATATCCCCCGCCCTCTGACCACCGCCCTCCCGTCGCCACCACCGCGTCCAAGCACTTCCTCGCTGTTAAACAAACCCTGTTTTCAGGTACAGATGCTGCCCTGAAATTACTCCTTTCACGCCACCCCCAGCAGAAAAGCCTTCACGACAGGGAGCTCTGGAGAGCCCGTCGAGCAGCTCTGTTTGGCCTACTCTTGCACGCTCGGCTAGACATCTTGGAAGAGCTGGGAGCATCCAATCTTTACTCCCCCTTACACATAACCTGCCAGTCAACCGCATAATACCGATTTACACTGCTGGTTTGAGCAGAGGCGGAAGGATTTAAGAATGTTGCCCATCGCTTCAGCTGCCTAGTCGGGAGATAGAGAACAGCGACCTCTGGATTGCAAGTCCAGCGTAGGAACAATACACAACGGTGGGCATCCGGGCATAACCCGTCAGAAGATTAATTCACATTTAAGAAACGCATCCAATTACCGGCACGGCTGGCCAATTAAAACCCAAGCAAGCATGAGCGCCGTCGAAATTCTTATGCAGGCTCTGGGTTTTATCTATTGGGTTAAATGAAGAGTATTTAATTTGCATTGTTGTGGCTGTTACGTGCGCATACTATATGACAAAAAGTCTCCAACAAGCTACTTAAAAGAGTACAGCCGTTCCTGCAGACCAAGGTCACGGTCAACACGCGCTCGTTACAGCGAGGGTCACATCCAACACGCGCTCGGCAGACTAAAGTTGGAGCTACCTGGTGTCAAGTGCCGACTCTTCAGTTAATTGTTAATTTGCGCACGAGCCCCACGTGCCTGACCGCACGTGAAAACATTTAAATTTCCCATTTTAAAATGGATAAATTAGTCAACTCGCTATTATCCATGGTGATTGGGGATGGGAGGCAGGTGGTGATGAATATCGCAGATAAAAACCAAAAGGACAGGTCATGCTAAACTTATTTAAATTAGGCTACAAAAAAATATTTGATTACCGACATAATAGAATGCTGGTGGGGCGCAAACATACAGACCACAGAGACCCACTGACTCACTAATAGATGGCCATGATTAAACGGAGTTCTCATGTTCAGCGAGCTGATGGTTTTAAGTTGGTCACCAGAGGTGGCATAAAACATCATGTTAAATGTTGGGTGCCACTTGATTTCGATGCTATAAATTTCCATGCAATATGCGACTTCATTGAACTACCATTTGTGGTCAGGTCGCTTCTGAAGAAGAGTGAAATAGCTCAGTGGGCCTTACCTGGTAACAAATATTAAAGTTTATAGTTCGTTTTATGTTCACTTGATTCACCTTTAATCCAGTGGTTGATGAGATTTTACCAGAAGCACACGACTTTGGCCACCGCATGGTTGCCCGGCGCTGGCTAATGTGCCCGCCCAACTGCTCGTGCGTGCAGTAGGCGAGAGTTTAACTGTGGTATGATGCTCCCACGGCCGGAACTCGTGGCCAACGTGGCGCTGCCATGTGGCAAACAGAAAGGATACAGCCGTGAATGAGCGGCACGGCAAAGCGGTGCAGCTCCGGGACGGTGAGCAACTCCCGCAGCAGGTGACCATTCCACACGAACCGCTGGTCGGCCTGGCGTGCACACGGGGTCAACGGGGATGACGGGCACGGCAAGGGGCGACTTAAAAAGGATGCTTAACAAAAAACAATACTCGCATCCAGGACACGCACATGTAGTGGGCATAATAAACTAGGCACCCGATTTAAAGTCAGTTGTCAGCCGGGACGCATCAAAACTGAGAATGATCCAGGATGGTCGTGATAGCAGTCTACCAGCTTAAAGGGGCAGTTTGCGGTGTGGTTCGCGGTGTGGTTTGCGGTGAAGTTGTGTGCGTGGTACGTGGTGCAATTTTGTGCAGATTGTGGTGCGGCGGTGGTGAGGTTGTGGTGAGGTTGAGGCGAGGTTGTGTGTGCGGGGATGACATGCGGTGGGGCACCCGCTCGCAGAGGGACATCTCGTGGAAGTCGGGGCTGGTGTTGGCCAGGCGCTGCAGGCTGTGCGTCAGGTCGAATGTGCAGGAGAAGAAGAAGCTCTCCGTGTGCAGGACGCCGCGCAGCATCATCAGCAGCGTCTTGTTATCCTGAGCCTGGAGACGCAGAGGGAGCGCCAGAGGGGAGGTGAGCAGAGGGCGCAAAGCAGGAGGGTGGCCACGCAGATCGGATCCCTACTCATCATGGATTGGAGGAGTTCTGACCCTCAGCCCATAACGTTGGAGAGGGACAGAGGAGGCCTGAAGGCTCAAGTCTCCAAACGAAATTCTCATGGTCAAGGCAAAAATGTTGGCGGCAATATTTAACACCAGTGGCGGTTTGCTGCAACAGGAAGAGGGTGACAATTGACATAAATTTGAGTAAATGTAACCAACTGCACCTGCCAATTGGTAACATTTGCTCAAAAAGACAAGAGAACCACAATACACTTCTTCAGGAAATGCTGAAATGTTTTGCATTAGCAAAGATTTCGTGTGCCCTTTACACATTCTAGTGAGCGGTCAGCATGAATTTAAAGTTTGCTTAACAGTGATGGTGTCATGCCCACACCTAAGTTGTTGCATGCCGCCCTTTAAACAAGGTAAAGCTGGAGTGTTTTGCAAGGCCACACCTGCAGATCCGTCAGGTGCAGGATGGTCTTCTGGTAGGAGAGGATGTCAAACTCCACGGCCTTCCATATGGCCTGGCCCGAGATCTCGCCCTGCTTCTCCTTCTTGGTCACCACAATCAAGTACATGCCTGTCGGTGGGGGGAGAAGGGCCGGTCTTTCATTCCAAATAATAAAACGGCTGAAGTGCCACTGATCCTTTTCTGTGCATTCTCAGTATTGATATGCGCCCAAATATGCAGACCGACCAATACGTAGTATTAAGGTGGTGGTGCTGCTCGGGTTTATAGCGCTATGATGCTTATTTACAAAGGAAATCCTCACCGAGTGTCAAGGCTCTTTTTCAGGAGTGTACTGCCAAGTTTTTGCAGTGGGGGGGCGATTTTTTTCGTTTAATCTCAATTGAGTGACATACAGGTAATTTTACAGTATTGGGATGTTTGGACAATACTAGTTACATTGTACGTTCACGTTTAGCTAAGGCAGGAAACTGTAGAACTCTGAAGAAAACCACGCAGTACCAGGGGAGAACTTAGAGACTCCACACAGAAAGGTGACTGATTCTGGAATCAAACCCAGGAACTTCTTGGAGCTGGGTTTCTGCGAGGCACAAGTGTTACCACTGCGTCACTCTGCCACCATGCTGGTGGTACTATGTGAGAAGCGATATGGTGCCAAATTCACATTCCAGATATATCCCCATTTTGCCAACGGTGTCTTGTCTTGAGACATTGTGTCCATTCGGATCTCTCGCAGACAGGCATGATCCTTCACATTCGAGATCGGCCCACTAAAGCGAATATCACAGAGCTAGCTGTGAGATCCATTCATAAAGTGATCTCTGGTCCATGCAAAAGGAGGGGCAGCAATTCCATAGCAGCTCTGCCAATGAGAATAATATTTGTCTCATGACAGAGTTGTACTTTGTTCAATATTAAGCAAACGTAATAGGCTTTTTTGCGCAGTCATTAGCAACCAGGCTAAAACCATTAACTCACTGCACTTGAGAACCTGGTTTAATCATTGACGACTGAAACCTAGATTCAAACCCAGGATCTCAGCAGTACCATCTCAGTGCTTTGAGCTCTGAGCCACCCAGCCACATTGGGCCAGATTCACACTTTGGTGAAGTGGCCAAAACGCCTTTGGAGAATCGCCCCATTGTTGGCGAGGCGGACGTCATCACGTTGTCGCAATTAAGAGTGGCCAAGTCGGGAAATCGGGACATGTACTTCGACCACGATCTTCCAATAACATTATGGCATCATATCTATTTGGTGTTTGAACATCTTAACAGCTGTTTAAATTGAATCACAATCTTTATTTTACTGGAGGAATCCAAAGAGCTATAAATCTCTCTTTCACAGATGTCCATTAGCGGTGTGTCAGAATGTTACAACAACAATACAAAAACACCGTCAGAGGGCAAAGTTTAGGAAAGACAAACAAATAACTTTTAAAAATATACAAATAAAATTTTAAAAATCGTCTTACCAGGAAAAGCCCACTGAGTTATTCGCTGTTTTTTTCAAAAACGACCTGGCCACAAATGATAGCTCGATAGAAAGGGTAAAGCCTATTCTTATCTTTTCATCGTTTTGATACCCGAAAAAAGGTCCCGCAGATATATTCTGGCATTGTTTGCCAAATAAGTCATATTTAAAAGTACTTTTTAAATCCTTTATATTAAGTTCGCTTGCTTGCTTGCTTAGGACCATGCAAATCTTTCGGTCGTTTTTTTAACCCACTTCCCGTGATCCAATCGAGCTGACATATTGCACACAGACTCGTTGAGCGTGACAATGAATTTTCGTGAAAATTTTTTTCCAAAATTTTACACTGTTTAGGGAAATTTTTTTAAATATTTATTTACCAATTGGTTAATGCTGGCACACAATCATCTGACCCATAGGTGGCAGCCATCTCAAGCCAGAGGACGAGAGGACTCTAGGCGCCCCGATGCCACGCATATAAAGGATTTATAGTGAAATTTTTTTTAAAAACATGCTTTTATGAAATGTACCGTACTGGTAATGGCAGAACTTCACGACTCCAGGAAGTGGCCCCGAGGCTTGCGATAACGTAAGGGACCGTGGTGATTTACAGCCAACGTCAGTTGAGCGTGGACAATTAGACCCAAGCCGAAACATAACATATAAAAAAGATGGTTTAAAATTTTATTTTTTATTTTTAATGATAGAATATAGTATTGTCATCAGTAAGACGTAACTATACGAAATTTGCAGTCGATACCACATTGGGAAGTGGGTTAAAATTGAGTTACGAGATTTGAGGATACGACAACAACAACAGACAGAGCAAGTTAAATAAAACTGTGTAAAAAAGAGTTTTGCCTCTTCTCAAGGGAACAATTGTATTACCAAGTTATTTTTTTACCAGCCAAGGCCCACTGAGCTATATCTCTTTTTCAGAAGTGATCTATCACAAATGATAACTCAACAAAGTGGCTTATCATGTGGAAATTTATTGCAGCCAAATACTCTCTAAGCGCTTGTTTCTAAACGTGGAGGGAAAAACCGGAGGACGCGGAGAAATAACCATGCGACTATGGGGAGAGAGACACGCAAACTCCAAATATACAAACAACAGGGTCGGGATTGAACCCAAGGCCTCCTGTATATCAAGCGAGGTAGTTAACATCTCGCCACCGTGGAAGCGTTCGGGGCGAGGGAAGGGACTCCCTTCACCTGCCACGAGGCGAATGGTCCCGACGATGCAGCATATGTGCTGCGTGAGCGCCGACGGAGGAATGTCTTTCTGAACTGCGATGGGAAAAGGGAAGGAAGAGTTGCAAACGATGAAGGAGTAAGTAAAATACATGGCAAATCAGCAAAGACATTTCCAAACATACAGAGTGGGTCGAAATAACACACGTAAAAAAACACAATTGAACCTTATGGCGGTACCCCGAGGTACCATAGCACCCCGGCTCTCGCATAATGTCCGTGATACAGTAATTTTTAGTCTCTTGATGGTCGGTAATGCGGCAATCGACTCATCTCGACGAGCTGTACACCATGCACTATGGTGCATACGAGCGTTCAAGGATTCAGCGCAATCGTCCTCGCTGCGTTTCCACATCGCGGAGTAGCACTGATTTAGGATTGATTGGTAGCCCAGTCGCAGAGTTAAATACACCTCTGGAAAAAATATTTAATTGCCTCGGCCATTTTATATTACTTGATACCCCAGGGTACTGCCATAAGGATACATTTCTAAAAGGCCATGAAATCACCTAAAATAATGTAAACAATTATTATACTGTGTTGGTATAAATGTGCCGATTCAGAAAATGTATGGAATGAAATACAAGGCTAGTTAAAGTTAACGGCTTACATTTTAGAATGTCTTTGGACGATTTACATTTTGAGCAATTGGCATTCTTCAAGAAATATTGCTGTTTAAAGCGATGGAGTATAACAAAAAATATATACTGAAAAGCAGGTGTGGAGTTGGGTGGTGAGTTAATCATTACATCGTAACTATTTTGGAACTGACGTTTAGACCACAGCGAATCCCTTGACTGCAAGGGCAATGCGGCCAATAGAACACAGCTGACCGAAGGCCACACAAGACCCTCACACTGTCGTCACACGCAGTGAATGAGTCGCACGTGTACATCCTCTGTACAGTGTACCGACACAATGCATGACAAAACAAAAAATCCTCGCTTGCCCCCTCCCCCATTGACCACAAAGTGCTTGCCACAAATTAACCACAATCACCTCGCTAATCTCAAGGAGCATAAACCATCACGTGAACTCCGGTCACCCTAGCAGCGGCGGTTTTTGGCTAGCCATTGAACAAAAATCGTCACCTCATCACGCACTTTCAGATGCACTTCTGCGGCCTTCTGGAACACTCTTCCTTCTGATAATAAGAAGCCAAGGGAGCTATACACTTTTAAACCTAGATTTAACCTAATTTATTTCTAACTGATTTTTGTGTTGAGTTTGTTGTCCTTCCCCCTCACCTCCGATTAGCACGATTGGCTATGTAGGGTGCAAAAAAGGTTCAACAAACACGTAGAAAGCCAAACAGGAGTTGAGACGTTGCACGCACCCGTGAGACTGATATCTGTGGACACCCTGTCGATGGCGAGCACATCATGACTGCCTTCGTCGCACGCCTCCACGTAGAACTTGTCCGGAGTCGTGTGGCTGCACAAGGGAGGAGAGAGACCGGGGTCAGAAGAGCGAGCTCGTTCGAGTGTCGGGTGAACAGCAGAAAGACGACTCCTTCGTTAGTGTGTGTTTGTGACATTCACGACCGTGAAGACTGGTGGTAGTGAGAGGTGAGAATGAGTTCGCAAGCTACACCCCGACGCTCTAAACCAGGATGGGAGAACCTACCACACGCAGGCCGAATACAACCCACGGCTTCATTTCATACGACCCGTGGACACATGAGGCCTAGCACTTTAAAATGGCCTGCTCAGTCACTTGTGTTACTGCAAGGGTCTCTCTCGGAGTGACAGCTGTTAATGAGTTGTGTGTCAATGTGCAGCCCAACCAAAGGCACATGAATGTCCTATTTGGTCCTCGGTTACAAAAATATTCCCCATCTCTGCTGTGAACAAATTATGCTGAGGTTGGCTTGCCTAGTCACCTTTGTGTGGCAAGAGCTCAATGGCTGGATTGGGTTTTTTATGTCAGTCCAGCCCATTGCTACAACCATAACCTTAAACTCAGAACATCCTTCAGTTGCAGCAGACAGGAAGTTTACCTTCCTTACCCAGCAAGGCTCCAGGAACAAACACTGTGGACTAAGGGCAACGTGTTATGTAAATCTACGTGGCATTCCAAGGGGTGTTTGTGTGCGCGAGTGCTTATGTTAAGCTAAACACAAGAGTTGCGAGCAAGCTTTGTCATCATTCGGTGAAAGAGTTATCGCCTGAGGCTTGGGCTGGCCACATTGTCCACACTTAACCGTAAACAAACAAATTAAATGAGTGAACGAGCAGTTGTGCACATGCATACATCGATAACTCGCCCCATATGTCGATGGCACGGCCTTGTTAAAAGTCCACGTGATTCCCTGCTCAAAGGAGCATTGAGGCAGTGCTCATCTCCTGCTTACAGCTCCGAGCCAGTGGTGGAAATTCCACATCCATATGGCGGGTAAAATAAAACTATTTGACAACGTAGGCTGATATGAAAAATAAGAATATATTTTAGCCTTTCTGGCAATAAAAAGGTGTTAAGATGTTGAAACACCTAATAGGGACCTTTTCCAAATAATCAAGTCTCCATTAACCACACGTACTTGGAGCAAACATGCCAGAAAAGGTAAAACCTATTCGAAAATATTCATACTCTGATACTGGGAAAAAAAAGGTCCCATGATATAACACCGGCTGCCATCTCAGGTAATGGCCCATAAACTTATATGGAGGACGAGACAGGTAGACGTTCAACAAATCAAGGCCAAATAACACGTTGCTGTAGAGCCGAATGAACGGAGAGGGGTGGGGCTATCGGTCAGGCTTTTACATCGTGACAAGGGGACGGACGCAAGCTCTTACAGAAGACAGAAACGCTCCATCTCTGCGAGTGGCATCCCTTCGTCTCGCACACTGACAGCCACCGTCTCTTGCCCAAGATTTAAAACCCGACACGAGCCCCCAGCCAAATTAATAACAGTGTCGTTAATCCACGTAAGCATCACCGACTCTTACGGCCCTTATTTTAGGGGCTCTCACATTAAAACCCATGACAATGCGCATGTTGGATAAAGCCGTAGTACCTGGAGATACGAGGTAATAGCAGTCAAGCACCATTACTACTATTTTGATTTTACCAGGTAAGGCCCACCGATATATGTAACTCTTTTTCAGAAGCGACCTGGTCACAAATGACAGCTCAACTTAGTGGCTTATCCGGTGGAAAAATATTGCAGTCGAATGCTCTACACGCATGTTGATTTTAAGTGTGGGAGGAAAAACCAGAAGACGTGGAGAAAAATCCACGCGACCACGGGGAGAGAGAGAACACGCAAACTCCAAATATACAGCAGCAGGCGTCAGGGTCGGGATGTAACCCACGACCACCTATACACCAGGCGAGATATTTAACATCTCGCCAGCGTGGCGCACAGGCATTAAGCGGATTACATTTAAAAATAAATATCAGCACTCGTGACACGAGGGGATAAACCAAACCACGCAGAACGCGCCCGGATCTCGTCAGATACCGGGAGCGAAGCAGAACTTGAGCCTTTACTTGATACAGCTATCGTGCTGTGACGGTTCCACCTGAAGACGGAAGCTTGTGTTGCATCCGAAACGTCGTGATTTTTATTTTTATTTTATTTTACTTTTATTAATTTTAATTTTTTTGCCTACGTGACTTTACCGAAAAAACCTAAGAATATGAATCTTGAGCCTGTCTAGAGCAGGCGACTTGACCACCAAGCATCAACACAGGCGCCATCGCCGCCGCGTGCAGCAGAGGGCAGTGCAGCGAACTCCATTGCCGTTCTGCACCGATGTCTGCACCAACATTTAGTAGTAGACATGACCCCCCCCCCCCCACAAACACACAGGGTGGAGAGCCCTTCACGCTGCAGACGGACTGACAGCGGGCTGTGAGAACGCGTCCCAGGCACGGCTAACATCAGTGGCGAGCAACGCCTCAGCACCTGTCCTGTGCCTACCCGCCCCATTCACCGATCCGCAATGACCAACGTGGTGAAGTATGGTTAAATATCCCTCACGGCCCGCAAGGCGTTGGAAGGGGGTGGGGTGTAGGCCGTCATCGGCAGCGCCTTGACATGACGTGCTGTGCACGTACAACCCAATTACTCAACATTGGCACCTGGATATTCTAATTGCAAACGTTATCACGCAACTTGCAAGGGTACAATAACACTTAAATACGAATCGACAATGCGAAGGGCATGACATTCAAATACAAAGGGGGATAACTTAGAGACAAAGGGGGAATGCGGATTAGCTGTTTAACACCCGCATCGGCATCATTATTAGCAGCGGCACAAGGCCGCACGGCCGAGCCTCCGGTCTTGCCTAGCGGCCCGGCCGCGTCAGCGCGCGTCGAAGCCGGCAACATCGGCAGGCGAAACCGGGGGTGTTCTCGACTGTGGGTGTTGCCGTTAAAAAACAAAAACAACCCATCAAATGTCAGCGCCACAGAGGGAGGCAGGGTCAAATTCCGCGCAACCTCGACGGGTTTAAACCCGCGGCTCAACTTGGAGTGAGAAACGAGGGCGAGAGGGGAGAGAGAGAGACCCGGCAACTCACAGCTTGAGGGACTGGTAGGCGGCCATAGCTGTAGCGTCACCTTCCCGGCTCGCGCGCACGGAGTCGCATTTGGAATTCGCCCTCCGGGCTTCGTGCGCGCGCCGTCGAGATTGGGTGTGTGGGGGAGTGGGAGGCGTCGGTGTCGAGGCTCGACCAATCAACGACGGGCGAGCCTCGGGGGCGTTTGTTGAAGCGACTTCTCGGGAGGGGTGGGTGGGGCGCGCGCGAGCGCTCCTCTTCCGCATAGCCAGCGACACGTCGGGCCAACGTTGGGCCAACGTTTGGGCTGCGATGGAAACGTTGGTTCAACGTTGACCCAACGTTCGGACTACGTTGGAACCCCAACGTTGGGGCTGCGATGGAACCGTTGGGCCAACGTTGACCCAACGTTGGGGCTACGTTGAAACCGTTGGCCAATGTTGGTCAACGTTGTGCCTGCGATGGAACCGTTGGCCCAACGTTGGGTCCACGTTGAGCCAACGTTGGAACCGTTGGAGCAACGTTGGTCCATGCGCCAACGTTGACCCCTGCCCTCCCCATCACCTCTCATGGCACATAAAATCAAATCATCATCATGCACAACTGTGTTTGACAAAACTAAAATCAGGTCTAGATTTTAAATGTTCGTATCTGTGGTGATTATTAATAATTATGCATTACATTTATATCGCGCGTTTCATCAAGGATCTCAAAGCGCTGTACAGGACACAGCAGCAGCAGACACTCAGCATAAACACAATACTATAAATACATTTTAGGAATCATTTACGACATTAACTAAAAGTTTAATAAGCGGAAACGTATAAATAGGTTTAAAGGCACATTTAAAAATATCCACAGAGATCTGAGATCGCTTATGTCACGTGGAAGAGCGTTCCATAGCCTGGGGGCTACACGGGGAAAATCTCGGGTCACCCATAGACCGAAACGTTGACCTGGGAATAGAGAGAAGATCAGCATCCCCAGATCTTAAGGACCTTGATGGGACATATGGGGGTGCAGCAATGTCAATGATGTAGGCTGGGGCAGGATGGTTCACTGCTTTTTAAGTTAACAATAGGATTTGAAACAGTATTCTATGTGAGACTGGAAGTCAGTGCAGGGAGGCCAGAACGGGTGTAACATGATGTGAAGAAGGCGTTCTGGTTAACACCCGAGCAGCCGCATTCCGAACGTGCTGCAAATTGATCGCGTTGTGCTGTGTATGTGCGTCAATCTACGCCCTGGACCGCACTCTGCAATGAGGTATTCCCATATCGAGAGATCGATTAGCCAGGTGAAATATTTTCATAGACAAAAAAATCACCAGACATGATCTGTCCACTGCTGGATGAAGGCCTCCCCACGCCTTCACGATTCCTCACGGTCCCGTGATGCAACGATCCACGCTGCAAATAACATTCCCCTAACGGTTGTGATAGAGTATTTCAATAATATACACACATTAACTCCTCTAATCCGCCGCCCTATTACCCTCGACTCCTATTGCGCAGCGAATCGGCTTCCTGATACTCGCGATGTTCTCGCGGATAAGCGGAGTTAGGGGGGAAATTGGTCCTATTATTCGTGGGGTTACCTGCAAATAATTACCCCGCGGGTAAGAAGGGTAGAATCGTTCATCACCTCGCGGATTATAGGATTTTACCAAAGCCCAATACAATTAAACATCCACCAAGCACGGACCCAGAGGCTTCCGCATAATGAAATAAAGTGAAACAAAACTGTATACAAATTTGTTCCGGTGGTACACCACGGGTAGGGAAGTAGAGTAAAAAAATAGATTTTTATTTTACCAGGTAAGGCCCACTGAGCTATATAGCTCGTTTTTTTTATCAGCGACGAAGTGGCTGATCGTGTGGCAATTTAAAGCAGCCACATTCTCTAAACGCGTGTTGATTATAAATGTGGAGGGAAACCAGCTGATAACCCAGACACATATCCACGCAACCACGGGGAGAGAGGCATGCAAACCGAATGACCGGGCCGACATGTCGGGGATGAGAGGGTGGTGCTCGTGGTGATGAGAAATTAGTTTTATACGAAGGAGACGTCACAGCGATACACTCCGCTGCTCCTCACGCGGTTATCTGGTTTTGAAAACGAATTTCTTTATAACTGATTTTCGTGTTTCGTTTGTTGTCCTTCCCCAGCACCTCCGACGAGCACAGTTGGCTACGTACGGCGCGAAAGAAGTTTAACACACATACATACAAGAGGAGAGGAAGGAGTGACCAGAAGTGAGCGGCACGGAGGAGCGGCGTCTGTTCTCGCACTGGGCGGCGGGGAGGGGGATTCAGAGTGGGCGTGGCCACACAGAGGTCACGTGGTTTACGGGAGGCTTTAGCTGATGTAGATATGTTGATGTAAAATCTTGACATAAAGCTTTCGTGCCTGCAGGAATTCATATTCTTTGGGTCTTTCGGTGAAGTCACGTAGATAGGTTCAAAGAAAATTACAATAAATAACAAAAAAACTAGTTTTTTGTTATTTACAATTGTTTTTGTTAATTACAAAAAATAACAAAAAAATATTTGTCAGTTATTTTTTGTTATTTTCTTTGAACCTATCGACGTGGCTTTACCGAAAGACCCAAAGAATATATGCAGATGTGCTTTTGCGTAAAGCATCTATTTAATTGAAGGGACGTAAACGTTAAAAGGCAGGATTGGATGATTTCGCAAGCACGGATCTAATGTTCTCAATGTACCCAATAACGCGCGGGCACGTGGGCTCCACGTTCCAGAAGGCTCTGGAATCCACAGCTCTTTGCAAACCTTGCCGCTGGGTGCAGTCATCGTGTCCACGCCGTGCCGGTCATGCGGGAAGTTTGACAACACTTTCAGCACGCAGGTCAATCAGTTTCACATTGATTAAGGTGGGGAGGCATGGACAGGGGAGCGTAGCAGTACAGTACAACAATAGATTGTAGCTGCACTGCCCTCTGCTGCCTACAACATAGCCCCGCAGCCTCTGTTTTACGTATGGAGGTCGCCCATCCCAGCACTATCCAGAGTTAATTCTGTAGCGACTGGTCTATTCATTCAAATACATCGATTCTTGCGGACATGAACTGTACAACAACCCTCTTTGCCATTCCACTGCTGGATGAGGGCCTCCCCTCCCGCACACACCGTGCCGGTCATGAGTGATAGATACATAAGTAAATGCATGTCTGTGCTCTCAAGTTGACTGGGTGAAAAGTGGTGGTGGTGGTGGCGCTATGCCCTTGCTAAACCCTGACCAGCCGACTCATGTACTCGAATACTTTCATTGCGCTGTTGATGAGCGTTGAAGGCGGGGGACGCATAGGTGTAGACATCGAAGTACGGTACAACATTTATTTGTTTCTGCACTGCCCTGCCGCGTAATCTCGGCTACAAATGTCCTCCACCCGGAGCCCACCCCTCCTAGTCGATGATCCCCGGTTAGTCGATGGCCCATCGTGGTGGAACCCATGACCCCCGCTAGCAGCGACTACAGCGCGCAGGCAAGGGCGCCAGTGGCTTCTCCCAGAGCCATTGCTCAGCGAGAGGGGAGCTCACAAACCCCTCGGTCGCGCTCGCTGTTCCGCGCGGTAACCCCGCTCGCTTCCCTCGCCACGTGCCTATCCCCATCGCCCTCCACCCCCTGAGGGTGATACAATCAGCGGGCCTGGGGAGGTGTGGGGATGGGAGGGGATGAATTGGGGTGGCGGGGTGGGGGGTAGCGGAACAGGAATTTCTATACGGGGCCCCCTCGTGCCCCTAAAAGGCGAGGTCACACTGCCACCAAAATGACTGTGCGGGCCCCTTTTGCAAGGGGGGCTCTCGTGTTCCCCCTCCCCCTGCCCAACACACCTCGTCGCCCCCCCCCCCCAGCTCCCTATCACCACCGCTGTCCGTGCCCGACCTCCCTCCCAGTGAAAGTGGATATAAAGGCGCACGCGGTGCCAGGCCCGTGGCCAACTCTGAACCACGACCAGCGCCGGTAAGAGGGCTCCTTGAGGGGGGGTCGCCTGGGTCGAGGGGGTCTGCCCCGTGGTCTTGGGCGAGCCCCGAGATCTCAGTCGCAGCAGCGGCGACCCCGGGTGATGAGCGCGCGAGTGGCACGCGTCGTCCACGCGTGTGTACGTGCGAGGGCACGAGTCGACTGGGTTAACAATTGGTTTGTGGTGGTTGAATAAGTGTTGTTTGTTTGAGTTAAAGGAGTTTGGAGAGAGAAACAAAAATCGATCGGAAGGATACTTTTTTTTCATGATTTGTTTTCTTCGTACGATAAATGTTGCCCATTCAGGGGCGTGGTATTTGGCCTTACGGAGATCGCCGAGCAATGTGAATATCTGAAAGCCACGTGGTGGTGGAGGTGGCGGTGAGACTGCAATAGTGGTCCACTGATGGACGTGCCAACTGTGTCACAACGAACATTGCTGAAGCCAGAATTGAATAATGATGATGATGACGGTGAGACTTTAAGATTTGTGTAGGTCGGGTGTGGACTTTTGTAACAACAGCGAAGTGTAGTGGAGTCTATGACATTGGCCGTGATGACCTCTTTACCTTGGCATTTACTAAATACCAGGACAAATAATCACCAGTATATAGAATTTGTTTTTACAATTTATAAGCAAAAATTAGTTTGGAACAAAGTGGACGAGCACAGATTTTTTATATACTTTTTATATTCGTATAAAGTGGGGTTATTTATCGTAATTAATTCTCGAGGTACAGAGACAGTGTGTGTTTGCAATGTTTTTTTGGGTTGTTCAGCATGATGTCCGACGTTTCGCTCCACATTGCTGGAATCACTTTCACGATATTCTTCAGGTACGCTTTCGGTTCCTGAAAGACGCTCCCAGCACGTGGAGCTAAAACGTCGTACATGGGTGCTGAACAACACGCGGCACAACAGCACAGCAGCGAAAACCGGCACAGTAAGCAACCTTCACGCATCGATTTGTCATTGCAACTCAACTGGAAAACCAGGAATTGTTTCATAACAACCGCGTGCTTGGTGGTACATCTCGAGGAGGCACAGGACGAGTTCAGATTTTCCATACAATGATCCCCCGTATCGATTTAATAGACTGTTGGGGCAAGTGATGTTAGAGCGAGCAGCACCTATGAAGACCCGTACGGCACACAAGGGGGTGGGTGGTCAGCACCAGTGCCAATATTTACACACCGCACCAGGTACTCATTTGAGGCTGAGTCGACCTAGGAGAGGCCCAGGACCGGTTCAGATAATCGTCATTGATGTTGGTCATGAGAAGAAATCGAACTCGGGTCGTCAGTTTCACAGAGCAGTGCGCTAACCATTGTGCCACCGCTCTGCACTTATACACGCGGTCGTTCTTGGGATCGTCGCACCCTCAGCCCCCCCCCCCCCTGTGCTCCCCCAGGTGCCCCTGCCCTTCCCGTGTGCCCCCCAGGAATGGCAAACATGGAGAGCGAGTTTGGTGGGGCGGCCCATCTAGTTGCACAAGACGGAGGAGGAGCGGCTGGAGGAGCGGGCTCGCCCCTGCTGCTTGCAGCGCGTGGTCCTTTGTATTCCACGAGAAGATGGAGTTCGTCCAGGCGCGTCGTCCAGAGAAGCGAGGGCGGAAAGGTCAGGATGGGAGACCGAGCATTGATGACCAGGGTACGGTGCGGTTGATTTTGTTCCACCCAGCTCCACGTGGTTCCACTCTGGGTCTCAGTGGCTCCACGTGACTCTCCCTGACTGAATAAACGAAATAGGCGCCACCCAGTGCAGCAAAACGTTCGTCGTATTCGTGCATTTATTGGGTCAATGATGACACCACTCACTTCACGCGATTACTACACAATTCACTATTATTGGCCACATTCTAAAGCTGGAACCGCTAACGGGATGCCACCTCAGGTGGTACCGACAAGTGACACATCTGACCCTGTCTCATAGACGAAATACACCACGAACCCGGCGACCCGAGATCCACCACTTGGGTTGGCTCAGTTTTAACTCGACTTAGTCCTAATTGAGTACCTTTTGTGGCGTGTAAACATCGGCATTGGGGAGACAAAGGCGGCCGAGCGTGGTGTTGGCCACCCCACCAACTCGTGCACCGTTCTGACCTTCATAGGTGCTCGCTAACGGCACTTGCCCCAACAATGTCATGGATATAAGGGGGACCTTTGTCTTTGTGCGAGCGAGCGAGTGAGGGAGCATTGGTTGCTATCCTCCTCTGTCCTGTCGACAGTGGTGGCAGTGGTGAAGAACTCGGAGGTCAACCAGATGAACCCGCCCAACTTCGACAAGATCGGGGTCACGGCCATGCTGATCTCCCTCAATGAGTCGCCCGTGCTAGTCAACCTCAAAGAGCGATCCTCCGTCGTCGATGATCTACGGAGGGCATCGTGGCCTGCAGGTCTGTCAACATCACCACGACCATCACCTCCACCATCACCATCATCTTCATAATCAAGAGCAACACGTGCACCACCACCAGCATCGCCTCTACCGTCCATCAACATCACCACTAACACCACCACCATCACGTCGATCATCACCATCACCTCCACCATCATCTTCATAATCAAGAGCAACACGTGCACCACCACCATCACCTCTACCGTCCATCACCATCACCATGGACATCCCTATCACCACCACTGCCACTAGCACCAGCAGCAGTAAGACCATCAACACGGCTGTCGCCATCATCGTCGTGTGCATTACCAACGCAATTGCCAACATTGTTTCCACCCATTGTAATCGTCAGCTTCATCATCATACTACTGCTACTACAATCATCATCATACTCCTACAATCATCATCATACTGCAATCATCATCGTCTGTATCAATTCCACACCATTGAAATCACCTATGAAGGTTGGAACGGCACATGAGGGGGTGGGTGGCCAACAACACGCCCGGCCGCCTTTGTCTCCCCAGTGGCGATGTTTTGCACACACCGCACCAGGTACTCATTTGAGGCTGAGTCGACATAGGGGAGGCCCAGGACCGGTTCAGATAATCGTCACTGGTGTTAGCCGTGAGTGGGAATCGAACTCGTGTCGCCGGGTTTGTCGCATCGCGCGCTAACCGCTACACGACCGCTCCCCACGTACGTGAACACACACACACACACGTGTACAAATCTCCCGTAAACCACGTGACTTCTACGTGGTCACTCCCACTCTGAAGCCCTCCCCTCTCCCCACCCACTGTGAGAACAGACGCTGCTCCTCCGTGCAGCCTCTTCCCCCTCCCTCTCATCTCTCCTGACCCCCTGTGCTCCTTTCCTCTCATTTGCCATGAGCAGGAATGGAACTCGGGTCGCAGGGTTCGTGCCAAAGTCAGCTCATCGTGCATGACACGTACCAGGTACGTAAACGTAAACTAAAAACTAAACTAGTTTTTTTATTTTACCAGATAAGGCACCCTGAGCTATGTAGCTCTTTTTTGGAAGCGACCTGTCCACAAATGACAACTCAACGAAGTGGCTTATCACGTAGAAATGTATAGCAGCCAAATACTCTAAACGCACGTTTCTAAATGTGGAGGGGAAAACTGGAGGACCCGGAGAAAAATCCACGTGACCACGAGGAGAGAGAAAGAGACACCGCAAACTCCAAATATACAGCAGCAGGCGTCAGGGCCGGGATCGAACCCACGACCTCCTGTATACCAGGTGAGGAAGTTAACATCTCGTCACCACGGCACCCTAATTAGCGTACACCATCACAGGTACTTGTACATCAACAACCACCATTCGCCACTCAGTGGCGGTGACGTTACTACAACGCTTGTGCCAGGCTATGTGCACCGTGAGGCCAAGTGAAGTGTACACCGACATTTATTGGACGGTGACACGGCCCCAACACGCGCCGTACGATCCACTGCACGTTGTTCGCGAAGAGGGGGCCACTGTGCGCCGCCGTCAACATTCCAAAATGACAGCCCAACAAGTGACTGGATTGGGGGATCAGACAGAGCAGCAGCAGCAGGAGCAGGAATCATTGCCCCCTAGTGGAAAAATCACGGCCCAGAGTCACTCTTGCAAACGAGACCCATTCTGGTTCTCTCGTGCAGTGTGGTTCTCAACATTGTCTTGCCTGCTATGTGTGTACCCCCCTCCCCCACCACCTTGTTGAGTTTTGTTTCACACCTCGCCTGACCCAAACATGTTTCTGAGAAATGTCAATGTACGGATAATGATTAACAATATTTTAACCAATTGTTCATTTGACGAGGTAATCCCTAACTAGCTAAGTAACTGTGCTCGCTGCTTACTCTTGGAAACCGCCAACATTGTTGACGGTCAGTGACTTTATGAAGATCGTTCAAATCGTCCTAAGTTACCACGTGGATGTAAATGTTATCGTAGTTATTATTTTATATTTGGTAGATTCACACGCGATTATTCGCCAATGACTCTCAGGTACGATCAAATTTCACACATTCATCCATCGCCTCTCGTACCCCCAGGGGCTCCGCGTCACCCCGGGCTGAGAACACACCTGCATTCTTGCGTTCCCACCCGGTTACACAAAACAACCTCGAAATATTCGACATTTCCCTCCCTCCCTCCTCCAAACCGCCCTCGATCTCTCCCCCACGAGCCCTCAGCACCGCACGTCTCACGCCACCTGCCGGCCAAACACCGCGCAATGCGAGCTGGAGAGGTCTTCCTTGAGAGACTGAGGTGGCCTGATGCGGGGGGGGGGGGGTTGGTGGAGGGGGGGGGGACGAGAGGATTGGGGGGCGGGTTCCAGGTGGCGGACGGACGTGCTCCTCGCTCGTTTTATGTCTCGCACTCAGGAAGATAAGACGAGCAAGTAGTCGGTCCGTCCGTCACGCAACGCGCGCCACCTGTGGGGCCACGTGGCCACGGGGTCACAGGGCCCGTTCCTCATTCTCGCCTAGGCCACCAATCATACACCTGGCTCACCAATCACCAGTCACACCCGGCTCACCAATCACCAATCACACACCTGGCTCACCAATCACCAGTCACACACCTGGCTCACCAATCACCAGTCACACCCGGCTCACCAATCAGCAATCACACACCTGACTCACCAATCACCAAACAAACCCGGCTCACCAATCACCAATCATAGCTGGCTCACCAATCACCAAACAAACCCGGCTCACCAATCACCAATCACAGCTGGCTCACCAATCACACCCGGCTCACCAACCTCACCCATCTCTTAATTCTAGATTTGAAGCTTTCGTGACTGCAAGGATTCATACTCTTAGGTTTTTTCGGTAAAGTCACGTAGGTAAAAAATTAAAATTAATTGAAATTAATAAAAGTAAAATAAAATGAAATTAAAGTAAAATAAAATACTTTTGACTTTTATTAATTGTAATTAATTTTATTTTTTTACCTACGTGACTTTACCGAAAAAACCTAAGAATACTCACCCATCTCACCTGGGCAGGAGAAGCAGGTGAACGGCAAGCGGCCTCGCTCCCCTGCGGCATCTCCACCACTCCTCGTCAGCTCCTCCCGCCGCAGTCCATCCCAGTTGTTTCTGCTCTCCTGCCCGCACGGTTGGCTACGTACGGTGTGAAAAAAAGTCCAGCGTACATACAGCTGCTTCTCGGCTCACCCACTCTCCCTCCTTTGAAAATAATTTCTTGAAAACGGCGTTTTGTGTCTCGTTTGTTGTCTTTCCGCCGCACCTCTGATCAGCACGGTTGGCTACGTACGGTGCGAAAGTTCAACATCCATACATACTCCTCCTCCTCTCAGTCCCACACGCGCTTATCCAGCTCCTCTCAACCTCCTCTGCCACATGGAAGCTTCTCTCCTGCGATTCCATTCCCGCTCTCTACCCCTCGCTTCCCCCAGCTCCTCCCCCATGCTTCACATCCTCCATTCTGGTCTTCCTCCTCTCGAGGCCACAGTGCGGCTCGCCGGCTTCTCCACAAGTCCTTCTCCTCGCTGCCTCCATCACTCCAAACCACTCCGCCGCTGGTTTAATCCCCTGGCCGTTTGTAACATAGTGTTGATCCTCACGCCGCTGTTGCTGCTGACAATTATGCTGTTAATGCTCACGATGTTAATTCAGTCGCTGCTGCTGCTGCCAGCAGTAGTTTCTGCTACGAATATCGATGCTGTCATTGCTGCTGATGATAAAGGCGCTGTTGCTACCGATGTTGACACTGCTGTTGTGAACGATTACAATACCGCTGCCACTGCCGATGATGTTTCTTGCCCCGTGTCCTCCAGCAGAAGGGAGATGAGGGAATGAGGGAGGACGAGCCGTGATGGACGCACGCACCACCCCGACTGCGATTTGTGAGACTTTGCACGAGATTCAAGAATGCGGAAACACACCACTTGGCCCACGCTCCATCTGCTGCTGCAGTTTTTTTTCACACCACATTCACGCAGTTCAGCGTTCATATTTTCCTTCACGTCCAGGTTCACATTGACCCATTTCACTCTGACCGTCTAGGGTAGGGACGCGGGGTGTAGGCAGCACACGCCATGGGCAGGACACAGGAGGTCGTTGGTTCAATCCCGATCCCGACGTCTGAATATTTGGAGTTTGCATGTCTCTCTCCTCGTGGTCGCATGGATTTTTTTCCCCCAGTCCTCCGGTTCTTCCCTTCACATTTAGAAACATGCGTTTAGAGTATTTGGCTGCTATACATTTCCACATCAGCTACTTCGTTGAGAAATCATTTATGGCCAGGTCGCTCAGTGGGCCTTATAAGGTAACAACATTTTAGGCTAGCGACGGGTGTGGGGAACGTGCCCGCAGCATAGCAGGGAGGTTGGACAGGCACGACCGCCACCACGGAGATGGAGCGAAGGATCAGCTCACGCGGAGGGAGCGAGATGGACCATGGCATCGGGGGATGGTTAGGGAGTGCGGAGGCATTCATCCAGCAGTGGGTAGAACAAGCCTGATGGTGATGATGACGATGACGATGAGCAAAGCCCAACAGAGTTGGTGATAATCTGTACCCCACCAGGCAAACGAACATTTGTTCGGGTTAACAAAGCTAGCGGAGGACAAAGTTCGACTCAGACAACATGAATGAGTTAAATGTTTTATTTAGAAGAGTCGGGGTCACGTGACTGCCCGAGGCCATGTGCTCCACAGACCAATCGCGGCTCGTCGTAACGCAGAGCCCCGTCACGCGAGGCCACCGCCGCACCATGTCGCAGCGACGACCCTTCGTCAGTCCACTGCTGGATGCAGACCTGTCCACACCGCGGGGGTTGTGGGGATTGACGACGCTTCACCACGCTGGTCCCGGGGCAAGGCTGACGACGAAAGCTTACACAGTGGCTCACAGCAGTCGTGGTGGTGGTGGTGGAGGCAACGCAGCGACGACTACGTTTCCAATGTTGCTCGTGGCAATCGTGGTTGTTGCTGGCAACGTCGTTGCCCCGACGTTGCTCTCGTCGTGTCCCCGGCAGCCGTGGTGGTGTCACTGAAAGAGGCCTTGGTCCGGGTCCGGCTGATACCGCACCTCCTCCTCACAGGGGATGCCCCCCCCAGCGGCCTCGGCCCAGCAGCTGCGTGCGCACGTGAAGACGAGGACGGAGCCAAACTCCGGGACGGAGTCTGCTAGGCAACGCAGGGGGAGTGGGAGTTGAGCTTTAGCACCGGTGTGTGTGCGTGCGTGTGCGTGTCTCGGTGTGCGGAGCGGTGGTGGAGCGGTTAGCGCTCTGCGCTACGAACCCGGCGACACGGGTTCGGTTCCTGGTCACGGCCAAGACCAAATTACGATTATCTGTATCGGTTCTTGGCCTCTTCTAGGTCGACTAAGCCTCAAATGAGTACCTGGTGTGGTGTGTGTAAACATGGTCACTAGGCAGAGAAAGGCGGCCGGACATGGTGCTGGCCACCCACCTCGTGTGCCGTGCTGGCATTCATAAGTGCTCGCTAACAGCACTTGCCCAGCCACCGCATGCCCAAGCAGCTTCTGTTTGGCCAGATAGAAGGGGCTAAACAGGCACGACAAGGGCTAGAGGTGAGTGGACATGCCGATGGCCAGTACCAGCGGTGTCAAGACCGGCCTCTGTGGAGGAGGCTCGTGAAGGACGCTCCTGGGCAGTTACAGGCAGTCGCCCTCCAGCAACAGAGGGTGGAGGAGCAACGCTCACAACAACGAGCGGAGCGCCAGACAGAAAAAACGTAAGTTAGGACAGTGGTGAGCTGGTGGTGCATCTGCCAGTCAACCCATGACACCTGGGTCTGTCCTATGACCTGTCAACGCGGCCTCAAAGTGCACATAGCCTGGCACAAGCCACATGGTCACGTCACCGCCACTTAGCAGCAAAAGGCGGTTCTTGTTGATCACAAGTATGTCAGAGAGCAATGGAAATAAGCGGACTGAACACAAATGAGACAGAAATCAGAAATAAAAATCCCAATGCAGAGACCACAAGTGACGGATGTAATTATCGGGGCAGCACGGTTACAATGGACGTAGGAGGTAGGGAATGGCTGCCGAGAGATGTGAACATGGAGAGAGTGATTCGTGCACTGCTCTACAGACCCGATGACGACCCGGGTTCCATTCCCAGCCATGATAAATATCATTGTGTCCACACAGGCCGCCCCCCCCACCACCCTCACCTGTCCCCTCGGCCCCCCTGAGCTGCCACACGAGCGCGGGCATCAGCTGCATCTCGAAGACGCGGGGGGCACCGCAGAGCGGGCACGGCGTTGGGGGCGCGGTCAGGTGGGGGTCGGGGGCGCTCACGTACAGGGGCTCTCCCCCCCACGAATACCTGCGCACGTCGGGGGTGGGGAGTGGTGGGTAGGGGCGGGCGGCAGAGGACGACAAACGTGACTCGCTCGACTCGCACGACTCGCTCGCTCGCATAAACCCACGCTGCCAGCTGCTTGCCACCGCGCAGCCCCAAGACTAGAACCCCTGCTACTCCCAGGCAGTATCCCACCCAAGAACAAACCGGGCTCACCCCCTGCATGTGTGTATGCTGAACTTCTTTTGAACCGTACGTAATCAACCGTGCTAATCGGAGGTGCGGGGGATGGACAACTAACTATTGTCTAAGTGTGATGAGTCTATGGGTCTCTGTGCGAGTCTATGGGTCTCTGTGCGAGTCAATGGGTCTCTGTGTGAGTCTATGGGTCTCTGTGCAAGTCTATGGAACTCTATGTGAGTCTATTGGTCTCTGTGTGAGTCTATGGGTCTATGTGTGAGTCCATGGGTCTCTGTGTGAGTCTATGGGTCTCTGTGCGAGTCTATGGATATCTATTTGAGTCTATTGGTCTCGGTGTGAGTCTATGGGTCTATGTGTGAGTCCATGGGTCTCTGTATGATTCTACAGGTCTCCGTGTGAGTCTATGGGTTTTTGTATGAGTCGATGTTTGGATGTTGAACTACTTTTGAACCGTACGTAGCCACCCGTGCTAAATCGGACGTGCTTTGCTCTCGAGACCGCCGGCAAAATTGAACGCATTCCGGATGATTCGGTTCGAAGCAACAACAACGCAACGTTATTTAGAATTGTTCCTGGTGACATGTGGTCTTGCGGCTGCCCCCCCCTCCACCCCCCGCCTTCCCACCAGCCCCCCCTCGCCCCATCACCGTGGCGGCCGCTCACCTCAGCACCTGGCGAGGGCACCGTGCCGTCCGCTTCATGAATTTGAGGAAGAGGCGGTCGCCGTGGCGTGCGCACGCCGGCTCGTACTCCTCCCGCGCTCCACCAACCCCGCCGCTGCCGCCACCGCTGTCACTGCTGGGCGAGAGGTGATTTTTTTTCCGTGGTGAGGTCAAAACGACGCGTGTCTCCGTGTGCGTATCCGCGGGGGGAGCAGCGGTTTAGCGGTAAGCGCGCTTGCGCTACGAAACCCGGCGACCCGAGTTCGATTCCTCGCTCACGAACAACACCGGTGACGATTTTCTGAATAGATTCTGGGCCTCCCCGAGGTCGACTCAGCCTCAAATGAGTACCTGGTGCGATGTGTGAACATCGCTACTGGGGAGACAAAGGCGGCTGGGCGTGGTGCTGGCCACTCACTTCATTGGTGCTCGCTAACAGCAATTACCCCAATAGTCTGTTAAGGCTACATGGGGGATCTTTGTCTGTGTGCATGTGGTGCTCACTAGGCCACACGGGGGGGGGGGGGGTGGGGCTGGGGGCATATTTATCTTTGTGTGTGGTGCGCATATTGCGTTTATATTCCAATCACGCATGTGAGAGTCGATTATTGTTTTAATTCCTAAATGTGGTATGTAACAAATATTCCAGGGATATCTGCATGCACTTAAGATGCGCTACAATCGCCACAATGCAACTTTCTGATTTCTGTTGTAACTTCGTGATCCGACCATAAAGGACATCTGTGAAAAATTGCTTCATAGCTCATCAGATTCCTCCAGTCGAAATAAAGATTCTGAAGTATGGAATTGATTGTTGATCTGAATCACGACTTCGAATCGTGAGACAATTCATTGAATTGCGAGCGGAGCGAATCGTTACGAGGCCTAGCGCACACGGCCAGCAGTAGAACACAGGCCTCCGGATGTGTATTACCACCACTGTCCGCAGCCTCAGCACCGACAATCGTCTGCAACGTCGCAAAACACTCATTCACACTCGCCGCGTGAGCGTCAACAAGTGCTTCCTGGCTTCGGAAATCGACGCGGTAATCACCGGGACGGATGGACACCAACCGCTCTCTCACCGCCGTGAACCAGTCACCGGCATGTCACACCCAATGACGCTTCGGAGATCCACTCACCCTTGCCACGGCCGCTGCTGCGCCGCCACCAGCCCATCGGCGCTGCCCTCCCGGCGCTGGTACTCGGAGAGCAGCGCGCGAGCGTGCTGCGTGAGCTCGGCCTCCTCCCCCCCCTCCCCCTCCTCCTCCGCGCAGTCCTCCTCGCTCACCGCGTTCAGGAAGTACGCCAGCAGCCGAGGAGCTGGGTCGCCGCTTTCCTGCGGTCTTGGCATTGCCGCCGATGCCGCCACCGCTGCCGCCGCCGCCATTGCGCGCCCACCGCCCAGCGACAGCCCGTCCATACCGGAGCACAGCTCCATGGCGGGGTTCGGTGACGGCAACGGGTGGGGGAGCTGGGGAACGCGGGCCGTGGAGTCCGGCAGAGGGGCGGGTGGCGCGGGCGCGTCCCCTGCGTCCCCATCAACGTCATCACCCCAGTCGTCTGCCCCATCGCACCAGTCCTTGGTGGACATCAGAGGCTCCACCTGTGGAATGGTTGTGCGTGCGATGCTTAGACGGTGTACGCGTGCGTGGCGCAATGTAGCCCGCTTTCGCGATCCGCCGCTGGGTGACCGCCTCCACACACCGCGTCAGATCATAGAGGATGCTTGACCATGCTTCAACACGGTTGTTCAGTGTGGGTCGGGGTGGGGGGGAGGCGAGGGGTGGGACCAGGACCAGTTCAGATATTACTCGCCATTGGTGTTATCCGAGGTTGGGAATCAAACTCAGCTGGATATACTCGCAGCATAGTACACTAACCACTGCGCCACCAACACATACACGAGGATGTAGACATGAGCAGCCACTGCACATATATACAACATATAAACGCAAGCCAAATGTCGCAATAATGCACAACTCAAAATATTCATCAGCGTCATTGTCAAGAAAATTAATAAAAAACATAAATAGGCAACGTCTCATTCGTATGCACGTCTTTCCATGTAAAAATAGTAAGTATTTCCTACACCACACACCAGCCGCACAGCCTTCTGGGAGTGCACAATTTCAGTAGCGTTTCAAGACAAGCAAACTCTGGACTGGTTTTGGCACACACTGCCTCATCAGCAGTCAGGCAATAAGCAAGGAGCGTCAGACGAACAGAATGTTAAAGATACATTGAAGATTCTTATGGTTCACTTTGATTTCTGGAAACTCACACAGCCACGCTAAACCCCCTTTGGGATTCTGAGTTCAACGTTATTGCCTGGGACTCACAGAGTCTTTACGATTCTGACGTGACAATATCGTGGCCTGAAAGGCGGAGGGGGTTAGCAGCGCCGAGTGCGGTAAAGTTGCAGGAAAGCGACCCGTCGACATGAAATGAGTTCATCACGGCCAGCTACCTCAGGAACGTAACAAATGAGATGAGTTGACCACGCGCGTCTCACCTGCGGGGGTGTGGGCGCAGGGGCAGGCACCGCGCGCGCAGGCTCCAAGTACTGAGAACGTAACGCTCGCCAGCTGCAAACAGAACAGAGACACAGACACACAAAGACACAAAGAATCCCCTTGTAGCCTTACATGGGGCGATGGCCCTTCTACACGGAACACCCTGCATGGTGAAGGACCATTGTCCCAAACATCACCTGTTATATATTGTATGCCTTTTCAGGCTACTAAAACTATAATCAATTTTTATTTTACGAGGTAAGGCCCACTGAGATACATAGCTATTTTTCAGAAGCAACATGGTCACAAATTATAGCTCAATGAAACGGCTTATCGCGTGGAAATTTATAGCGGCCAAACACTCGAAACGCATGCCAATTCTAAATGTTAAGGAAGAAAACGGAGGACCCAGATAAAAATCCACAGCACCACAACGGAGTATATGCAAACTCCAAATATACAGCAGGCGTCAAGGTCGGGATCGAACCCATGACCTCCTGCATACCAGGCGATGGGAGTTAACATCTCTCCAGCGCAGCACCGTGGTGCTACTGACAAATGTGTTATTTGCGCTCGTGCACCACTGCTAACGCAACAGCATCACCTAATCATTTGTTCCGACATCACAAACTAAATCCACATTCTCGTCGTTGGTGGGGAGTCATAGTGCAAGACAGGCTGCCGGGCACCTTCGGGTCCGCGCAACTGACGCGGGAGCTGAGCAGCGGGCAGCCTCACCCTCGAGCGGACGTGGAGCACGTGGCGCGTGGGCACGCGAGGAGGTGCAGGGCGCGGTGGTACGGCGAGCCCTCCAGCGGGCAGTACAGCTGCGCCACCAGGGTCTGTGCGGAGCCGCATGCCCCGCACGCCGTGCGTCCCGCCAGTGGCACGCCGGGCACGCTGTCCTGCAGAGCGCGCAACCGAGGCGAGGGGTCCGGAATTATATATAAGGTCGAACTCTTTTATAAGGTCGCACTGATTATACACAAAGTGCTTGCCACAAATGAACCACAATCAATACCTTGCGGGTCTAGTCAAGGAGCATAAACCATCATGCGAACTCCGGTCATCCTCGCAGCGGCTTTTGGCTAACCACTGAACAAAGACGGTCACTGCATCACACAAGTACCCGGCCGTGTCGGCCATGTCTGGGGAAACCAAAGCTGCAGCGAGCTGGCGGAATCGTCACAATCCCGGCCAACACGTGACTATAATTACACTTCCCACCCAGGCCTTAGGCTCCAGGGCTGTGGGACCAGCACTCCACGTCACGTGTAAAAGCATTCGCTAAATAAATAACTGCATCGCTCGCTGTCAGATGCACTTCTGCGGCCGTCTGGAACACTCTTCCTTTCGATATTCGAAAAGCCAATGGAGCTTTGCACTTTTAAATCTAGATTGAAAACTAATTTTGTTTTGTTTTAGCCACCCGGCGCTCTGCTCGTTGTTGTTAGCGTCGCTCCTCCTCCGTATGGGCAGACAACCCCTTCGACAGGCGAGGAGTGGAGAGGCCTTCAACCAGCAGTCTATGGAGAAAGAGCCTGTAAATGGAGTCATAATTTATTATTTTGGGTCACGTCGCGCGAGTAAAATGCGTGTTGTACACCCTCCTTCACCTGGCACAGCCCATTAATTGACAATTGGTTACAGACGTTTCGTTGGTAGTTGCAATCAGCATCATCGGGTTTTTGGGTGATTTGTTTTCTGTACCTTGCAATCGTATCGTGTCTTTGTTGTGTTGTTGTAACGTTCTTAGCCCGTGCCCCGACTGGGACATCTGTGAAAAAGAGCTTTGTAGCTCATCGGATTCCTCCAGTATAAACATATATTCTGATTCTTATGTAAAGTGGTGTGACGTCACAAATGTGCGCCGACATGTAAGGAGCACGTGGTAGGAAATTATACCGAGAGGTTAATGTAGTCACATAAATGATCAAAGATTATGTTGGATTATATAAGTTTAACACGTAGGCTTTCGTGACCAAGGTATTGCGATTTCTTGTACCTAAAAACGGCAGGATGTACATGCATAATGTGCATGCGTAATGTATGTTGATTACCCTATGAATAACCCAACCTGTAATGGGTATCCATTGTAATTTATATTCACGCATTAACCCCCCTCTGGCACCTGATTGGCCCACAAGTGACAACATCACGTTTATCTCCTCTACTTAACAGGAGGAGGATTTCTCCACGAATCTGGTTGTCGCCTGATGATGCTGGTTGTAATTACTGGTGAAACGTCGTACTCGAATTGTAAATTTCGCAGTGGGTTTACTCTCCAACGCACCAGTGTGCTGAACTAGTAACTAATTGTCACGTTTTGCTTTGGTGACAAACCTTACTAATTGGTTGCCCTGGGTGGTGGCGGGATTAACGACACATTCATATTGACGCGATCTAACCAAAAACATTATGTTAGAAATGTTAATGTGTACCGTACATGCTTACGTGGAAGAGGGTGGACTACAGATATTTTACTTGTGCGAACCGACTCAAAAATAAATTATGCATCGCAATATTAGTCGGAAAGGCCGACACGTTTGGCCTAATAAGTACAATATGCATCACTTATAAACGAATGTATTGGCGTATAGATGTGCTGCGAAGGGCCATTGTCTGAAACGTCGCCAAAGCGTATTATTCGATCTTCCACGAAGCTCACGGTCCACCCTCAATCGCATCCGCACAAATCGTGGCAGCAGACGCGGAAACCGTGATGCACAAATGGGACATTAAACACTCTGCAGTGGTATAGTAGTGCGGCTGTGGTCGTCCAGAACAGGAGTCCGAAGCACAACGCGTAACAACGCAATGCCCCGATCCACAAATACAAAGAAGGAGACATCACAGCGACGACGACGATGATGATGATGCACTCACTACTCCGCTTGGCTCCTGACGCGGTGCCCTGCCGGCTCGACCACGTGAATGTGGAATTGTAAGTTGTTGCTCTGCATCCACATCAGCTGCCGTACGAAATGAGAAGTTTTATTGACCAACGTGTTGCTTTGTGTTGTTGTTATTGGTGGTGGTGGTGTTTGTGCATCACTGCCAACGAAGCAGCAGCAGCAGCAACACCAAAATTACGGTTTTACTGGTAGGAACCCACTGGTTCCACCAGCCCACAGGGGATTATTGTGTCCGTCCGTCGTGCAGGGAGGGGCTTGGTGGGGAGGGAGGGGCTGGGTGTGTGGGGAGGGGAGGGTGGGCTGGGTGGGGAGGGGAGGATGGGGAGGGGCTGGGTGGGGAGGGTGGGGCTGGGTGGGGAAGGTGGGGCTGGGTGGGCGGTGGGCGGGGTGGGGGGTGGGAGGGATGGGAGGGGTGGGGCTGGGTGGGGAGGGGTGGGGCTGGGTGGGGAGGGGCTGGTCACCCCGTGGTGCCCTTATAAAACTCAACGTTTAACCTACTCACGCCGGCTTGTGCCCGCCCTCACAGTCGGGCATATTTGCGGAATACACCACGCCGCCGTTGACCCTGCAGGCCGTTGACCGAGCAACCCAACGTTCCTACCAGCGCCCTCTGCAGGAATGTGTTTAAATCATCAACTTCTCAGGCGCCTCCGTTCCTTGCAATTCGAGCCCCGAGGCAGCAGGGGGCGCTGCGGGTTGCCGCGTGTGCGACTCGACGCATCGTGAACCAAACTTGAAACTTCATGCAAACGGTAACAGAATATATCGCCGGGCTCAGTTTCACGTGACGCCGTCGTACTGTGATGTAATAAATGTTAATAACGACGATGCCTTTAAGATTTCTTAATTTTTTTTAACACAAAAAAAACATGTAAAAATAATACCGAGCCAGGCAGGAGTCGAACCGACAATCTTCTGATCCGTAGTCAGACGCGTTATCCATTGCGCCACTGGCCCCGAGCCGCATGCCACGTCACTCAGAGGCCAACTTAACTCTCGCGCCAAGTCACCGCGTCCACAAAATAACATCTTACAATCGATCATATTCGAAGTGTTCATTTGACAACGAACAATTTAACTAAACTCGCACGACGCGCGCGTTCCCCGTGGTAACGCGGCAGCCTCTCGGCCTAGACCAGACCCTCCCCCTGCCTCCTGTCTCTCACTCCCCGTCGCCTCTACTCGCGAAATAACCCCACGCAGACATTAAATTAAACATTCACAAACACGACGATTACAAACTCTCCCTCACCGGCTCGCCGCCGATCTTGTTGCAGCTCCACGAGGTGGCCGAGCGAGGCGGCACGGGCCCGTCCAGGAGCCCGAGCAGAACGGGGGCCTCGCCTGGGCGAGCGGCCATGTGAGTTGGGGGGGCAGGAGGAGGCCCAAGGGCCCCCCTCTGATTACGGAGTTGCCTCTCTCTCTCTCTCACGCCTTGGTTTCTAAGTCGTCTCTCACGACGACGACGACGTTCCTCAGCAAGGCCTGCCGAGGTTGAGTCGAGATCACGGGGCCCACCACCACCAGCAGCAGCAGCACGAGCCCCCTCGCTTCCCGGCCACGTGTCTCGGCCTCGCCTCGCCTCCAGGGGCCACCGTCTCGCCCGCGAGCTGTCAACGTGCCGGCTCACGTGGGCATCGGGATATTTATTATACTCGAGAAATCCGATGAGCTATGAAGCTCTTCACACCAGGGGGTGTACCACCACCAGCACCACCCCTCCCTCGCTTCCCGGCCACGTGTCTCGGCCTCGCCTCTCCACCTGCCCCCCCGTGTCGGCCCTCGTGGGCATCAGAATATTTATTCTGCTGGAGAAATCCGATGACCTATAAAGCTCTTCACACCCGCCACACACGCACACACACGTGTCCGGTAGTTTCACAGATGGCTCACGCCTGCCTGTGTGGAGTTGACGAAAGCCGACTTCAATTTGCGTACTATTGAGGACCTCATCAGCGATTGAGATGGTCATGTACGCACGTACGTTGGACTTCATTGGCACCGTACAGGTCATGCTAGCAGGAATCTTAAAAAAAACAAATGTGTGTTCCCTATTGTTTTATTTCATTGACGTTTTATTTGACCAGGTAAGGCCCACTGAGCTGTGTAGCTCTTTTTCAGAAGCGGCCTGGCCACAAACGGCAGCTCAACGAAGTGGCTTACCATCATGGTGTGAACATTTAAAGCAGCCAAATACTCGAAACGCCTGACCTTGATTCTAAATGTGGAGAAAACTTCACACGACTACAGGGAGACACTCCAAATATACAGGCGTCAGGGTCTGGATCGAACGTCAACAAACTCTTGTATACCAGGCGAGGTAGTGAACATCTCGCCACGGTGGCTCTTGGTGGTGGTGGCGACTGTGATGTGTCCTGGTCGAGTCATGAGTAGGGGTGGACACCGAGGTTATGACGGGGAGGACTGCCTACGGGATCCCTCCTCGGCCCCTTGTGCCTCACGCCCATTCCACGCTCCACGGTCTTGATGTGCTCGCATTGATGGTGGTTCCCAAGTAGGCCTAGCGAGGTACCATTGATGGTGGTTCCCAAGTAGGCCTAGCGAGGTACCATTGCAAGCTGGGGTGCACATTTGGTCAGGAGATCAGGAAACCAACGTAGGTCGCCAACTTCCACCCATGACCCCTCATCTCACGGCTCCTCTCATGCCTGGTTGTAATTGTATTGATATTGACAACTTGATGCTGTTGTGGGTTGAGAGCCGATGAGGTATGCATCGACGATGACACTCATTGCTCAAGTTTGGCCAGAGACCAGGACTACATGTGCAGCGAATCATTTCAGAGACACTATTAGGAGGCAACAACGTTTATTCTACACTTTACACGACACTGTTACACACGGGACTAGTACGCCTGTCCCTCAATCTTGTTACCCACGGGACTATAATACACCGATCTCTTTCCTATACGGGATAACTACAATCGGGTCAGAGCAGCCACGATGTCGGAGACATAGCCGTAGCACCTCGGTTCCGCTTCACCCACGGACAGCCCCGATATGCGATCGGGGCTCCCCTTTTATCCCTCTCGGCGCGACCTGGCTCCACCCTCGGCCACGCCCCCCTTCTGGAACGTTCCCGAAGGTTCCCGACAACCTCTCACATGCTTCCTGCCCGGCTCCGACCTTAACCACGCCCCGCTCAGGGACTCTCCGTGTCCCCTCGGTCACCTGTTCCCCCTACCCCCCACCCCGGCCCATCACCCGGAGCCGGGTGACTCGTCCTCACATCCCCCCTCCGCCAGCAGCCCTCACCACGTCCCCTCGTGACCAATTATGCGGCAATTACTCGCTGCGCTTTCGGAGTTGCTGCTACAGTATTCACTATTCTGTCGGTAGTGCTCCTTTGCCTCTTTCTGCGAGCACCCGGTACCACGCCCCTAGTGACCCACTGTGGTACTGCACGGTGTGCTCACCTCTGCCCCCAAATTTTCTCGTTTCCTGCACTCAGCGCTACGCACCGTAGTGATCCATTTACATCACTACACATGGGTTCCCTTTTCCTACCCTGGCCTCTCCATCTCACGCTTGTGTCTCTCTTGGTTGATTATAGTTGAACTATTGGCCTGTGTCCTCATCGGCAGAATACATTTTTGAGAGTTGCCGGTTTGTGAGTTTTTTTTTATCTCGTTTTAATTCGAGGTCTCTTTATCTGTACTTCCTCTCTAGACCCCGCCCCTCCCTCTCTAGACCCCGCCCCTCCCTCTCTAGACCCCGCCCTCCCTCTCTAGACCCCGCCCTCCCTCTCTAGACCCCGCCCCTCCCTCTCTAGACCCCGCCCCTCCCTCTCTAGACCCCGCCCCTCCCTCTCTAGACCCCGCCCCTCCCTCTCTAGACCCCGCCCCTCCCTCTCTAGACCCCGCCCCTCCCTCTCTAGACCCCGCCCCTCCCTCTCTAGACCCCGCCCCTCCCTCTCTAGACCCCGCCCTCCCTCTAGACCCCGCCCCTTCCTCTCTAGACCCCGCCCCTTCCTCTCTAGACCCCGCCCCTCCCTCTCTAGACCCCGCCCCTCCCTCTCTAGACCCCGCCCCTCCCTCTCTAGACCACGCCCCTCCCTCTCTAGACCCCGCCCCTTCCTCCGGACATGGAGTTGGCCTCGTGTTTTTAAAGGCAGTGCCACTTGCCAACTTTGGACTGGAGGCGAGTGGATGTGAGTGATAGACAGCTCGAGTGGGATCAAATCAGAGAGACCCTACTCTGAAAAACGTTCGGGAAATCCAAGCAAATGAGGCACAGAAACATCGAATTGTCACGCAGGCGAGAGTGAGTCTACATTTGTGCAGCGGCAAGAGCAGGCCTTATAATAAATTAAATACTTATCTTGGATAATAGTTTCCTTCCTCAAAGGCTGCGTGTCGAGACACAACTTCCGGAGCTGACCCTTACATAAGACCTGGACCATTGGAAGCAACTGCTGGACCACTGCAGTAGTGAGGGCAGAGCGAGTTATTTAAAACAGGCAAACAACAAAAACAACACCATGAGAATCCTGTGCCACGTGTGTATGCTGGACTTCTTTCGCACCGTACGTAGCCAACCGTGCTATTTGGAGGCGCAGGGTAAGGGCAACAAACTAAACACAGAGCAATTCTAAAGAAATACGTTTTCAATCTAGATTTTAAAGTGCATAGCTCCAGTGGCTTCCTAATATCTCAGAGGGAAGAGTGTTCCAGAATCCAGACGGCCACAAAAGCGCATCCGAAAGCGCGGAAATACATCGACCGTCTTTGTTCGATGGCCAGCCAAAAGCACTGCTTCTGCGAGGATGACCGTAGTTTGCGTGATGTTTTAAGCCGCGTTTGTTGTGACCCAGTTCCTCGCACATTGCCCGCCTTCCCGGCTGCAGCAGAGCGCCCGGTTTGTCGGCGACCGAGCATGGGCGAGTTTTAAATATAGCTCGCGTCCGAGTTTAAAAACGTGTAAGACTTTAAATAAACTTCCCAGCCACTCCACATCGATGACCAACGAGCTTTGCTCTCAGATCTCATCTGCAAGAAATTGTCAACATTGTAACCATATGTGCCCGTCACTTGGTTAAATATTAATTACGTCATTCGTATTTCGGGGGTGGGATGTGACGGCCAAAAATAGCCCAATGATTCTGTAGTAGTTGGTTTATCCTGCACAGCATATTCTGCACTTTATCAAGTTTATACCCCGCCATGGAAATGTGGAATTGCCACACGAAGCCAAACGCTCATTACATGGAACTAGCAAAACTTCCTCATGTGGCGGGATGCTCCTGAAATTGAGTCTTGAGACTGAGGGAGGCCTTCCTGGGTAAATGGAAGGCTCATGATCCGCAATTGATTTTGGGTCAGAACGCGAAAGTAAAATGTGTCGTATACCCTCCCCCACCCGACACAGCCAATGAATGACGTCGCGTGAATAAACGTGCCAACGCATTGCTGCTACAACAGCACCACCTGGAGAGTGAACCACACACCACCGTGGGCGTCACGGTGGTGAGATGTTAACTACCTCGTCCGGTATACAGGTCGTGGGTTCGATCCAGACCATGACTCTTGCTGTATATTTGGAGTTTGCGTGTCTCTCTCCCCGTGGTCGTGTGACTTTTCCCTCCACATGTATAATCAATATGCTTATGGAGTATTTGGCTGCTTTTGTTTCCACGTGATAATCCACTTCGTTGAGCTATCATTTGTGGCCAGGTCGCTTCTGAAAAAGATCTACATAGCTCAATGGACCTTACCTGGTAAAATAAAAATCGTTTGGCAGTTTTAGTTGATTTCACAAATAGGGGCGCACGGACGTTTCCCTGGCAGCTACAACCAACATCATCAGCACTTGCCAGAATTTGACTTACGGGATCGACCCAAAAATAAATTAGGAATCATCATATGGGTCGCGAAAGCCCCGACACGTGTTACATTAAAGAGGCATTAATTTGGCTACCTTTGCAGTGGTGTCAATTTCTGCCTCTGGGTCTATGGGAAATTAATGCACTGAAGCCTGGGGAGTGGTTTATCCAGGTGCGATTTGCCATTCTCCGTCCCGTATTAAATCGGCAGCACAACGCAGAGGACGAGTCAACATACAACTTTATTAGAACACATTTCCAGTTAGTAACATTTTCTGTATTTGTTTAAAAAGGTCTACTTATTTGTATCGTTTCATATGAAAACTCCATTGTACAAAGGTCATGGCTGAAGTGTTTACAAAAGCGACTTTAATTCAAGGCCACGTGATCCACCGCTAAATAGCAATGCGTGATTTAGCAGTAGAGGGGGTGCGGTGCAGATACCCCTCTCCACCCGATTAATGTTTTATCTCGTGGAATAATGGACATAATTATACCTGTATGTACAGGACCTCTCATCCTTCTCTCTCTCTCACACACACAACGCAAACTGAAGAGGCCCGGGCGCCACGTGGCAAGTCTCCACGAACTCTCACGAGTACGAAACACAACCTCTCCCAGCACGTGGCGCGAAACGTCGGACGTCGCACCCCAACGACGCGCGGATACGACCCGCCCCCCCACGCCCCTCCCTCCCCCCAAAAAAACACATCAAAGAGCAGCCACCACAAGATACTGCGGCTGCAAGAACGACAGCAGCAGCAGTATCGATTTTGATCAAATAACGCCCACTTCCACCTTAGACTGCCAGAAGTAAAATCCAAACGCAGACAAAGATCCCCCGTATAGCCTTAACACTGCTGCTGGGGGAAGTGCTGTTAGCGAGCACCTATGAAGGCCGGCACGGCACGCGAGGTGGTGGGTGGCCAGCACCACGCCGGGCCGTCTCTGTCTCCCCAGTGGCGATGTTTACGCACCGCACCAGGTACTCAATTGAGGCCGAGTCGACCTAGGTGAGGCACAGGACCGGTTTCAGATAACCGTCACTGATGGTGTTGGCCGCGAGTGGGAATCGAACTCGGGTTGCCGGGTTCGTAGCGCAGGGTGCTAACCGCTGCACCACCGCTCCCCACAAGCACACACACACACTCGTGTGCACACACACACTCGTGTGCACACACACACACTCGTGTGCACACACACACTCACGCTCCCTGCAACTGTCAAATGGGCTTTAACCGGCGCAGGAGGTGCGCTCCCACATCCCTGAGCTCGCCGCGCGCGGCCGCTTGCACCGCGCCTCAAGTGGTCCGTACGAGTTCATTATTTGGAATCCACCCCCTCACAAGGATCACCTCATCACCCTCACTCAAGATCGATGGACCCTCGGGGTCCTCAGCGCGTGACATTCCGACTCCATCCTTCCCACCTCGTTCCCTGACAAACACACCGATGTTAAAAGCTGGGCCCCTTTCTCATCCCAGGTCAGGCCTCGTGACCCCAAGGGGTTTAGCGATCACCAACATTGTTGCACAAACGAAGCCCTTAACAGTTTCACGCCGCCGACTTGACGATCAGTACAAATCTGACACCCGAACCGTGAAGTTGGGGGGGGGGTGGGTCTTGGAGCCTGGATTTCGGCAGAACGGAGACAAATTAAACGCGTTATTGGGGCATTCTTACATCTTAGAATTCAAAAAATCTTAAAATTGTTCATTTGGCAACGTGAATATCATCGTGAGGCTTAACACAAAAAAAAAACCCAGAGGGCGGCGCTCGCAGTCCCCGCACCGCCAGGGAAACGCTGCTGACAATTCCGAGAGATGGGGCGAGCGGGGGAGGAGCAGGACGAGGTCGGGATGACCCCAGCCACGTGGGACCCTGACCCCCACACCACCCCTACCAACCCACCTCGCCCAAGCACCCCTCTCCAAGCTGCCCAAAGGCCCCTGGGCCAGCACACGCGGGCCGGGGCCACACAGCGCATGGTCAACGCGGGGAACCTAAAAGCAGCCAACATTTGAAACGGGACCGCATGCTGCAGTCGTCCAGACACGAGCGCTACCATTCAGCAGTGACCCGAATAAACTCGCCAACCAGGCACTGGTAGCACACGAGACAACCGTGTGCTAAACCCGACACCTAACCACAACCAGCTAGCCAACCCTACCGCCACCTTCGCCATTCACCACGCACACCCACTGCACCCCCCCCCCAACCATCGCTTACATTTTCATTCACTTCTTCAGTTGTTGGCAAGTTCGCATTGCCGCCGTGTGTCGAGCCACCACGTGGAGGCATCGGTTCGTCACCGTCAATGAGCGGGGCCCTGAACGGCTCTCAACGCCCGGAGGTTGGTGCTTGGCGGGGGCCGTGAGAGAAATGGCGACGGCCTTCTGGTGGGGGGGAGAGAAGGAGCCTTCAACCAGCAGCGGATCGAGCTCAGCCACTTCCCACGTCGTTAATCATCGGGGGGGGGGGATGAGGATTCAACCGCTGTTAGGGGAACACCCCCACCACCCCCCACCCCATCCCGCTATTCTCTCGCGTGTCCTTCCGCTCTCAAACCACGACGACAGCCAACGACGCGAGGCGGCCCGGCGTCGGAGCCCCTCGTCGTGGTCGACGAGTGATTGAAAGAAAAAGTCGACGGACTCTCGACCCCCCCACCCATCCCCGGGGCGGAGGTGGCGCGGCGGCAAGGGGAAGCGCCGCGTGGCAGAGCCAACGAGGCGCTCGCAGCAGCAGCAGCAGCAGGGGGCATGGGGGGAGCGCGCGGAGGGTCACCCTGAGAAGCCGCCTTCCCGGGCGCGGCGATACCCCGCCGGTCCCTCGGCGTGGTGGCGGCGACGCAACGTTATCTCTCCCGTGCGCGATGACAGATAAAGGTGAAGTATGGCGCACGCCCGCGACATCCGGATGCCATCCCCACCCCCCGCACCCAACCCACCTTCCCGACCCACGTGCAACCGCTACCCCACGTGGGGGGGGGGGGGGGGGTCGAAGGTTTCGGGCTTTAGGCAGAGGAGGGGAAGTCACCCAGGGACATTTTCGCCGGTGGGCCACCACCAACCCCCCCTTTGCACGGACATCGTTCGTGGAACACGAAACCCCTCCCCCCAACCCCCCACAATCGCATCCTCCTGCGTCCGTCGCTGCGGCCAAAGCCACTTTACAGACAAAAAAAAACTCCGGAAAGGGAGAGGGGAGAGCAGGGCGTGGGAGCGGTGGCGACGTGAGGGGAGGGGGGGTGATGGTGAGAGACGCGCGGAGTGTAAATGTCAGTCGCGACGCTGACGACGGAGAAGGTCCTCGTCCACCGCGCCTCGCGCTCGCGACAGCCGCCGTCGCGAAGGACGAACGTCAGCCCCCTTCACAGGCGACACCGGCCCCCCCATTCCCCCCCCCCCCCCGACGCTCCGCACGAATCGCTGCCTCCACCCGCCCAACCAGCGGTCGCTTGGCATCAACTCGCGCCAAGGGCCGCGATGAGGCCTGCATGCCGAGCATGGGACTCTCCGTTGGGGCTTCGCGGAACCATCCTTCGCCTAAGTAGCGAGGGATGGTACGATCCACAACAAACAATACAAAGAAGACAGACAAGATGGACGGACGGACAGACGGACACGCGGGTCGTACAAATCGTGAGCCAAAAACCATGGCCTCGAGTGACAAAAGTGGTTCTCCCGGGACATCGCCGAGAAGGGGGATGTGGAGTCTTCCCTGATGCCAAGGGACTGCTGTTGTTTTTAAATCGACAAGGGAGGCAATGGAGAGGTGTCACGTGTCCGCGGCCGCTCCCGCATAAAAACGCGACCGGATCGCGAGCTTCGCTCGGTTCATGTGGAACCGTAAGAACCGAGGTCACAGCGGGCGCGCAGGAATTTTGAGGCCAATCGTCGTTGGCAGGGCCTTGACCGAGAGCAAGTAGTACGCGGCCTGTGCATGACCGAGGCATGGGGTTTTGTGGAAGAGCGCGTCAATCGGTCGATCGGAAGTCGCCATCCCCAGTCACCCAATCGGCAGGGGGAGCAGCAGATGGTATTAATCCATATTTTGGGGAAATTTATAAAAAACAATGTTTTTATCAAACAGAAGTTGGCGCGCCAGTGGTTATCAGTGAATGCTGCCAGGAAACTACACAGTGAGAACATTGTACTCGGGGTGAGTGAGGCAATCACCCATTGGGGCTGTGACCACGCCAGGCCACTGCACACACGAGCGTTGTGCCAACGGCACCCTCGGGCCTCCCCTCTTCCTGACGCCCCGTTTCACGCCAGCTTCCTCTGCAGGAGCAGGGCCGCCAGTGGTCACCACGCTGGCCCACGTGCCCCCGGTGTCCACGGTGCCAGACGCCACCCCGGGCCCCTCCCCCACCAACCCTCCCCTCCCCTCGCGTAGGCCCGCCCCGGGTCTCTACGACGCAAGCGGGGGTCGCCTCGGAGGCCTCCGCTCGGCCCTAGGGGCCCGAGTGTCCGCTGGCGGTGGCCATGCCGGCGAGGCGCGTGAGCAGCTCGTGGAAGCCGTGCGCCTGCTGCAGCAGCTCGCCCACGCGGGCCTCCGTCTCGCGCCGCAGCGCCCACGCGCCGGCCCCCGCCGCCGTCGGGTAGCGCAGGGCGGCCGCCTTGCTGGAGGCTGCGACGGCGCGAAGCCGCTCGCTCACGGCCTCGGCCAGGGCCGCCGTGGCAGCGCGGAGCTCGGCGGAAAGGGCGCCGCGCGCCAGCGCGTCGGCCAGGAAGGCCAGCCGGTGGCCTCCGAGGACGACGGCGCGGCCGTGGGCGAGCAGCTGCCGCGGCGTCAGCGCCCCGGGCTCGGGCCCGTCCGCCGGGTCGTCGTCGCCGCCGCCGCCGCGTAGCCGGGAGGCGAAGGACTCGGCGGCCGAGCGCAGGGCCCGCAGCGGGGCCTCGCCCTGCTCGGCGTAGAAGCGCAGCAGCTGGCGGTCGTGGGCGCACAGCGGCAGGCGGCACAGGGCCTCCAGGGGCCCGGCGCAGCCCGCGGCCGGCTGGGTCGGGCCGCCCTCGAAGCGGTACACCTGCACGGGGGGTGGGAGCGCGTGGGACGGCCGGTCAGAGGCAGCGGCAACAACAACAACAACAGCAGCGTGATCGTAATCATATTTTGATTGTTACTCGATTTTTGGGTCTGGCCAAATAAGTGCTCAAAGACCCCCTCCCCACCGCCGCCCTCCCCTGAACCTACCCGACGAAATGTTAACCCTTTCCCGTTACAAGACGTCTGCAGGGTGGGTGTCCCGTTCACCACTTAATCTCGGAACGCACAAACAGTTAGCATACATTTTATTTAGAGAGGCATAGCGCCGTTGTTTTTAAAGTTATTGTACTCACCGCAGACAACTGTAGCGACCCGACCGCACTCTAAAGAGTTAACTGCCCCGCCTGGTATACAACAAGCGGTTGTGGATTCGATCCCGACTCGGACGCCTGTATATTTGGAATTTGCGTGTTCTCCCCATGGTCACGTGGATTTTTTCTCCGGGTCTTCCGGTTTTTCTCTCCACATTTAGAAACATGCATTAAGAGTATCTGGCTGCTATAAATTTCCACATGATAAGCCAATTCGTTGGGCTCTCGATAGCAATAGCCAGGTCACGTCTCGATAGCTCAGTCGACCTTACCTGGTAAAATAAAAATAGTTAGACGCAGCCCAACAAAATTGTCACGTGGTACACGCGCGTTTAACGACGCGCTGGTCATCATTACCTCTTCTGATCAAGGTTTTCATGCCCAAAGTCAGAGTAAAAATCCAGCGTGCCGGAGAGTCCACAACATTTGGCCACGTGGTGTACGGAAGCCCCGAACCCCAAAATATCGATTCGGAATCATGTCGGCTGCGAAACCCCTTCGTGTGAGCGGAACAATACCGACAACGACAGCAGCAATGTAACTGTAATCAGATAGGAGCGGTGGGGTGGCCCGGACGCCGCTCACGCACTTCCGTCATGAACCGAGCCGATGATGAAAAAATAAATCATCAACAACGCACTGTGCACAGGTCGCCCGTAAGCTGCCCATTCATTCATACGGCTCAACCCGTCAACTCACCCTCCGCCACGCCCCCCCACCCCATTCTAAATCCTTAAGGGACATTAAACAATGTCGATGCAATAATTACACACGTGTTAGAAGAGTCGACAGATGCAAGGTCGCACCTTTACTCATTTCGTTTGGCGTTTAACATTCGTTTCAGATTGGTTTACAACAGTGACGGTGTCGTCCCCCGCTGCCCCCAACTTTAATCAAAGTCACGCTACACCACCGGTTCCACGACTATTTATAGGTTCATTCAGGAGGGGCAGTGGTGGATTGTTGCATGCCGAGAGATAAGCACGGTGGGGGGCGGGGAACGGAATAGGGGAAATGGTGGTTAGAAGCGTCGCACTCAAACCAACAGCGGGGTGGGTGGGTGGGTGGGTGGGGGGGTCATCGTTTTTAAAGACGTCAAAGATCGCCCCAATTCGTGCGTGACCCGAATTCGGGCGACCCAATGGAATTTTACAAAGACAAGTTCCGATAGCGAGCAGCGCGCCCCCGTAAGGCCACGAGGGGTGGCGGGCGACCAGCACCAAGCCCGGCCGCCTTTGTCTCCCCAGAGCCGTTGTTTCACGCACCGCGTAAGGTTCCCAATTAAGGCCGAGTCGACCTAGGGGAGGACTCAGGACCGGTTCAAATATTCGCCGGCGTTACCGGCCGTGGGCGGGATTCGAACTCGGGTCATCGGGTTCGTAGTTCGGCATGCTCCCCGCCACACTACCGCCCCCCTCTATTAAGCCACGCGACCTGCCGCACGCGTCAAACGAGCGGCGAGCGCTCACCTGAATCAACTCGATCTGATCTTTAATCGGTCCCATCCCGTTGCTCGTTTTCTCCGGCTCTGGGTCATCCTTTGCCTGGATGAGGAGGAAGGAGAGGTGGCGAGGGGTGGGAGGGGGGCAATGGTGGCACAGGCAATGACGCGAGGGTAGGTGGATCACTACACGCAACGTTTGTCAAACTTCCCTCCCGTTGAACGTCGAGGTGGGGGTGCCGTATCCTGGCTCGCCAGAAGGTCAATGCGGACTCCCACCGGTTCCATCTGTATGAGTGTTGACCCCCCTGGCATGTGTGGGTTTTCTCCAGGTCTCCTCTCACGCGTGCAAACGCTCGTTAACCCTTTCCCGTTCCGGGATGTCTGCACGTTGCGGGGTCTGGCTGTCCCCTGTTCACCTCCGAACCTCAGGAGCACGCAAGTGGCTCAGCGTTCATTTCATGTAGAGGAGGCGTAGCGCCGTTGTTTTTAAAAGACGTGGACCGAAACGCACCTCGCATTTTTTTTGGATTAAACTCGTGGGAAATTTCTTCTCGATTTACGCAATGTTTTTTTGTTTTAAGGTTGCCTCCCGCTCGTATAAGGGATACCTGTGCACTGCATACGCAGTGTGTGTGTGTATTTGTTTATGTGCCAGTTATTCTCCACCGCGATGCAAGAAACGCATTGGAAATGGGAATTGTAAACTTCTTTTGTTGTTCAAACGCCCGTTTGAGTTTACGCTGGCGGCCACGTCGGCACCAATTGGCCTGACCAGCGAGTGCGGATCTGTCGACAATAGAATCGGCGCTCCCATAAATACATATTACGCGTGGGAAGCACGCCACCCAGGTCTGATGGACACGTTCACTATGCATGGCAACTGATGTTGGTTGCTAACGGCCGGCTGCTTCAGAGGGGAAATGCGTTCACACATTTGATTAATCGGCCGTGTCGGGTGGAGAGGGGTGTAAGACGCACGTTTCAGTTTGCGATCTGGCCCAGAAATCACTTCGGAATAAAAAAAAAATTGGCAAGCGCGGTTATACTCCCCAGCCCGAATAAATGAAGCTAAACTATTTTTTATTTTACCAGGTAAGGCCCACTGAGTTATATAGCTCTTTTATTAGATGAGACCTGGCCACAAATGATGGCTTAACGAAGGGGCTTATCACGTGGAACTTTATCGCAACCAAATATCCTCAAAACATGTTTTTTAACGTGGAGAAAAAAAGTAGAGGACCCGGAGAAAAATACACGTGACCACGGGGAGAGAAACACGCAAACTCCAGGCGAAAAAGTTAACATCTCGCTACCGTGGCGCCCCTAATAATAATTCACCCATGGGACACCGCGAGCCCACGGCGTTCACCTGCAGGTGGACGTAGTCGTACTCGTCCGAGCCGGGGTCACACGACCCGTCCGCCGAGTCGTCCCCGTCGCCGCACGACACGGCGGGGAAAGGTGGCGGCGACGGCAGCGGCCGCGCCTGGATGCCCCCCGGCCGGTCCGCGCCGCCCGCCGGCAACCTCCTGGGTCCGCCGTCGCCGTAGCCGACCCCGTTGTGGCCGACGACGCCGCCGTGGGAGAGGCCGTTCCCGAGCGGCACGGGGCCCCCGCGCTGCGGGCCCGCTGGCCCGTTTGACGATCCGTGCGCGCCCCCGACGTACGCCACGGGTGCCGCTCGCTGCTGCTGCTGCTGCCGGGAGCCGGAATGCGGCGACGCGACGTCTTTGGAGGCTCTCGCCGTCGACGCGCCGTCGACGCACGCAGAGGAGGAGGACGTGCCGCCGCCCCGCCCGACGCTCGCCTCGACGGCGGCGGCCACCTGGTGCCCGACTCCCGGCGCCATCGACCGCGGCTCAGCGCAAGCGGCGTCGCGCGAGGCCGCCGGAGGGACGTCGTACTCGCAGTCCCGCGACGACGCCGCCTCCGACCTCGCCTTGCGCACGGAGGCGTACACCTCCCTGGGGACGTCGTAAATGTCCTGCGAGGCCGGCGAGGCCGATGAGGCCAACGGGCCCTCCGCCGAGGCCTCCGCCGCCCGCGAGTCCGGCGCGGCGGCCCTCCCGCCGTGCGGGACCGGCGGCTCCGAGCTCCCCGCACGGGCGGAACCGGCCGACGCCGGCACCGCGGGCTTGGGGCAGTCGTAGACGTCTTCTTCGGCGTCGTCCGCCGCCGCCGGCGCCGCCACGGCCGGCGCTTCGCGCGGCTCGGACCTGGGCGCCTGCAGGCCCGGCGGGATGTCGTATATCTCCTGGCCGGGGGGGGGCGGCGCGGCGCTGGTGCCCGCGTAGGGGAAGACGGGCCCCGGCGGCCTCTCGGGCGCCGGGGTCTCGCCCCGCGCGCCCCTGGCGAGCGCCGGGACGTCGTACACCTCGTCGTCCGAGGAGCGCCGCGACTCGGCGGCGTGAGCGTGGTTGCCGTTCCTCGTCGGCTGATGCCGCAGCTGCTGCTGCTGCTGCTGGCGCGGGTAGCCGTTGGATGCTGCTGCCTGACGCTGTCCGTCGGCACCGGAGGTCGCCTGCTGCACGCTGCGGCCCCCGAAGGCCGGAGGGACATCGTAGGTCTCATCCACGGAGGCCATCGTCTCCATCTGAGACAGGGCGAGGCGGGAAGATTAAACAAAAAATTTAACTAACACTATTTTTATTTGACCAGGTAAGGCCCACCGAGCTATGTAGCTCTTTATTCAGAAGCGACCTGGCCACAAATGATAGCTCAACGAAGCGGCTTATCGTGTGGAAATTTATAGAAGCCAACCAATATTGATTCTGAATGTAGGGGGGAAAACCGGAGGACACTGAGATGAGACGCGAAGCCTTGGCCGCGTGTCCTTGGAGGTTACGGCATCATTGAAGACAAATCGACGCTTTCACCGCACGCCACTGATTTCACGACACTGTGTGCCCATGCTGTGCGTGATCACGCAAGACGTCACCTGATGATGATGATGCTGCTGCTGCTGCTGATGATGATGCTGCTGCTGCTGGTGCTGCTGAGCCACGGAGGGCACGGGGGGCACCATGCGGCCCAGCGACGCCGGCGTGTCGTACACGTCCTGGCCGCCGCCACAGCCGCCCCCCCTCCCACTCGCGGGCAGCACGTCGTACACCTGGGCCCGAGGGGCAGGCAGGCGCGGTCAGAGGAGGAGGGCCTTCAGGCGCGGCGGCTCTCACCTTGTAGCTGTAGCTACGCGTCCCGCCTCCCGTCTCCACCGAGGTCGTGGGACGCCAGGGTTTTTCTGAAGCTCCGTTAGCGCCGAGGAAGGACAACCGCCCCGCCCCCCCCCCCCCCACCACTGGCGCGCGCGATCGTCCGTGGGTGTTTAACGGCGGTGGCCGGGGCCTAAACGGCGAAGAGCGTTCGCTCCGCTCATCGTCGTTTTTAGAGGGTTCGCAGTTATGGAAAAAAAATTACCAGCGGCCCGGCGCGCGCGTCAATCGAAATGGCAGCCGCGCGAGGCCGCCTGCTTGGCCCGCGGTGGACGGTGCAGATGCCATGACGCCGTTCACCACGGGAGGCGCCCGTCGTGCGGCGCCGGCGTCACCATGCAAGTGTCAGCTGATGTTACAGGCGGCCGACAACCGCTGATCCTTTTACCGGCAATTTTTTTTTTACCGCAAATCCCCCTGGTATAGCATCACAACTAAAAATTGTAATTTACATCGGATCGTCTTCGCGAGAGCTCGTGCACTCACGCGCTCGACCTCGGTTGGAAAGCGTTCGTAATTAAGTGCTCTTGTGGTGTCACCGGGAGCGACGATCCTTGAGGAGTCACGGTGGTAGCGGTGCGAGGGCCGGGCACGTTTAGACACAACGTCCACACAGACAAAGATCCCCCGTTTATCCTTAACAGGCTGTTGGGACAAGTGCTGTTACCAAGTAGTGCCAATGAAGGTCGGCACTTTGGCACACGAGGGGGTGGGTGGCCAGCAATGTTTACACATTGCACCAGGTACTCATTTGAGGCTGAGTCGACCTAGGGGAGGCCCAGGACCGGTTCAGATAATCGTCACTGGTGTTGGCCGTGAACGGAAATCGAACTCGGGATGCCAGATTCATAGCTCAGCGCGCTAACCGCTACACTATCGCACACGCATGCACACGCACGCACACACACATACGAGCGCACACACACATGCGCACACACACACACGCACACGTGCACACGCACGCACACACATACATTAACACGCACACACACACGCACACACACACTGTTGGCGGGCTTGGGCACCCTGTGTTCCCCCCCCCCCTCACCTGAAGTTCCTGTTCCCCGCCGGCCCCTGATGCCAGTAGATGAAGGCCGTGCTGCTGCTGCTGCTGGTTGTGGTTGCTGTAGTGGTGGAGGAGGTGGTGGTGCAGGGGGGCCTGGCCCGTCCGGGTGTTGGGCCGTGGGGGGGTGGCGCACCCCAGTGAGGGGGGCACGTCGTAGACATCGTCAGAGGACACGCGAGGAGATGCCTGATTGGGGGATGGGGGGGGGGGTAATGGGCGGAGGGGGAGGAGGGGTCACAGGGAGGGAGAGGGGGACGATGAGATCACTGCAAGCGGTGGTACCGCCCCCCGATACCGTGGCGGCGCTGCCGTACGGCGCTCTGTCTTTGGCTCGTGCGGCACGGTGTCCGACGTTTCGCTCCGCACGCCGGGGAGCCTGGCGCTGGAACTTCTTCAGCGCGCGGGGCGAAACGACGGACAGACATCATGGGGAAGAACACGTGGGACGACCCGAACAACAACAATAATAATCATCACGTCAACTCGTAACGCTGCGTCGCCACCGATGCACGGTACCCGCTCATCGCTCTTGTAAAGAGGGGATGACTCCAGAGACAGAGAGAGAGAGGGGGACAAGCCAGAGGCACAAGGAGGAGGATGAACCACAGACGAGCGGGAAGGCAGCAGCGGCAGCGGCGGCAGCAGCAGCGGCCACACGTCGGCGAGGAGCCGGCTCTGGCTATTGCCCAAGCTCTGCGGTCCACTACATATGAAGAAGTCTTCGGCCAATTAATGTGCGTTGATACACAAGTGGGAGGAAACCGGAGCACCCGGAGAAAACGCACCACGCGTGCGAGGGGGAAACACTATCCCCGTACACACAGGTGGGGGTCCCCATTTTCTGCAGCGTAAGTTTTAGGGAGAGGTTATGGAGGGAGGGGGGAGTTCCAGTATTCGGATTAGTGGGGTGGTACATTATTTGATTACGTGGTGACGCTGCTGCAGTCGCAGCGGTTCTCCCGCGTCGCACGACTCAACACATTCGTCAAACAACACCGCACACGTGATGGACAACGTTTCGGGCAATGGCCCTTCCTCGTAGCGCATGGAATCACGGAAGTGTTTCTGTGTTATGCGTTGGGAGTGTACTGTTGGCAGAGTAGGGAGCACAGCTGAGGAGTGAGCCCACGTCCCACCCCCCACCCACCCCACTTCGTGTGTTTGTATCTCTCCTCGTTCGATTCCCGCACAGTCAACAGCGGTGACGATTATCTGAACCGCTCCTGGGCCTCCCCTAGGTCGACTCCGCCTCAAATCAGTACCCGGTGCGGTGTGTAAACATCGTCACTGGAGAGACAAAGGTGGCCGGGCGTGGCGTTGGCCACCCACCCCCTCGTGTGCCGTGCCGGCCTTCATAGGTGCTCGCTAACAGCACTTGCCCAAACAGTCTGTGAAGGCTACAAAGGGGATCTTTGTCTTTGTTCCACATTCCCCATGAGAGACGGGGACAGGGGGGGAGAGGCGGGAGAGGAGGGGGAGAGACGGGGGGGAGGGAGGGGGGAGAGAGGCAGGGATGAAGGGGGGGGGCAGGGATGGAGGGGTGGTAGAGAGACCGGGAGTGGTGGGGAGAGCGACAGCGAGAGAGGGGGGGTGACAGAACCAGTCTTCCCCGCTTCCCCGCGCCGTGCCCGGACTCGCGCGGCCTCGAGCGACGAACGTTGGAGAGCAGCAACCAGCAGCAGCGTACTACAAAGATAAAGATCCACCCCCTCCCAGTATAGCCGCCCAGGCCATTGGGGAAAGTGCTGTGAGCGAGGAACGGATGTGAAGGCCGAGTGGACCGAGGCGACGCCCAGAGTGAGCTCAGATGCTCAGATCAGAATATTGATTCATACCGGAGGAATCCGATGAGCCATCACTCGCCATTGATGTTCGCCGTGGAAGGGATCACGTGAACGGCTGCAGCATGAGGCCGTGAAAGTGCACTCACAGATACACGACACACACTCACAGATACACGACACACACTCTCACAGATACACACCAATACCAACACCCGGAATTCGCCACGAAGTGACGGTGACGTCATGTCAAAGTGTCAAAGGCTCGCTGACAGGAGGAGGTCATGGGACAGACCCTGCAAGTGCCATGGGTCGACTGGCTGAGATGACTGGCTGATGCACCAGCTGTGCCCCCTACTATGCCAACAAAAACAAAGATAAAGATTCCCCCATATAGCCTTAACACTGTTGGGACAAGTGCTGTTAGCGAGCACCTATGAAGGCCGGCACGGCACACAAGTGGGTGGATGGCCAGCACCACGCCCGACCGCCTTTGTCTCCCCAGTGGCGATGTTTACACATCGCACCAGGTACTCATTTGAGGCTGAGTCGACCTAGGGGAGGCCCAGGACCGGTTCAGATAATTCTGAACGGTGTTGGCCGTAAGCAGGAATCGAACGCGGGTCGCCGGGTTCATAACGTATCGCGCTAACCGCTACACTACCACTCATAAACGCACACACACACACGCGCTTATTTTCGGTGGCGTAGTGATTAGAGCACTACACTCTGAGATGTTAACCGGTCCACGGTTAACGTCACAGTGGCAACATGACAGCCAAGCGCTGGCACTGCCGACCTCACCAACCCACACTGACCAGAGTGGTGAAGTATGGTCACCACTCCCCACACGATTTCAACAGTACGTACACGCGCATGTGCACACACGCGCGCCCACCTTCACATGCAGACACACACACACAGATGCACATAAAGCCACGAAGAAAAACGCACGCGGATACGTCAACACACTGCTTCAAACACACTCTCACCTCCACACACAAGATAAAGGCGCACATTCCGCACCTCCGCTTTGTGTGCGGTTGGCTGTGTACGGTGCTAAGGACGTCCGACGTACACACGCGCCATGATACACACGCACGCGTGCAATCTCACACACGCACGCGTGCAATCTCACACACACACGCGTGCAATCTCACGCACACAAAACAAAGATCCCCCCCTGTGTTGCCTTGAGACTTTTGGGGCAAGCGCCGTTAGCGAGTAGCACCTATGAAGGCTGCCACCGCACACGAGGGGGTGGGTGACCAGCAGCACCGCGCCTGATGTGTTTACACGTCTCGCCAGGTGCAACTTGAGGCTGAGTCAACCTAGGGGAGGCCCAGGACCGGCTCAGATAATCATCACTGGTGTCGGCCGTGAGCGGGAATAGAACTCGGGTCGCCGGGCTCGTAGCGCAGCGCAGCTAACCACTACACCACCGCTCCCCCCACACCCCCCCACATAACCAAAATATATAAACACACATACACACATATATATATACACGCAAAGACGCGCCACACACGCGCACATTCTGGCGGATTTACCTCATCACTCACCTTCCCCCGGTGATGCAGCCGAGGCTGGAATGTAACGGCCTCTGCCAATTTGGCTTCAGCTGCAGCGTTCGGGGTTCCATTTCCAGACTCAGAGGAGGGGACCGACGGGGCTTGGTGGGTGGGTGGGTGGGTGGGGTGGGTGGGGTGGTGGGTGGGGTGGGGGGTGGGTGGGGTGGTGGGTGGGGTGGGTGGGGTGGGTGGGGTGGTGGGTGGGTGGGTGGGGTGGGGGTGGGTGGGGTGGGTGGGTGTTAGGGGTAGGTGAGGTGGGGTGGGTGGGTTAGTGGCTTGGTGGGTGGGGTGGGGGGCTCCGTGTGGCTGGGTAGTTGTTTTTGGTGAGCTGGGTTGGTGGTGGTAGTGGGTGGGAGGGAGGGAGGGGGGGGTTGGTGGTTGTGGTGGGGGGGGGCTAATTCCCCAATTAAAATGTTCACCACCGAATTCGCGAGACTCCTCCGGTTGCGTCACCGTCGTTCCGTTTTGGGGGGGGGGGGGGGGGGAGGTGAGGATCTCTTCGAGTTTCCGTCTCGCTGTTTGGGTGGAGCAAGTGGGGAGCGAAGGAGGAGGCCTCGCGGAGGCCTCGAGTTGGATTCATGAAGCCGCTGGTTCTCAACCTCGTCTTGGCTAGTGTTTGTGTGTACCCCCCCCCCCCCCCACGTTGTTGAATTGTGTTTCAGCACCGAGCACACTCCCCCATCCCTTGCCTGACCCCTGAGAAATAAATGTACAGATAATGGACAACAATGTTTTAATCAATCGTCCATTTTGTAAGGTAATCCTTGTGCCATGCGAGGTGACTGCGAGCGACTCTGAAATAAAAAATCACGCGACGCTCTGCTCGCGTCTCGCGATTTGTTCGCGCTCGCTGCTTACTCTTGGAAACCGCCAACATTGTTGACGGTCAGCGAGTTTATGAAGGTCGTTCAAATCGTTCTCGGTTACCACGTGGATTTAAATCTCATCGCGGTTATTTTATACGGACAGATCCACGTACGTGATTATTCACCCAATGACTCACCCCAGTATGATGTAATTTCACGGTTTCATAAATCACTCCACGTACCGCCCCCCCCCCCCCCCCCCCCCCCGGTTCAAGCCGCTGCTGTGTTGGCTCCCAGGAGGCCCCCAGTGACTTCAGTGCCTCTGTGTGGATGTGTGCTCGAGGATGGGCGGCTGGAGATAAGACAAGGATGGAACACAGCCCCCCCCCCCCCCCCCCCCCCTTAGAACTGCGATGCTTTCTAAAGTTACCACGGATCAATAAAGGGGGCAAGTGAACGATTACGTCACCCGGCAGAGCGCGCCACAGTGGGCCAGCGTTGAGGCCACGGTTTACTGTCCGGCCATTTCGAAACGTCGATCCAACGTCGGCACGTGGTGGGAACCGTCGGGCCAACGTCGAGGCAACGTCGAGGCAACGTCGAGGCAACGTCGAGGCAACGTCGAGGCAACGTCGAGGCAACGTCGAGGCAACGTCGAGGCAACGTCGAGGCAACGTCGAGGCAACGTCGGCCGAACGGTTCCAAACACGTGGCAACGGTGGATCGACGTTGGGCCTCAACGTTGATCCGTCCAAACGTCGAGGCAATGTTTTACGGAAGACGGGACCATAATTACCACCAGCCATCGGCCTGGATCCTCGTAGACAGAACCACTCAGAGCCCCGCGCGCGAACACAAAGGGACCTGCGCCGCTGTTATTTTGGGGCCGCACCACGAACGAAGAGACCCAGCAACTTCAATCTGCAGGGTAATCCATCCGCCTACAAGGCACCGTCCCGGGAAATCCACCAACGTTGCGCACTTGCCCCAAGAGTCTGTGAAAAGCTTCGTGGGGGGGGGGGGGGGGATCTTTGTCTTTGTGTTTTTAGCGGCTTGTCTCTCCGGTGTCCGCTTGCAAGCGAGACCGCCACGCTGCTCCAAGCAAGGTGGCAGCAGCACACTCGTGGGTTACTGTCTTGAGACTCGGTGAGGCTTCTTGGGCAAAGGAGAGGTCACCTTTATCACCACCCACGATGTCGAGATGTTAGCTACCTCGCCTGGTATGCAGGAGGTCGTGGGTTCAATTCCGACCCTGACACTTGTATATATTCGGCATTTACATGTTCACGCTCTCTCTCTCTCCCCGTGGTCGTGTGGAATTTTCTCCGGGTCCTCCGGTTTTTCCCTCCACATTTAGAATCAACATCACACGTTGAGAGTATTTGGCTGATATACATTTCCACGTGATAAGCCACTTCTCGTTGGGCTATAATTTGTGGCCAGGTGGCTTCTGAAAAAGAGCTACAGAGCTCAGTGAGCCTTACCCTGCTAACATAATAAATAGCTAGCATGACAACAAATCACCGAGACACGCGCCTGATCTCACCACATCTCACAAGCTCGGCAGGTGCCAAGCCTGGGTCACGTATGGGATGGGCGATCGCTATGCATACCCAGGTGCTCGAGGCTACAGACGGCAGGGCTGCATGGTGGGCAGCAGAAGGCAATTCGACAGCCGATCGTCCCGTCTATCCTCCCACGTCTATACTGCAACAAACCCAAGACCGAGACGCGTGGAGAGGCATCCCATCCAGCAGTAGATTGTGCGAGACAACCCACAATGCACCCGTCATCACCACCAGCCGCCTCCCCAGACTCCATCCCACAACCACTGCCCCCCCCCCTCCCTCCTCTACATCGACGCTACCGACCCCCCCCCCCCCCACCCGCCCAAAACTTTCTACAAAAACAAAAGTCGCAGCTCTTATTTTGACCCCGGCTGTCATAACAGTGGCACGGGGCCGGGCCGCACACTCGGTGGTGTTTGTTACCTCTCTCCCCTCTGTTTACGCTGCAGCCGTCCCCTCAGTGTGGAAGCTCCCCCCCACCCCCCCCTTGTGCTTCGAGAGAATTTTACGAGATCGTAATTTTACCAAATTAAACTGTTCACAGGCCGGCAGCACAGTCTGGCTGGTTCCTGGAGGTTCCTGGAGGTTCCTGGAGCCCCCCCCCCCCCCCCCCCACAGGCAGAAGGCGACGTGGGCACCCCCCCCCCTCCATCCCGCACCCCCCCTCCATCCCCTGCCCGGAGTGATGTTTAGTGGGGGGCTAAAGCTTTTTTCTCCCCCCGACCTCCCCACCTGCCCCCCACCCCGAGTCCCTGCGGTGCTGCTTGCGAGCGGTGCGTGGGGTTGATAAACCACACCGTGCCGTGCAACTTGGTTGCACTCAAACAGCCGCATGTACACACAAAGTGGGGCCTATCGATTGCTCGGTGTATTCAATCCTCGTCGACTCGAACGCTCGAAGCACTGATTCGCTTGGCACCGTGAATGCTTCAGCGCACTGCAAGTTACGGTTTTTAAATAGCTGCCAACATCTAAATGTGAGCCTGCTCCAAATAAGCAATGCGGTGAGCTCATCTCAGCGCCAGCGGCGGAAATTCCACATTCCCGTGGCAAGAATCCAGTCTGTTATTAACAAAGCTGCTGTTGACATTACCGATTGCAACAACAATGCGATAACAATGGAATCATTTCCATCCCCGACAATATTAAGAATAAAATAATTGCCAAGTGCATTTTTTTCACAACGTTGCTAAATGTTTCCATTGAGTAATGAGATCCCTCTGGCAGTTACAACAAAGACAATAAAACATTACGACACAGAGGGGGGCGGGGGGTATGGGGGGGGGGGTTGGCGTGGGTGGGGGGATCACCCTGTCTGGTAACCAGTGGGGGGGGGGGGGGGTCAAGGATGCGTCGCCAATCCGTCGATTCCGCGGGCAAGCGACGAGCGCATCGATCCCTGGGCGTCGCCATCGATGCCTGCAGGGGGGTCAGAGCATTGATCCAGCGCCATGCGCAAGGTCCTGGGTTTCACTGCTCCCAAACTGGTGATCTGATCCGTCGGCTTCTCCAGGCGGAGTGCGCCGATGGGACCGGCCCGGCGACCCAACGGCCGCGTCAAAAGCGCAGCGAGTTACGTTTGGTTCGAATTTGGCTCAAATCCTACGATGATAATAAAAAATATTGGTTTCGACCATCACACAATGGATATCTCTCTCTCTCACCCTTCCCGTCTGTTGCCCCGCCCCCCTCGTCCCTCACCTCTCTTCATCTCGCCGTGCGACCCTGGAGAAGCACAGAGCGCTGCACCTCCTCCGCACCCCGCTCCGTTACAACCTGGAACTACTCTTCACCCTGCTCCTCCTGCTCCTCCTCCTTCACACCCCGTGCTGCTCAACTCCGGAAGTCGTCGCCACCCTGCTGCTTGAGGCCGAGTCGGCCTACAGGGTAGGCTCAGCACCGGTTCAGATAACCAACAGCGGTGTTGAACCGTGAGCGGGCATCGAACCCGGGCCACCGGGTACGTAGCGCAGCGCACAAACCGCTCCACCACCGCTCCCCACGCACGCACGCACGCAGAGTTCCCCCATCACCACTCACCTCCCCGGCGTGGACCCGGCACGAGTCTTGCCCAACGCTGCCGCCGCCACTTCCACCGCCGCTGGGATTCCTGTCCGGCGTCGGCGGGGCGACCCCGTCCGTGGCCCCCCCGCCGCCCCCCCTCCGCGTGGGGCTCAGCCGGGCCTGGGGCCCCCCCCTCTGACCCGCGCCCCCCACAGTCTGGGCCCCGCGGGGGGCCTCCAGCGACGGCGGGACCTGGTACACGTCCTGGGCCGCCAGCGACGGCGGCACCTGGTACACGTCCTGGCCGGCGTCGTGGGGCCCGTCGCCCCCCGCCGCCGCCGCCGCGGAGGAGGAAGGCGGCACCTGGTAGACGTCGTCGCGGGACTCGGCGAGGGAGGGCGGCACCCGGTAGGGGGCCTGGCCGCCGCCGGCACCGGGCGCCGCCGGCGGCACGTCGTACACGCCCTGGGAGGGCGGCACTCGGTAGAGACCTTGCGCCGAGCCCGGCGACGGTGGCACCCGGTAGATGTCCTCCTGCGGTTGCGAGCGGAAGCCGCCCCTTTCCGCGCCGGCGTTGGTGGCGCACGTCTGCCGGGCGGCGGCGGTGCCGCCGCCGGCTCCTCCCGTGCCACCTCCCTCGTAGCAGCCGACGAGCAGGCGCAGGCGGTTGCCCGGAGCGACGCCCTGGCGCCCGTGCAGCGAACAGAGCCACCAGCCCTGCAGGCCGCCGGCGTTCTGCTCCAGCACCGTGACGATGTCGCCCTTGCGGAAGGCCAGCTCGTCCGGAGACTCGGCCACATTGTCGTAGAGGGCCTTGGCGAGAACGTTCTGCCGAGAGAGGGGGGGCGGGCGGGGGGGGGGGGTGAAGAGGTCACGGTTAGGGGTCACCGCAATGGGAAACCTATTCTGGGTAAATCTGTAAGGCTTCCCCGGTGCCAGCGAGTGGTTTGTGTATGTGGGTGTGTGTGTGCACATAGCCTGGCACAAGCGCCGTGAAGAATGCCACTTGTTGTTGTGAGTGTGTTGGTGGGGGGCGGTGGTGTAGCGGTTAATGATTCCCGCTCACGGCCAACACCAGTGACGAGTATATGAACCGGTCCTTGGGCCTCCACTGGGTCGACTCGGCCTCAATTGCGTAACCGGTGTGCGATGCGCAAACATCGTCACTCGGGAGACAAAGACGGTCAGTTGGGCATGGTGCTGGCCACACATCCCCTCGTTTGCTGTGCCGGCCTTCATACGCGCTATTCACGAATAACACTTGTCCCAACAGTTTGTTAAGGCTATTACGGGGGATTTTTGTGTGCAAGCAAGTAACACAATCCCAGTAAAAACCCCTTAGTAAACTAAGAGCAAAACAACCCTACACAGACGGATATACAAGTGAAAATAAATGTGTGTTGGATGCCACAGTCATGCCCTCCCCCCTTCTCTATGCTTGTGAAACGTGCCCCCCCCCCTCCAATCCTAATGGAACATCTGCACCGGTCGGAAACATTCAAGCTGTCCTGCCGACAATCCATCTTGGGTTTAACCTGCAGGCTGGATTGGCTCAGACGTCTCCACCACCCCCCACCTCCCCCCCAGGTGAGCTCCGTGAAAGCCACCTGCCGACACCTGGGACCGGTTCGTCTGGATAGCGGTGTCCCCCCCCCCCCCACGAGACGTAACTGTACAGGGTTTGAGTTATTTGGTTCCAGCCAGATCAACATCTCGGAGGGGAGGGAAATTGTTTTGCGTCTTCTCTCCGTCAACAGTTAATCGTTACTTGTTTCCGATTTCACATTGACACAACGGGGAGGGCAGTCGCGGCAAGGACACAACAAATGGGGAAAAGATAAAGGATAACTACAATAAACTCTTCGTTTTATTTGACCAGGTCAGGTCCACTGAGCAATGTAGCTCATCTTCAGAAGCGACCTGGCCACAAACGATAGCTCGACGTAGTGGCTTATCACGTGGACACAGCAGCCAAATACTTTAAACACGTGACGTCGATTATAAGTGTGGCGGGGAAAACCGGAGGACGCGGAGAAAATCCACACGACCACAGGGAGAGAGACACGCAAACTCCAAATACACAGCAGCAGGCGTCAGGGTCGAGATCGAACTCACGACCTCCTGTGCACCAGGTGACGGAGTTAACATTTTAGAGAAAGGGAGCAGAGAAAAGGCAGTCAGCTGCTCGGCGTCTGTTCTCACAGCGGGCAGCGACGACGGCGGGGGAGGGGGGGTTAAAGTGTGGGGGGCGGGGTTAAAGTGGGAGGGGCTACACAGAAGTCACGTGATTCACGGGAGGCTTGAGCTGGTTTAGAGAGGCGAAAGTGTCAAGCGTGGTCCATGACGTACAATGGCCACCTCCACACATTCCAGCCGGGGGGCTGGACACCTGGTGAAGGAGAGCCTCACGCTCACGGCTCGTCGCGTTCCTCCAGATTAAGTCCAATGTCTGTGCTTATGTCGGGGTTGAGGGGAGTAACAAACACATCGTATCTAAGTCTGTAAGTACATATGTACGTTGAGCTTCTTTCGCGCCGTGCGGAGCCATCTGTGCTCGTCGGAGGTGCGGGGGAAGGGCAACAGACCAACACACAAAAAGCAGTTCCGAAGAAATAGATTTTCAATCTCCATGATTTAAAAGTGAATAGATCCCAGTGGCTTCCTAATATTGGAAGGAAGAGCCTTCCAGACGGCCGAAGAAAGGGCATCTGAGAGCGTGCGATGCGGTGATCGTCTTTGTTCAATGGCCAGCCAAAAGGCCCTGCGAGGACGATCGGAGTTTGCGTGATGATGGTTTATGCTCCTTGACGAGATCAGCGAGGTGTCGTGGTTCATTTGTCGCCGAGCACTTGGTGTGTAATGAGCGAGACCTTAAAATGTATTTTCAGCCAACCGGAATCCAATGCAGCTCAGCGAGCACCGGACGGACAGAGTCGGATCTTCCAGTACCCGTCACGACACGTGGGGCAGGGTCCATCATGGCCGGGGTACATCGTGGGTAGGGTACATCGTGGCTGGAAGGGCCAATGGCTGTATGTGAGACTGGTGCTGGAATGGCAGCCAAAGGAGAGAACGCACACCACCCGAGTCTGGCCCCCGTGGAGATTGGAGCAATGAGATCGGCACTTGGGCAGGGGTGGGTCTTCCATCCAGCAGAGGATAGAGCACACCTCTTGACGATGGTGATGGCAGTGATATTTGTCTCGGGCCAGTGATAGACCGTGTCTCGTGACGATGGCAATATTATTGGTACCCGGTCACAGGTGGCGACTCGTCGTGACGTCGCCGATTGTGATGACAACAACAACCGCCATTCGCCACTAAGTGGTGGTGACGTCACCACGACGCTTGTGCCAGGCTGTGTGCACGTTGAGGCCACGTGAAGTGTCGAACGCCCGCTGGCAGGTGGTCATGGGGCAAACCCAGGTGCCACGGGTCGACTGACTGAGACGACTGAGATGACTGGCTGATGCACCACCTGTGCCCCCTACTGTGCCAACTTGCTGTGCTTTAACTACCCCGCACTCCGCTCGTTGTTGTGAGCGTCGCTCCTCCACCCTCCGTTGTTGCTGGAGGGCGACTGCCTCCAACTGCCCAGTAGCGTCCTTCACGAACCTCCTCCACTGAGGCCGATCTTGACACCACTGGTACCAGTCATCGGCAAGTCCACTCAGCTCCACGTCCTCCTGTACCACATCACTCCATCTCTTCTCTCGCCCGTGCCACGCCCGTTTAGCCCCCTCGATCCCGACGAACAAAAGCTGTTTAGGCATGCGGGCTACATGACCCAGCCAACGCAATCTTGCCTGGCGTAGGAGCTCAACGATGGGACTTTGTTCAGATCTTTCAAGGATATGTGAGCTCCTCACACAATCCAGCCTGGTTAAACCCATGATGGATCATAGGCAGGCCAGCCTGAATGTTTCTAACCGGCGAAGATGTTCCATTAGGGGGGTCCACGTTTCACAAGCATAGATAAGGGAGGGAATGACTGTGGTCGAGAAGACCTGAAGCTTAGTGCAGAACGACAGACCAGGTAGCTTCCACAAAGCATTATGCAACCGATGAAAAGATTATGCCGCTCGACTGATTCGGAGTGAGACCTCTGGTGTAAAACCAGAGCCAGTCATGAGCACACTGCCCAGGTATGGGAAACTCTCCACTCTCTCGACAACTGCCCTATTGCCAATTGGGAGTTGTAGGCGTGGAGTGTCGGATGGTACAAAATACCCAGGCAGGTGCTTATTTTTGGTGGGACTGATGATAAGTCCCCACCTCTTAGTGGCAAGCTCCAGGTTCAGCAGCAGCACCTCCAACTCCCCCTGAGTGAGCAGCAATTACCAGATCATCGGCATACATAACGTGGTTGAGCAATAGGGAGCCATCCCTTAACCGCACGCGGGCATCGATCAGCCTCCCATTGTATCTGTACCAGATGGAAATTCCTCCAGTACAGCTATTAAACGCTTCACGAACTACGCGGTCGAAATAGATTGTGATGACACACGCACGCAGACATGCACACACGCGCGCGGCATATGTGAGCTCCACCATAATCTCTCGCACTGGCGTTGTGCCAGTCGCCCACGATGCTCCGTGTCGAGCTTGGTGGCGTCACAGTTACCGAGCAAGGCAAAGGCCTCTCCGAGTCTGAGCCGTACTGCTGCAGCCCACGGTGCCCACTGGAATGTGGCACGCAGTCGAAGAACTTTAGATGCTTTCTCCCTCCTGCTTCGGAGATTCACACCCCACCCACAACACCACCCCCCCCACCACAGATCGTGGCATTTGTTTGCGATGTCCACAGGTCACAACCAGACAAAGACAAAGATGCTCCACCTCCACGCATAGCCGACACATTCTGGTGGGGGCAAGTGCTGTTATCGAGAAACTACGAAGGCCGGCACGGCGCACGAGGAGGATGGCGTGTGGGTCAGCACCACGCCCGGCCGCATTTTTCCCCCTAATGGCGACGTTTTACACATGGCACCAGCTGTTCATTCGAGGCCGAGTCGACCTAGGGGAGGAGCAGGGCCGATTTAGATTATCGTTACTGGTGTTGACCGTGAGCGGGAATCGAACTCGAGTCGCCGGGTTCGTAGCGCTGGTCCCCCACTATCACAAAGACACACACACATACGCACACACATGGATGGAATAGGGATGAAGGTTAGGGAGAACGCAGAGCGAGAGCCCAAACCGCCTACACACACCCCACCCAACCTCCAATCAAAATATATATATTTTTGCCTCTGCAAATGGAAAAAACAAAATCATAAAAATACTGAAACGATAACAAATCTTGCTTTGCGCACGACAAGATTGTCCCCCCTGATGTTGCTGGGAAGGCCGGGGGTTGTTGACTTGAAGTCCATTCTGCACAGGGAGGGGGAGCGGAGCCGCGTGGTGGTGGTGGTGGCGGCTGTGGCGATTACGATCGTCAACTGATACTGCTGCTGCCGGTTTAACCCCCATCGCACCCGTGCCAGGAATCAAACCTAGATTACAGCAGGCAGTGGGGGGAGGAGGGGAGTCATGGTTGGGAAGGAGCAGGCAGGGGTAAGGATCGCTAAGCCAGAGGAGGATTGGTAGCCAGAGCAGAGCGAGCAACGGGAAACAGGTGGGCTGCGTGGTGTAGATGAGAACAGAGGATCCTCGGTGGCAATGCGAGCATCAGGAGGAGCCGGGATAAGAAGCCAGGGATGGGCCAGGGATGGACCAGGGAGTGCGGGGAGGACCACGGAGATGCAGTGAGAAGCGTGGAGTGAGCGAGCAGCAGGTTGGTCGCGGGCAGAGGCGTGGAGGCGCAATACGAGCGACGAAACGCAGAACACGTGGAGGAACAGCCGGGAGACTAAGGTAGCAAGGGAGCAGCACTTGGTGCTCAGGGAGCGGTGCGGGGAGGAGCAGGGATGTGCCGACAGGAGCGCGGAGGCGTAGGGAGAGAAGCTCGATGGACGCAGCGAGAAGCGGTGAGGAGCAGGGGAAGAACACCGGGAGCAAGAGAAAGCAGCGAGCGGCAAACAGGGAAAGGGCAGAGAGCAGGGAGGAGCCTCTAAGAGCGGCGGCATTCGAGGAGCAGTGATGAGAAATTAACCACACAAGCAGCAAGAGTCTTTATTTATCCTGGAGAAATCCGATGAGCTCTAAAGCTCTTTTTCACAGACGCCCAGTAGGCGGCGGGTCAGAGAGTTACAACAACAAACAACACAAACGATAGGAGTGAAAAGTGTAGGAAAGGTAAGCGGGTCATTAAAAATAAATACAAAATAAAGTATAGAAGTTGAAATTGCATGAATACATCGATTCCTGCCGATTTTTCAAAACTCAATGCAAGCTCGGAGAAGGCAGAAAAACAATAAAAACAACAACAAAAACAATAAAACAACAACAACACCAAGACAACACACAGCAGCACCCTCAATAAAATTGAACAATCGATACGCAGGTCAGGATCAAAGTTACAAATCACATTCTCAAACGTGGCTATGACCGGCATGGATCTTCTGCTTCTGGACATTTTTTTTGAAGGATGATTAACGATGTCAAGGGAGGAAACGAGACTTGTTCCAAAACGTCAGCGGCTGCAACGGCAAAGGCTTCTTCACCTATTCCGATTCTTGTTCTCGGAACAGTTAACAGGCTTCCTGGGTTTGAGAACAACAGCAGGCAGAGAGAACACAACAGCAGGCAGAGAGAGACGCAGGGGGGGTGAATAAGGAGCAGGGGTGGTGACGGATGCCCAGGGAGTTCACAGGGGGAACAGGGAGGTGGCTTGCCTACCAGCTGGAAGGACGTCCGCCTGCCCCGCGATATCAAAGGGCAGTAACGCAGGAGCCGGCCATCCCAGATAAGACGCTGTGGTTCAACCCGACACCCGCATCTCGGCTTACAGCCAAAGCCAGCCCCCACCGGGGAATAATGGTGTGTGTGTGTACGCGCGCGCAAAACGCCGACACACAGACACATACCATTACGCACACACATACTCTTATTCCTATCCAAATATGCCATCAGTGGGACGTGGCTATCTGAAACGAGTCTGGCGCTTCCCTCGGTCGACTACCGTCTTAAGAAAATATACCTCGAGCGATGTGTACATGTCAGCACTGGGAAGACAAAGGCGGCCGGGAATGCGTTTCTGACACACTGGCCCCTCTCCAGTGCGGTGGGCGGATGTGCTCGCGAATGACATTTGCCTCTGCAGTCTGTAGGCTGCCCGGGTGATATGTTGTTTGCGTACTGCGCGTCCGTGTAAACGTGTCTCTACATGCGTGTCGGTGTGCATTTGTGTCTGTATGTCCGTGTGCACGTCACTTGTGGGGACCGATAAGCGCAGTGCACGGACACAAACCGGGCGACCCGAGTTCGATTCCCGTTCATGGCCAAAACCAGCGACGATTATCTGAACCTGTACTGGGCCTGCCCTAGGTCGACTCAGCCTCAACTGAGTACCTAGTGCGATGTATACAAACTAGGGAGACAAAGGCAGCCGGGCGTGGTGCTGGCCACTCACTCCCTTGTGTGCCGTTCCGGCCTTCATAGGTCCTCGCAAACAGAACTTGCGCCAACAGTCTGTTAAGGCTATCCGGGGTATCTTTGTGTGTCGCTATGTCTCTGTGTACATCACTGCCAGCGCGTGCCATAAGGTTGTGTGTGCTGTGTGTACACACGCATAGCACTTGCTAACAGCACTTGCCCCTGCAGTCTATTGGAGCTATACGGTAGATCTTTATCTTTGCTGTACAATAGCTCTGCCACATTTTATATCTGAATTCCATTTTTTTTGCTGCTGCTGCTGCTGCTTCTGCTGCCGCAGAGAGGGGCCTTCGGGGAAGGATGGGGCGGATGGACGTGCGGCTGGAATCGTGGAAAATAATATGTTCGGGGAATAGCGTGGTGCCCGCAGTAGCTGTAAAACACCGGGTAGAGGGGAGAGGGGGTAGGGGGTCACACTCTTGAGTTTTAAAAGACAGAGGGGGAAACTCATCACCAGGTCCCCTTCCACCCCTCCTCTCCCACGCTCCATCTCCCATCATCATCAATTGCCCCCCCTGCTCCCCACAGTTTGACGTTCGACAGCGGCGCTCGCATCAAGCGGAGTTTATTTTCTTGAGCTTTGGGCAGTCGCGGTGGGTCCGCTGGTTCACGCGGGGTCTGATGAACACCGCGTCGAACTTTCACCGGCAGCTGGGCGAGCAGCGTCAACGCACGCACCGGCCGAGTGGCCGACTGGAATTAGGAGTCGGTGGTGGCCTCCTGTGGGGATAACGGAGCGGGCCCCCCCCCCCCTGCAATCGCTCGCTCGCGAGGGGGGTTCTAGAGCTGCCTCGCTCGAGTCCAGAGCAGGGGTCGGCCAACCAGAATAACACGAGGAGCAATTTTTTTGCGGATTCGGTAAAAGGGACTCAATACTTCAAGAAGCCGCGCAACGCACGTGAACACGAGACGGTGGCGGGTCCTCGGTGAGTAACGTCACGAAGGAGCTCCATAAATAGAGCCGCCACTGCCACCGCCGCACGCACGCACGCGTCTCCGGAGCCGTAGGTTTGTTTTGTCAACCCCCCCTGGTCGACGGGGAGGCTTGTGGCCTTCTCTTCCATGCTGGCCAGACGTGTCAGAAAAGGTAGGCGCACCCATGCCTCGCCCCACCGCGGCGTGCTAACTGCTGGGTGGGCAGAAAAAAAAAAAGAGGCCAGGTCGGGTGAGAAAAGGGGGTCGGTGATTTTTGGAAACGTGTCCATTGTTTGAACTGCCACGCCGGAAGATCGAAGCAGCGACCTCCGGAGTGTAACTCCAGGGTGCTGACACCATTACACCAGCATCATCCTGTGAGTGAGGTTTCTATACATTTTATAACTTCCGCTCAAGTTCGGTCTCTTAAGTCGAGGGTAATGCTGCAACCTTCCTGTGATAATGTTGCTTATGGCCGGCCGCAGCGCTCCAGATAAAGGTTTATGGCTTGCGAGTAATTTGCCCTCCATCATAGACAGACGCAGCGAGCACCATTGGTGCGGGGGGGGGGGGGGTCAACAGCAGTGATTCCAATGGACGGACTCGTCCTCGCCGATAGGAATGTGGAATTTCCCCCCAAACTGGCTCAGGGCTGTAGCGAGATGAGCACTCAGTCGTGCGGGGAATCACTTAGACTAAACCGTTTTCTGACGAGGAGTAAAAAATGTATCTTCAGGGAAGTACATTTCAGCATTAGCCTGATCACTTATGGGCCATAAGTGGGCATTACGTGATCAGGTATGCATTATTAACTAAAACCTGAACACTTAAAATGTAATGTTACTTTAAAACCACTTTCAAAGCACTCGGTCTAACGAAACAAAGCTAACAGATAAAAAGCGGTGTTCGAAAATTATCTGGGAAAGTTTTAGTGGTGATTATTTTAGCCAACTTTTTTTTTTATTTTCCCCAAATGAGATACAAAACGTGAATCGTGTAGTTTCAAATGCAAGTTTCAGGTATATTTTGTTGAACCCCGGTGAGAACTCAAAGAGAGCAGGACGTAGTCTCATTTGAGGATGTGGCCGCTATAACATTTCCACGCGATGACGAAGAGCCCCACTTCGTTGAGCTATCATCGGTGACGTCCAGGTCGCTTCTGAATGAGAGCTGTGATAGAGCTCAGTGGGCCTTACCTGGCAAAATACTAAAATAGTTTAGTTGAACAAATTAGTTTGCAAGCGTCGCCTGGGGGACAAGAGTCCATCAGCCGTAGGGACGATGATTGCCGCTCCGTGTTTAAACCCAAATTCAGATGCTGTCTCCCCGACAGACCTGGTCTTCACCTGAGGACGGCTGCTTGCGTTGTGGCCGAAACGTCGTGAGAATTATTTTATTATGTTTTATTTTATTATTTTATTATTTCCATTCTACGTGACTTTACCGAAAGAACCAAGAAGATGAATCCCTGCAGTCACGAAAGCTTTAAATCGAAACCAAATTGAGTAATTAACGAATGTTGGCAAACCGAGTAATTTTCTATCTTTGTTACCCTGACACCAGCACTCGACGGGCCTACTCTTACGAATGTCGTCACGGGCATCTTGAACCGCCCAATGAGAGTGAAGCAGATGACATAGCCAACTGAGCCATGTAGCTTTATCAAAGCGGCTTGGCTATTATAAAAGATAGCTCAACGAAGTGGCTTATCGTCACATTTAAATGAATGGCAGCCAAATACACTAAACGCGTGATGTTCACTCTAAATGTAGACGGGAAAAACCGGAGGACCCGGAGAAAAAAATCGACACTACCACGGGGAGAGACACACGCAAACTCCAAATCTACAGGCATCGTCAGGGTCGGGATTGAAACCAGGACGTCCTGTGGACCAGGCGAGGGAGTTAACATCCCGCGGCCCCCCAAGCACTATTACCGTATAATCACACCCACAGTAATAATCAGGGCTACCGCTGGATTCGAACCGCGATCCTCTGCAACCATTGGGCGGACGCCGCTACCGCTGGGGCATGCGGACGGATCAATAATGTAGAGAGAGGCTGCTCCTACGGTGCCCAACAATGGCTTCTTGTGCGTTGCCCCGTTTTTGTCACGGGCTGGCAACACCGCACAGACCGAGGTTACAAGTTGTGTGCGGTTTGTAACTACTGGAGCAACAACGTTCTTTCGCCATGCAACAGCTTGGAGTTTACTGTCGTTTTCTTGATCCGGGTGACCTGGTTGCTAGGGCAACAAGACGAATTAAGACACCGTGGAATGTCCGATTAGCACGGTTGGCTACGTACGGTGCCAAAGAAGTTCAACATGCATATGGGGTAGGGGCCGTCCATAAATGACGTCACGCGATTTTGGACGATTTTTGACCCCCCCCCCCCTCGTCACACGGCTTCACAAAAAGTCAGACCCCCCCTCAAATATGACGTCACAAAGCTCTGCCCCCCCTCAAAAAAAATTCAACATGCTTCAAATCTCTTTAAACTATTTCATTGCAGTGCGTATTTAATGTGGCGCTGCACTCTGATGTTGTAGGAGTGTTGCTATAACAATTAGTGTTGTTATAACAATTCTATATTTATTTAAAGTTGCGCATTTTATGTGACGTCACATTTCTCACCCCCCCCCCCCCCTCGTCACACATCGTCACAAATGTCTGACTCCCCCCCCCCCCCAGGTGCGTGACGTCATTTATGGACGGCCCCTTAACACGTCGGCTTTCGTGACCGATATTATTAATAATAAAGGTTTTTTGGGGGGGTTATATCACGTATGTGTCGTAACCCTTCACCGCCTAACACACCCAGTAAGGTTAGACACGTGGTGGGGGGTTACGGACACACGTATTCTGACGCGATCGAACCCAACAACCTTGATTAGGAATGCATGCACGATTAACAAGGAAACTTGATCAACATCTCATCCCATTTGTTTTGTAATCTTGAGATGCGATTGCATTGAAGCGTTATGAATTCAAATGGTTCCGCTGGCATTATGAAGATCGATTAGGCACATTCATAGCTTTGCTCCCATTGTATTATTTCCCATTTTTTTTACACAATTAAACGAAACTCTTTTTGTTGTGGGTCGTTCACCGCCCTCGCCTAGATTCCTGCCGGGTTTTTGGTGACCCCCCTTTGGGTCACGGCCATCCAGGCAAGCAGGGAGGGCAGGACGTGAGGCCCTCAGACCTTCCTAAGTCTGTACTGTACTGGGGGGGGAAGGGGCAGTTTTTTAATGGATCAATTGATTTTAATGGATCAATAATACACAAACGTGTCGCCAAACGGACGCAGCGGCGAGGCTGTATAACTGTGTTTAACACCAGGATGTTGCGCAACATTCGGTAAGATCGCAACGGAGTATTTTTTTTACGTGCGGGAACGTGAAAACGCCGTTTATTAACCAGAGGTTGGGCTTGACGCGTCTCCGCTGGGGCCCACGCTTGATCGAACGTCACGACAACTTAGTTAGGGCGCTTCCAACAGAGTTTCCTTCCAGACTCCCGAGTTTTGCAACAAAGTTCTCCACTGCACCCAGAGTGGCGTGGCGCTGGGGGCAGAGGAAACAAACCAAGAGAAAGCGTGTGCCACCTCTCGCCCCCCCCCAAGTGCATCAAACATCAGCTCACGTTCAAATCCTCATCGCAAAGCAAGAACTTCATCATCATCACGATCCATGGGCAGATATTTCCCCGTAGGTGTGCACCGCACATTTCGTCAATCTGCTCAAGTCGTGGCCACATCTTTCTGCCACCAATCTCTTTCTCGTTCCTTCAGTCCCTATCTTTTCAAGAACTTTAATTAAATTCTCTCTCATCTCACATCTTTTCTGCATTTCACCACATCTCTTATTATTAGTACAATCCCCCCCCCGTCTAAATTTCTGTTATCCGACTACTGTACAGTACACATTTTATTGCTTTCTCTTTATCTCTTCTGTCATCTCCCTAGGATTGCACAGATTACAATCCTGGTGCCTCTCCCGCACACCCCCACCGCCCCCCCCAAATTGGCTGACCCGGCTGCAGATCCACGAACGTTCCTCACAAGTGGCTCTCTTGTTCACAACAGCCTTCCCCTGTTGTCCAGCCAGGGAGTGTGGGAGGGGGGCCTTCACACCCCACGCACACCCCACCGTGCGCCTCATGAGGCACAGTTAAAAGCAGTTCCTCCATGCAGGGGTGGGGGGGGGGGGGCAGCAAGGGCAGTGACATCTCTACACTAAGTGGGGCCTTGTGCAAGGAGGTGGTGGCGGGGGGTGGGTGGTGGCGGTCCGGGTGGGAGAGGCAGTGGAGGAGGGATTCTCGTTGGCTTGGGCCCCCTGAAGACAGAGACACGGCGACAACGCGGAGAACGATAGAGTCGCTGAAACGGGGGAGTCGGGGCATGAGACGCGGACGTGGAGTGAAAAGCAGCGAGAACACGCAGACAGTCGCGGAGGTTAAAGGATTTCACCGTTTTTTTTGTTAGCGGGTGAGGGCCCACTGATGCAATGGTAGCTCGTTTTCAGAAGCGATCTGGCCACGAACGTTTGCTCAACCAAGTGGTAGTGGCTTATCACGTGGACATTCATAGCAGCCAAATACTCTAAACGCTTGTTGATACGTCTAAACGTGGAGTGAAAGACCGGAGAAAAATCCACACGACCACGGGGAGAGAGACACGCAAACTCCAAATACACAGGCATCGTCATCAGGGTCGGGATCGGACCCACGACCTCCTGCATACCAGGCGACACAGTTAATATCTCACCACCGTGGCATGGCAAGAGACAGAAAGCCACGGAGAGGCCGGGAAAGAGACACTTGATGTGCGGCGAGAGACAAAGTCACGGAGAAATACAATGCCACGGTGAGATACATCCCCAGAGAGAGTGCTGGAGACGTGGAGACACAGAGGGACACAGGACACACGGAGAGATGAATTCACAGAGGCATAGCATCACAGCTCCACAGTAATCTATACCGACACCGATAACAACCAGACTAAGCGACACAGATGACTTCGGTGGGGGGGTAGGGAGGGGAGTTAATGGGGGGGGGGCTACCATAGAAGTGGAGGCAGAAGGGGGGGGGGCATGCATGCACTCGTTTCATCGGAGACGGCGTACAGGCCACACTGGCTGGTGGGGGGTAGGGGGGGGGCATCTGGGACAGAGGGAAGCGCTCGGCAGGGATGGGGGGTGGAGGGCGTCGAGCTGTGCAGAGACAGGAAGTGTCCCACTGGCGAGACACGGGGAAAAGAGATTCTCTTAAGTCGGTCCCTGGGGACGCTGCCGGCACGGCAGAGGGCTTCCATCAGCCCCCAGCCCCCGACGAACCACCAACCTCCCCTCTCTCCAACTCCTTACAAACCGATGACCCCCCCCCCCAGCCAACCGCTGTGTGTGTCTGGCGGAGCAAAAACCATCAAACACGTGAACGGTGGTCGGTCATCCTCACAGTAGCAGCAGCGGCGTTTGGCTCAGCTGTCGAACAAAGGCGGTCGCCGCAGCCCGCGCTTTCAGACGCGCTTCTGCGGCCGTCTGGAACGCTCTCCCTTCAGATGCTAGGAAGCCACTGTGCACTTTTAAATCATCATCTAGATTGAAACCTCATTTCTTTAGAACGGCTTTTTGTGTTTAGTTCGTTGTCCTCCCCCCTCCCCCGCACCTCCGATTAGCGCGATCGGCAACGTATGGTGCGAAAGAAATTCAACGCGCGTACTTACCGAACTGAAAATTGAACAAAAAGCGGGAGTGGCGAGGGTGGCGAGTGTAGCCAGAGTGGCGAGTGCGGTGAGGATGGCAAGGGTGGAGAGGGCGGCGAGGGTGGCGAGTGTGGTGAGGGTGGCGAGGGTTAGGGCGAAGCGTTGTAATGTTACGAGGATGAAGTTTCCACGACGGGGACATTGAGAACCTGATTGAGTTGAATCGACGAAGCAGCGCGTCACCGTTGCATCTTTTACTGAAACTATTTTCATTTTATTTTACCAGGTAACGGGTGCACTGAGCTATGTGGCTCGACCTGGCCCACTGATGATAGCTCAACTAAGTAGATTATCACGTGGACATTTATAGCAGCCAAATACTCTAAACGCGTGACGTTGATTCTAAATGTGGAGGGGAAAAACTGGAGGACAATCCACGCGACCGCGGGGAGAGAGAACAGGCAAACTCCAAATATACAGCAGCAGGCGTCAGGGTTGAGATCGAACCCACGAACTCCTGCATACCAGGCGAGGAAGTTAACATTTCGCCACCGTAATGATGATCAGAGAGAGACACGCAAACTCCAAATATACAGCAGGCGTCAAGGGTAGAGATCGAACCCACGACCTCCTGCATCCCAGGCGAGGTAGTTAACATCTCACCGCCGCACCCCTTAAACTCGCCGAGTCGTTTGGCGACGCCGAACGCTTCACGCATCGCGGGGGTTCCACGCCGCTTCCTCAACGCGGGGGGGGGGGGGGGGACTACAGTGAGGTGGGGGGGTCACATCCGCCACAGAGGAATTCATTATTTATTTATCCCCACGTGCTTCCGCGTCGTTAAAGTCCAACAGGAGGGCCCCCCCCCACCACTCCACTATTTTACATCACAATGCGGTCGCACGCAGTGATGGACCGGCCGTGACGGACGGTCTACGTTCCTCCGGTTACGTGTGGGTTGTTAGTGGGGGGGGGGGGGGGGGCGGTCGTGGCTCAGGGTCCTAAAAGTCCCCCAACTGGGGTCTGTGTCCCCGAATACCCCAGGCGATGGGGCTACACGGGCGGGGGCGGGCGGAGTGGTGTGCGGTGGGGAGATGTCGTCATGAATGACCCCTCCCTGCGGTCAATGCAGGCACAGAATGATCCCGACGGTGGGCGAGCGCGCCCGAATGCCAAACATGACAAGCGGACAAAAAACTCGAAAAGGTCACAAGTTTCAATAGGGGAGGGGCGCTGGTGGGGGGCGGGGGGGAAATAGTTTTGGGGGGGGGGGGCGGAACACACTGGGCGAGCAAACATGAGCCATACCCCCCCCCCTCAACCCAAACCACCTCGCCCAGCAGACACTACAACGGTCCCCTCTCGCTTGACCCGCACCACCACCAACTTGCCGCCAATAGCAACACCGAGCCCGACCCTCGCCAGTTAACCAAGCAGCCGCAAGCGTTGCCGGGAGTCGTAGCGCCAACTCCAACCAGCTAGCCAACCACGTATTGTGTACCACGTATTGTGTACCACGTATTGTGTACCACGTATTGTGTACCACGTATTGTGCACCACGTACTGTGCACCACGTACTGTGCACCGCGTACTGTGCACCGCGTACTGTGTACCGCGTACTGTGCACCGCGTACTGTGTACCGCGTACTGTGCACCGCGTACTGTGCACCACGTACTGTGTATCACGTACTGTGTACCACGTATTGTGTACCACGTACTGCGTACCACGTACTGCGTATCACGTATTGTGTATCACGTATTGTGTATCACGTACTGTGTATCACGTACTGTGTACCACGTACTGTGTACCACGTATTGTGTACCACGTACTGTGTACCACGTACTGTGTATCACGTACTGTGTACCACGTATTGTGTACCACGTATTGTGTACCACGTACTGTGTACCACGTATTGTGTACCACGTACTGTGTACCACGTATTGTGTACCACGTATTGTGTACCACGTGCTGTGTACCACGTGCTGTGTACCACGTGCTGTGTACCACGTACTGTGCACCACGTATTGTGTACCACGTGCTGTGTACCACGTACTGTGTACCACGTATTGTGTACCACGTGCTGTGTACCACGTGCTGTGTACCACGTATTGTGTACCACGTGCTGTGTACCACGTATTGTGTACCACGTGCTGTGTACCACGTATTGTGTACCACGTGCTGTGTACCACGTGCTGTGTACCACGTACTGTGTACCACGTATTGTGTACCACGTGCTGTGTACCACGTGCTGTGTACCACGTACTGTGTACCACGTATTGTGTACCACGTACTGTGTACCACGTGCTGTGTACCACGTGCTGTGTACCACGTACTGTGCACCACGTATTGTGTACCACGTGCTGTGTACCACGTGCTGTGTACCACGTATTGTGTACCACGTGCTGTGTACCACGTGCTGTGTACCACGTATTGTGTACCACGTATTGTGTACCACGTGCTGTGTACCACGTACTGTGTACCACGTATTGTGTACCACGTGCTGTGTACCACGTGTTGTGTACCACGTACTGTGTACCACGTGTTGTGTACCACGTGCTGTGTACCACGTATTGTGTACCACGTATTGTGTACCACGTGCTGTGTACCACGTGCTGTGTACCACGTATTGTGTACCACGTGCTGTGTACCACGTATTGTGTACCACGTGCTGTGTACCACGTGTTGTGTACCACGTACTGTGTACCACGTGTTGTGTACCACGTGCTGTGTACCACGTATTGTGTACCACGTATTGTGTACCACGTGCTGTGTACCACGTGCTGTGTACCACGTATTGTGTACCACGTGCTGTGTACCACGTGCTGTGTACCACGTATTGTGTACCACGTGTTGTGTACCACGTGTTGTGTACCACGTATTGTGTACCACGTATTGTGTACCACGTATTGTGTACCACGTGCTGTGTACCACGTATTGTGTACCACGTATTGTGTACCACGTGCTGTGTACCACGTACTGTGTACCACGTGTTGTGTACCACGTGTTGTGTACCACGTATTGCGTACCACGTACTGCGTACCACGTATTGTGTACCACGTATTGCGTACCACGTACTGCGTACCACGTATTGCGTACCACGTATTGTGTACCACGTACTGTACTTCTGTTATCCCTTCCCCTTGACCCCAACTAACGAGCCTACCAGCCGCTCGTACGAGCCCTACCCTTCACCCTCGCGCTCCCAAGCCAGCCACGGAGTCCGATCCCCGATGACAGCCCCAACCAACCCACCAACTGACCAGTCGCTAGCACTGGCCCTCGCACTCACCCCTTAGCCCGACCTTTAAATGCACCTCTCCAACTGCTCTGCCAGGGCCTCCTCGTCGCTTTTCTGTTCGCCCATCGGTTTGCGTCGTCGTTTCATGAGTGACGCTTCGGAAACCCTCCGCTGCCACCAATCACAATTTGTGTTGATGGCCGCGCCATCCCCACGTAGAGGACAGGGGTCATGTGCCGTGCAGAGACCGGGTTCGGGCTCGGGTCATAGTTGGGAGCTTGCGATTGGCCACCACAGAACTATTTGAAACCAAATGGTGCTTTACCCATTGCCAAACATTTGTTGTTTAATTCCCAGCAGTGGCATTTCTCACTGCGGCGACAGCAGCTTCAACAACAAAAAAAGCAAAGCGTCTCGCCTCTGGGTTCCAATCGTGAACCCTGACCCCCCCCCCCCCCCCCAATACTACGTCAGCCACCAACCATCCCGACTCGCTGCACCTCTGGCTTCCGCTCGCGAACCTTGACCCCTAATACCACGTCAACCACCAGCTATCCCGACACCCCCCCCCCCCACCCCCAGGAACGTCGCCAGCATGGGAGTGGGGGGGGGGCAGGTGGACAAACTGCTGCCCCTCTGCTAGACAAACAAAACCTGTGCCCTTCCCCAGCTGCCCAGCAGAAGGGCCTCTTGGTCGCAATGCCCTCTTGGATGTCCACTGGGGAAGTTTTACGCCACGACATTTGGGTTCTCATCCCTGGGCTATGCCCCCCCCCCCCACCCCCTGCTAAATGGGCACCACATCCCCATCGCTCTCCGCCTACGGATTTCAGGCAGCGCACCACTGCGGTGGGGCAAACAGTGGGTACGCGCCTTGTCGCCCGCGCTTACAGTTTGGCCAGCGGGAGTGAATTCCTGCAGTGTGGAATAGTTCCAGCTTGAGTGAATTCCTGTAAAGTATTTGTGAAATACTGTATTTATTATTTATTGGGAGCGGGGATGGGGGGGAGAGGGCAGTGGTTAGCGCACGCCGCTGTGAACCTGACGAGCCGAGTTTGATTCCTGGACACGGCCAACACCCCCCCTCCCTCCCCACTACTTCACAAAGCACACTGACCAGTCTCATGAACAATGGTTAAGCACCCATCCATGAATGATACGGAACAGAGGGGCATTCATACCGCAGTTGATGAACACGAGGGGCTGTATAGTTTGCTATACTTATTATCCTACGCTTTGCACTCCTATCGTCTGTTTGTATTGTTTGTTATTGTACCGTTCTGATCCGCCCCTACAGGATCTTTGTGAAAAAGAGCTTCATAGCTCATCAGATTCCTCCGGTATAAATACACATTCTGATTCTGATCGTGAAGTAGAAAGTGGTTCACTTCGTGTTGTGATAAACTTTGACACTTTGTTTTTATTTTTCGATTTAAAGCTTTCGTGACTGCAGGAATTCATCTTCTTGATTCTTTCGGTAAAGTCACGTAGAATGGAAATAATAAAATAATAAAAATAAAACAATAAAATAATTCTCACAATTATAAAATAATAAAAATAAAGCAATCAAATAATTCTCACAATTACTTTATTGTTTGATTTTTATTATTTATTATTTCCATTCTACGTGACTTTACCGAAAGCACCAAGAAGACTTAGTTTTTAGTAATAATTCTCTGGCGGCTCTGTTTCACACACGCAGGGACAGGCCCCACCACCCAGCCGACGCTCCCTCGTCTGTTCTCAATCCACTGCTGGACGAAGGCATCCCCAGGGCGCGCGAGTCCTGGGGGTCGCTTGACCATACTTCACCGCGCCGGTCAGTGCGAGTTGGTGAAGACGGGTGGCGGCAGGGGGGGGGGGGGTGGCAATACCCACAACGGGTTCAGTTCAGATAACACTCGCCACCGATGTGACCCCGTGTAATCGATGTGACCCCGTGGAATCGATGGACCTTAGTTTAATCGCCCGAACCAATCGACAGACGACGCCCGCCACTGCCGCCGTTGTTTAAACAATCCGCTGATGGGAGCACATTTTGTTTTCTGGAGGGCACATCGGCCGGGCGGATTAAATGTCATTTCCGCCACCGATTAAAAAGCACCCCCCCCCCCAAACCTCGCCGAGCGTTTTAACCGTTTAATGACCGTGGTAATTATGCATCGGGGCGCAATGCAACAGGAAGGGTGGGCGGGTGGGAGCGAGTGAGTCATCACCAGGGCATGGGAGGTGCGCTCCGGTGATTATAGCTGTCTGACTTAAGAACTCGTAAGTGGCCTGGGGAGTTTTTAAACATCACTTGCGATGGTTAGCTTTCTCGCGCCTGTGTCTGTGCGTGTCTCCCTCCCTCGCTTACCGTTCAACCGCCACCGCCTCTCACTTCCCTCTCTCCTCCTTGCTGCTCTCTTATTCTCACATCTATTCCCTCTCGTAGATGTACGTGTGGATGTCGAGCTTGTTTCGTACAGCAATGTAGCCAGCCGTGCTAATCGGAGGTGCGGGGGAATGACAACAACAAACTGGACACAAAAAGCAGTTCTAAACATGCATGTTTCAAGCTAGATTTTAAAGTGCATAGCTCCAGTGGCTTGCTAATATCGGAAGGAAGAGCGGCGTTCCAGACGGCCGCAGAAGCGCGTCTGGAAGCGCGCGATGTGGTGACCGTCCTTTGTTGGATGGCCCAGACAAAAGACGATGCGAGGATGACCGGAGTTCGCGTGATGGTGGTTGATGCTCCTCGTCCTGTCTTTCCCCGATTCATCCTCTTCCACCTGTCACTCCACGTTCTCCACTGTCCCACCTCTGCTATCTCTCTCCTGGTCTTCTCATTTCTCTCTCTTGCTTTCTCTCTCGAACCGCTTTTACTCTCTCTTCTATCTCTCTCCCTCTCTCGCCACTGCTTTCCAGACCAATTACATCCAGATCTTAATTTCTCAAATTAATATTTTCCGGGTCGCTGGTGGACTGGAGTAGGTGCCACGTGACTTAAGTAGTAGCCACAGCCCATAGTTGATCGGTATACCGGGCGTGGTGTGTGGGATGCCAGAAGGATTTTTTCTCGGCCACAGATCCAAGAGAGATCAAGCCCTGTGGTCATATCACCTCTGCAAAATGCCACCTTATTTCCAAGTTGTTCAGTGTTTGAGCTCTTCAGTACAAATCAAAGACTCACCGGAGATTGTGGGTGAACTTTGAGATGGCTTTGAGCTTCATGAAGATCATAAAAACTCACGTCCGGTCATCTTCGCAGTGACGGCTTTTGGCTGGCCATCGAACAAAGGACGGTCACTGCATCGCCCGCATTCAGACGCGCTTGTGTGGCCGTCTGGAACGCTCTTCCTTCCGATGTTAAAAAGCCAAAGAGCTATGCACTTTTAAATCATCATCTCGATTGAAAAGTAATTTCTTTAGAACTGTTTTTTGTGTTTAGTTCCTTGTTCTTCCCCACATCTGATTAGCACGGTTGGCTATGTATGGTATAAAAGAAGTTCAACACACATACATACATACATGAAAAACCACCCCTGGAACTTCGGAAGCTAAGCAGAGTTGACCTTTGACAGCGCATGGATGGGCAACCGCCAAGCTGAGCAGGGCGATGCCAGCTGCTGCGATTTCTACACGGTGGCCTACAGAGGGCCAGAGCACCAAAACTCCACTGCTGCACTGCATTTATAAGCTCCCCACTTTCATCAACCCGCAAACGAGCGGCGTGCGGTGAAGTATGGTCAAAATAACCTCCACGGTGCACGCGGTGTGGGGAGGGGGGGGCCTTATCCAGCAGTCGTCTGACAGAGGGCAGTGCATGTTCACGTGAACCCTCTCCCGGTTCGCGTGAGCATTCTCTCGGCGTTCGCGTGAACATTCTTCGAGTTCCCGTCTGGGGAAACATGAGCTACTCACCGCGGGGTCCCTGTTTGCAACCTTAACCCCGAATCCTCACTCACCCCTGCCTGGGGTCGGGAAACCAAGGTGGGAAGGAGGAGGAACCCAACTCTTAAACCCAAGCACCAGCCTGGAGGTCTTCATCCAAAATTGGATTGACCACGACTGCCGATGATGATGACAAATCCATGAAACCGAAAATGCAGCCCTTCGTCAATCCACTGCTGGACAAAGGCCTCTCCAAGCTGCGTCAGTCATGAAAGTTGTTTGAACATACTTCACCATGCCGGTCAGTGCCGGCTGGTGAACGAGAGGCGGGGGAGGCTACAGGTTACTCGGGAGCAGTTCAGATATCGTTCGCCACTGATGTTAGCCGTGGCCGGAAAATCAAACAACTCAGATCGCCGGTTTCGGAGCACCGGTGCGGATCGCTAACCGCTGCGCCACCGCTCCCCTCCCTGGAAGTAATACCTAAGTGGTGTAATAATGAAAGTTAATAATAGTACGGTATTGGATTTTAAATAACAACCGTGACTCATTAATGGCACAAGTCGATGGTTTGACAGAATGGCGCAACACACGCGCACAACACTGAACGCATCACCACCACCACCAGCATCGCAGCGTGGATGGAAAGGTATCTTGGTCTCAGTGCGTCCAACGCCGCTCGGTACTGAACGAACTGTATTGCACCCGAACATCAAGAAGAAATGTCGACAGTAATTTCCATCTCGATCACGTAAGTTCCTAATCGGCTGGCAAAGTATACCCAAGCTAAAGGACTATATTTAAAATCATTACACTAAACCATTTTGTTTATTTTACCAGGTAAGGGCCACTACTGAGCTCTGCAGCTCTTTATCAGAAGCGACCTGGCGATCACAAATGACAGCTCAGCAAAGTGGCTCATCGCGTGGAGGTTTAGAGCAGCGAGATCCTCCCAACGCACGACGATTCTGAATGTGGATGGAGAAACCGGAGGACCTGGAAAAGTCCACGAGACCGTGCAAACTCCAAATATACAGCAGCAGGCGTCAGGGTCGGGATCGAACCCACGACCTCCTGTACACCAGGAGAGGCAGTTAACATCTCGCCACCGTGGCACCACAACACACGTTCGAGTGGTCGAGATGCACATCCGAGATAGTTTAAAGACGCCTCTCGTCTGAACGGCACGGGCTCGTCTCTCCACGTGGACAGCGAAGTGACCGTGTTCGCCTGCTTCTCGTGTGCAGTTCGTTGTCCTTCCGCCCGCAACCCCCGCTTAGCGCGGGTGACCACGTACTGTGCAAAACAAGTTCAACACGCGACCCATGTGCATTAGTCCATCGCCCATCGGCGCTGAGGTCCGGAACCATGTTGACCAACAGCAATCGGTTTAAGAGAGCAAAACATTGAACCCCCCACTCTGAACCAGCTTCGATTTCTCGTGAGTCTCGTCAGCGTCGCGTGGCGAGTTGCGCACGTGAACCGCGCCGCGTGTTTTCTCGAACTCTTGGCGACACCGAATCGCCCTCGTCAGGAACTGTGAATGGGATCGCGTCTCGAAACGTGCCCTCGCCGAGCTACGCAGATGTCAAGTATCGATTGGGCATTGAACCAAAACAAGCGTTGGCTTCAACCAAAACTGGAAGGCGCGCGCCCATTAAACAAAAACACGACAACGTTGGGTGAACGTCGGGCCAACGTTCCACGTTTACTGGGCATGCTGGGCAACGTTCTCAGCAGATGCACCGTTGTACTGTAGTACGCTGCGACGTCTATGCTGCCCGGCTGCTCCACCAAACAGCGCAGACCCCCCACCCAGCGTGGTGAGGTATGGTCAAGTAACCTCCAACACAGCCCGCAAGTTGTGCGCGCTGAGACATCTCCACACAGCCGCCGCAGGCTGACGAGCAGCGGCGGCTCTCATCGTCATCTCGTGGCTCACACACGACCAGAGAGTCTCGATGTGCAGTGGAGGTTTTTGTTTCCCATTGCAAGGCCCGCGGGCCACTGGCAGGCCCTATAGTGGCCTTTAGTGCGGCCCCTGACATGGGTGAACCACCAAGACCACCACCACGACGACAAAACACAAAATCATGCTGCCGTCACAAAGCCAACAATGGTTTCAAATCGTGTGGCGGCCCTCACACGTCACACTGTTGATGTCTCATACCTGTCAACTCCTTATCAGTGCCCTACCTTATTATTACAGATCAATGCAGACCTTACTGGTCACCCGTGCCCCTTAGAAATCTCAACGTTCATCCTACAAAGTCCCATCACGAGGGAGAAACACAAATAGACAAACACAAATGTTGTGCCCGTGTTGAAACGTCTGTCCGCAGGCTGGACCTGAAAACGCAATTTCCCTGCACAAGAATACGGGGTGAACCCGTATGGGTTGACAACTGTAGATGTCTTACCGGCGAAAGCAGACCCCCCCACTCACCCCCTCTGAAAACTAGAACACCGTGTTAGAAGCTTCGTTGTGCATCATGATTTAATCATAATGTAATAAAGACTTTACAAGTCGCTGGTGACGTCACACGCCAGCGGCTCGGGCCGGAGAACTTCTGCGAAGTTGTTCTTCTCAACTCGCCTCGACCCTCCAGCGAGCACGGGGACTTCGACTCGTGCGGGGAGACGGGGAGAGCGCACGGGGAGCGAGAGAGAGAGGGGAAGGCGGATGAGAGAGAGTCGAGAGAGAGAGAGTAGAGACGGCAGGAGCGGGGCGAGAGAAGAACGACGAGAGAGGAGGAGGAGGAGGCGATGGGTGCGGAGAAGAGAGCGAGTGGGTTAAACTAGTTAAGAGAGAGAGAGAGCGCTAAGGGGGAGAGTACAGGGGCGAGGGAATGGCTTACGTGTGGCAAAGCGAGAGAGGGAGACATACACGGAGAGAGATACAGAGAGAGAGACAGAGAGAGAGCGAGAGGCACGGGAGGAGGAGGAGTCGCGTTACCATTTGCTTCATGGTGGCCGCGTCTCCGCGGGGCGCTGCCGGCGTGCAGCCCGGGACCCGCGCGGCTCCTCCCCAGCTGATGTCGCTCTCTCTCCTCGGGCCTCTCGCTCGCTCCCTCCGAGATACCCGCAACCTCCCCTCTCTCTTCTTCTTCTCTCTCTCTCTCGGCGAGCTTAGTAGGACGACGCCATCGTCGCGGCCAAACCCCGGGTATCCTCAGCGACGCTCCGGCAAGTTCCTCCCCGTGCGTGCGTGCGTGCGTCTCGTTCTCTCGTTCTCCCCGTGTCGCTCTCTCTCTCTCGTTCTCTCTCTCTCCTCCTCCTCCCGAGAGCAGTGATGACAACACCCAGCTCAGAGAACCCGCCCACTCTCCCTCCCTTCCTCTCCCTCCCCCACTCTCCCCCCGCCTCATTCGCCGCCTCCCACGGTCGGGAGAAGACGGCCCACGGCCCCTCCCCCCCAGCACTGGGGGACAACTCCCAACACCCCCAGCACCCTCCACCCCTCGCTCCCTCTCACAGTCCCTTCACTCCTCCATTGTCAATCACTCACTCATTCATTCATTCCTCCCTGCCTCCTAAACCCCTTCACAGTCCCTCCATCTCTGACTCGCTCTATCCATCCATCCGTCACTCCTCCATTGTCAATCACTCACTCATTCATCCCAGCCACCTTCTTCCCTTCACCGTCCCCCCATCCCTGACTCATTCCCTCCCTCCCTCCACCATCCATCCCTCCATCCATCTTCATTCATGAATTATCTCTCTCCCATTCATTATCCCATCATTCATTCCTCCCACATTCCTCCTTCATTCACCCCCCCCACACTCCCCGTCATCGCCACTCTCTTCCTGCGCGCATTCCATTCGACGGCTGCCCGATAATATATGTTAATACATGTTAATATATGTGACTACTGTACATGTTCATGTGCGGAGATTGCTACAAGATAAAGACGCCGGTGCGTGGTTAAGCGTCAGTATGCACCCCGATGCCAGTCGGGGTGCAAGTCGATGAACGTGCCAGCATCGCATGCGCCGTGCTCACGTGCAGATTGTACGCTGCGATGCCATGCTGATGCATTGCGATGCCCGCTGATGGAACGCACGGATGCGAGACGGACCAAACACAACCACGTGGCACGCACAAGCGACGGGACGGCAGTGAAGGGACATGGCACACGCTACGTCCACGCGTACTGATTGCACTTGTGAGAGGAGCGGTGATGCAGTGGTTAGCGCACCGCGCCACGAAACCTATTTACCACCTGACTTCGATTCGGGGCCACGGCTAACAACAGTGGCGAGGAGTATTTGAACCGCTCCTGGGTGCCCACCGCCTTTTCACCAACCAGTGTGGTGAAGTATGGTCGAACGAACCACATGAGCGACATGGCGTGGGTAGGGGGGAAGGGGGGAAGGGGTGGGAGGGAGGGCGACACTTCATCCAGAAGTAGATTGACACACAAAGGGCTGCAACTCAATGATGATATATTATATCGCGTTTATACGTTACGCTGCGTTATAATGAAAACGCGTACATGGACAACCCTTACATCAATCCACTGCTGGATGAGTGCCTCTCCACACCGTGGACGATGGGGGGGGGTGGGGGTCACGCATGGGGCGGGGGGTGGGTGTTATTTAACCATACTTCACAAACGCACACGCCGGTTAATGATTGATAATCATATGCAAATGAGCGACTGAGCACGTGGGCGCCACCGTTCCATACAAGGGAACGGGAGATGGAATCTCGGCTGGGGGCAAAGGAATGTGAAGAGGGGAGGGGGGCGGAGGGGGGTGAGGGGGGAGGAGCGGGGAGGAGGAGGAGGAGGAGCGGGGAGGAGGAATTCCATTCGGTCGAGAACGCGCAGAGCCGACAGTCTATAAATAACCCGGCTCCCACACTCAACACTCACTCACTCACTCCGGCCGTTATTTATTTATTTGCTGGCTTACCAGCCAGGAATTTTAATTATATAGTCTGAACTTGTATAGTCTATACCCTTCATTAGTAAGAAATGTGGAGTATTCGTGCAACTTTTGAGCGCCTGTGTGTGTGTGTGTCCGTCCGTGTGTGTTGCACAATAGTGGGGAGCGGTGGTGTAGCGGTTAGCGCGCTGCGCTATGAATCTGGCGACCCGGGTTCGATTCCCGCTCACGGCTAACACCAGTGACGATTATCTGAACCGGTCCTGGGCCTCTCCTAGGTCGACTCAGCCTTAAATGAGTACCTGGTGCGGTGTGTAAACATCGCCACTAGGGAGACAAAGGCGGTCGGGCGTGGTGCTGGCCACCCACTCCCTCGTGTACCGTTCCGGCCTTCATAGGTGCTCGCTAACAGCACTTGCCCCTACAGTCTGTTCAGGCTATACGGGGGATCTTTGTCTTTGTCTTTGTTGCACAATCTGAAGAGAAGATCGTGTTTATCCGCCAGAGAGACGATTGCTCACTTTCTCACCACGAGCTGCTGCGGAATAACAACTCGGCGCGTCTCGTTCATTGGCGTGAGTCACGGGTGTCTCAATGGAATTGTGTCCTGGTCTTCTACATGAGGAGGAGGATGATAATGATGGTGGTGGTGGTGACTATTTTTACTTTTTGATCAATGAACGGGTGTTGTTGCTCGATAGCAACCAACCATCACGTCACTTCGTAGAACTGTGGGCAAATATTCACACGCCCGTTTAAAGGAAGACCGTGTTGTCATCGGGAAACATTGAAAAATGCTATTATCATCAGAACCCCAAATGGTGTCAACAAGTGGCAGTCTGCAACTCTTACCACCATCCAACTCTGCCTTTCTCCTGGCCGCTCTGTTCACGTGCTCTGAATAAGGACCATCGCCCGAAACGTCGCCTATTATAAAATTGCATTATGGCCACACACACGGTGTTATTTACAAATTCGTCCTTGTTGTTGTTTTACTAACACGACCGCGTTGTTGTTGTCGTCGTTGTTGTTGTTTTGCTAACATGACCTCGTCATTATTGTTGTTGTTTTGCTAAGACGATCGCGTTGTTGTTGTTGTTTTGCTAAGACGACCTCGTCGTTGGCTTTGCCGGCGCATCTTCGCCCCACGCTTTCTCCGGTTGCACGACGTGCCGTTCGCACACGATGTCCGACGTTCCGCGCCGCGTGCCGGGTGCGAGCTTCAGGAAAGGAAGACAAAAGAGAGAGCCGTGACGTTTGTTGTGATCGTGGTGAAATAATGTTCAGTCCTTTGTACATGTTGTTGTCGGTCGCCGAGGTTATTTGACCATACTTCACCACTCTGGTCAATGTGGGTTGGCGAGGTCGGGAGTGCCAGCCCTTCCTTGTCATTTTGCCACTGAGATGTTAACCGTGGCCCAGAATGGAACTCAGGTCATCGGCTACAGAGAGTAGTGCACTAATCACTCTTTCCACGGCACCTCCGATCAGCACGGCTGAGCTACGGACGGTGCGCGAAGGACGTTCAACAGCGGCGCTCTGCACCACCGCAGTCAGCACCGCCTGATCCCCCCACCTGAGTCACCGGGGCGAGGTCTCACCAAGGCGCCCCGCGTCACCTGCTCTCGTCCCGGGCGTGATTCACGGTCGAGGAATTTTGAGGAGGCGGTTTTGGGTTGACGGTTTCCCCAACGGTTCGGGAATCCACCAAAAAAACCACAAAGGTCACCGCCCCCCCCCCCCCCCCATAGCCTTTAACAGACTGTTGGGGCAAGTGTTTTTGGCGGCCACCCTATATGTATATAGGGCCGGCACGGAACGGCACAGGAGGGGGTGGGTGGCCAACACCCGCCCTGGCTCGCCAGGAGAAGGCGGTACAGCGAGTGTGGACTTCACCTGCTCCGTCTGCACGGGATAGAGTGTTCCCCCCTCGCACGGAAGTACGGTTATCACCACCATCATCACCATCATGACCATCATCATCATCACCATTATTACCATCATCATCATCACCATCAGGTCGTCTTCTCCCACGTGCCACCTTTACCTGACTTCTACGTTTGGGTCACTCATTCGGCCCAGCTTCACCAATCGGCTGAAAACATCTGAACACGTAGAGGGACAGCAGACCTCGGGCAACTGTTGGTAGGACCGCGGCCTCTTTGCCTGGCTGCCGCTGCTTCCTTCCCGCTCCTCTGTGGTTCATCCCCGCGACCCCGAGTCGCTCTCCGCCCGTGAGAGCGAAATGCCGTGCGGCGTGCGGCGGCGTTGCAAGTCGAGGGCATCATCGTCATCATCGCCACGACTTCTGTCAAGTCCTTCCAACTCGTCCCGTGTCCTCACTGCGTCTTTCTCACGCGCCGCAGTGGTGTCCATCACGTGGCAGTGAACGCGAAACGTTCAATTCAGTAACGGGGAGAGCGACGGCTGTTCGAAGCATCGACAGCGGCAACGACGGTGCCAGTGCCGTGCATGGACCGCATCACGCACAGCAGGAACAGCAGCAACTGAAAGAGACACGCCCGGCAACAGCAGCAGCAAAGAACAACAGCAGCAGCACTATTGTCAGAAATAGTAGAATCGATAGCGATAGAATCAACAGCGGCATCAACAGCAGCAGTATAATCAACAGTAACATCAACAGCAGCAGTAGAATCAACAGCATCAACAGCAGCAGCCGCATCAACAGCAGCAGCCGAATGAACAGCAGCAGCAGCATCAACAGCATTAACATCAACAGCAGCAGGAAATCCGCTCCCCGGGTTCCTTAAGCCCCACACCACGGACCGTGACCCGGGAGGGGGGAGGGGGGAGTGGGGTGGGGAAGGAGAAGGGGATGGAGGGGAGGGGAGGGGAGAGCGGGGGTGGGGGGGCAGGTTTGGGACGGGCTCGAGTGGGGGACTCTAGAGAGGGGACCTCATGACTCTGGTCTGGAGCCGGGACCCTTGAGGAGGAGGGGGGGGGGGGTGCAAGCAGGAGTGGTGGCTGCACTGGGGGGCTGGGGGGGGAAACGATGATACCTTAGCGAGCACAGAGGTGATCCATTATTCACGAGAAGCAGAGCGAAACAATCGCTGCCAAACGGGGGCACGTGACAATAGCCGGGCGCGGTGGTCCAGGCGCTCTGTGCGGGCAAGGGGTTGCGGAAGGATCACGCAGAGATGTGCGAGGTGGCCACGAGGTGGCGGTGACGGCGAGCGGTTTCGTGAACACATCTGTGCGGCGCTCGTGGATTGTCTCCACGTCCTCCGGGTTTCCCCTGCCACGCGAGGAGAAACTCCCACGTGTTGATGGGATTCGTGGGCCAAGTATCCCAATGCAGCAGGGCCCTCTTGAAAAGAGTCTCGAGACCCGGTGAGGTTGTCCTGGGTTAAAGGGCATTATGCCGCGGTGGCGGAGATGTTAACTACATCGCCTGGTATGCAGGAGGTCGTGGGTTCGACCTCGACGCCTCTTGTATATATGTGGAGTTTGCATGTATCCCTGTCCGTGGTCGCGTGGGGTGCTCCGGGTTTTCCCTCCACATTTAGAAAACATGCGTTTAGACTATTTGGCTGCAATAGATGAGCCATCATTTGTGGCCAGGTCGCTTCTAAGAAAAAAGCTATACATCTCAATGGGCCTTACCTGGTAAAATATATATTTTTTATAGTTTGGTTTATTGCATTTCCATCCGTCTTCTCATTCTTCTTTCGCACGGCGTTTGGGCGAAAATAGAACCCCAAGAGGCGACGCGCAAATCGCACGACATCCGGTGGCAATAGCCGAGCTGGGGAGCAGTCCGCCCTGTCGCACCGGGCGAGACGCGCGTGTTGCGTATTGTTTAGGGCAGTCACCGGTGTCACGACCACAACGGCAGTGGCCGTGCGGACAGAATTCAGAAATCCCGTCATTCGACCCCATTCCCAACCAGACGAGCGCACCCGGGCAAGTTGCCTTAAGCCTCCCTCCCCCATCACCCTCCTTCCCCCCCGCCACCATAACCCTCTGGTTGTTTTACAAGTAGAACACTAAACAGCACTAATGGTCCTTTCCTACCAGCGCTTCCTGCTGCAGCCAATTAAGATTTCCAAACGTCTTGCGGGCAGCCGAGCGGGGTCGCGGCCGGGAGCCCGAAGGAGCCTGGTCGTCGCCCTCCATTCGCTATCCACTGCTGGATGGAGCCTCCGGCAGCAGTGTGACGTCGGCAGAGGCGACAGCGCCATTTGAATCGTCGTCGTCGTCAGCGTTTGCTGCCTGCCAAGTCAGTCGCGGATTGCAACGGTAGAGGCTCGTCGGTTCGATCTCCGGGTGCGGCTGTTGCAAGGAAGGAGCAATATTGACTGAACTTCACTTCCCCTCCCCCGCAGCCCCCCTCTGTCCACCTCGGCCCTGGGTTCGATCCCGACCCTGACGCCTGCTGCTGTATATTTGGAGTTTGCGGTGTCTCTCTTTCTCATCATCACGGTGGCTGGGAGATGTTAACTACCTCGCCTGGTGTGCAGGAGGTAGTGGGTTCGATCCCGACCCTGACGCCTGCTGCTGTATATTTGGCGGTGTCTCTCTCTCTCTCTGTGGTCGCGTGGATTTTTCTCCGGGGCCTCGAGCTTTATCCTCCACAATTTAGAAACGTGCGTTTAGGACATTTGGCCGCTGCTATTATTTTCTACACGATCAGCCACCTCGTTGAGCCGTCATTTGTGTTGCTTCTAAAAGAGAGCTACATAGATCAGTGGGCCCTTTACCTGATCAAATTTCAAAAAGTTAGTTCGTATACATGAGTACACCAGAGTGGATCGACAGCTTGGGTGGTGGGGTAAAGTGTGGGTGTTCCCACCTCTTCCAAGAGAGGTGGAAGAGGAGGCCAAGCGTGCTCAAGGGGCTCTCCAGAGCTCCCTCTAGCGCAGGTCACTTGCACCGGCAGTCACGTGAGCAATGCAATTGCAAGGCCCGTTCCTCTCTACATTTCACCATCAGCCATTGCCGATCTACTGCTGGATGAAGGCCTCCCACACGCCGTGGCCATCCCTCGCGACGCCAGGGCACAACGAGATGACTTCATCGCGCCGAAGCGGAGAGTCGCGAGCGAAACATTGCAATCGACGTCGTCTCGCCTGGGACACAATGCCCGGCAGAACGGGATGATTCCGCTAATGGTGGGATTAGGGTTGATGGTTCAGGGTTTATATGGGCGCTTTTCGTGATCGAGAGGTTATGGGGGTGAATGGGTTTAATCTGTGGCGATCACTCCAACCTTAGCTTCGAGAGCTAACCCTATTAAGGGTCTGAAACCAAGCACTAAACCTGCCCCGATTCGCAGCACCAATCATCTTAAGCCGAATCTGCCCCCTATTCACATGGCTCGTATCCAGTGTCGCCAGGCTACACGGCGCCCCGAACGCGGCACGCAGAGGCGCCGGAGAACAACGCGAGAGCCGAACCACGGCTCACGGTGAACTCTGCGTTTTGCCTCCATTTCTCATCGACCTCCACCTCTACCCCCCCCCCACCTCTCTCTCTCTCTCTTCGCTCCAGCTCCCGTCTGTTGTCTTTCACCTGTCCCCTGCCTCTCTCCTCCACTGTCTCTCCAACCCGTCTCCCATCCTTCCTATCCCATTTCTTGCCTCCCATCTCCCGTTTGCCTTCTCCTGCCTCCCATCTCCCGTCTCTTTTAGCCCACCTATTGTCCTCTCCCATCTCTCGTCTCCCATACCAAAGGGTTTACTCTCATATCACATCTCCTGCAGAACGGCTTCTCATCTCTCTTGCCTTCCATCTCCCGCCTTCTCCTACGGCTCATTTCTGCGAAACTTTTTCCCCATCTGCTCGTTTCTCCCATCTCCGCTCCTGTCCCTGATCTCCCAACTCCCGTTTCCACCCCCAAGTCCCACATCTCCCGGATCCCAAGCACACAACGTAACCAGACCACCACCAACCTCCTGTTCAGACACAAATACTTTATTTTAGAGCAAGTGAGAGCCTGCCAGGTTAAACTCATCTAGTTCACAGAGACATGTCTAGCTCGCTCTATAACCGAGATTACTTGCTATCGTTCACACGAGAGGATGCACCGAGTCGTCAAAAAAAGTTGGGGGCCCACGTGATTTTCTCCCTGTTACCTGGCATTTCTATAAACAACGGAGACAGCCCCTTTGGTCAATCTACTGCTGGACGAGGCCTTCCTCATGCCGAGCATGGGCCGTCCTGGTCATGTGACCATACTTCACTGCGCTGGGTCAATGCAGGCTCGTGGAGATGGGACACACAGACGCGCGTCTGCTCCACTGTCCTCTGCAGAGGCTTGCAGCCCGATCACACCCCGTTTATCCATAGCGGTGTCCAGGATCAACACGCCAGCTTAGCTTGCAGAATCTGACGATTTTGGGTATTCAGGGTTACTTCTTCATCGGTGTAATAGCAGCACAAGTGGAACATTCCACTTCGGCGTTATGAAAGAAGACAGCGAGGCATACGGCCACGTGTGTGGTCAGGTGCATAAACCACCTCGAGTCAAAATACCCCCCAAGCTTGAGTGAAATGGTCCAGCCCTGGCATTGCTCGCTCACGCCCCGCCTCCCAACAGGTGATTTGGCCAAGACGTCATGGAAGAAGGACTACCCACACTTTACCCCACCACAAGAGATCTTGACGACTGACTTAACTGCAGCAAAGGGATTTTAATAAAAACTCGCGTCACCGTTTCAACTGCCGGAGCCGGAAGGTCGAATCGAACTGTTGACCTCTGCAATTCCAGCGCGATAAACGTTACACCACAGTGCTATGCCTATTGAATTCAGTCGGGGACTCCACTGCTGGGGTGTTCAGCAAAACCGGACGCTGACCCACGAACCACTTGCTCATCTTCCCCTTGGAACAGAAGGCGCTTCACCCTCTTCCATCGCTACTGGAGAACTCCAGCTCTACCCCACGGGCTGGTAGTGGTGGTAGTGGTGCTGGTGTGAGGGGGGTGAGTGGGAGTGGGGGAAGATGCGTGGGACCGCGGTGGCGCAGGCGGCCAGTGTTGGATCACGACGCCCCCGTAGATGAAAGTTTCTAAAACGTTCTGAAATGTTTCACTTGAATTTGTATAAAATGTTTTACTTTATTCGCAAACACAGTATGAACATGATCTCGCGATCGCCATGACAGCGGCTCCTGCCGTCTCTCTCCCGCCATTTGACAAATTTAAGTAACTTGAAACGGACGGTCGCGAGCGCGCCCCCGAAGCCGCCACTGCCGTTGGAGATGTCGCGCAATGGAACGACGCCCCCCCTCACCACCCCCATCCCCGTCGAGCGCAGCCGCTCGCTGTGGGAGTGGAGATCCCTGGGGGGGGGGGGGGTGTCGGGTGGATTAGGGGTGGGGGGGGGGCCCTCGCTGTATGAAAATCTAATCAATGAAACAAATAGCGCGCCAGATGGGGCCCCGCGGTGATGTAAGAGACGGTGATGTAATGGGGTCAGTGGGAGAGGGGGGTGACATCACCGGGCCGGGGAGACGGGACGACGACAGCGCCCCGGCATCGCTCGGCAGCAGCTGGGGCGCCTTCACAGCGAGCGCGGTGGGCCCAGCGTTTTTCGGTCGCCCGTGCTCAACGCCGGGGGATTGGCGCACGACAACAATTTTGGAAAAATGTAAAAAAAAATTCCAAGGCTCTGTCATCGAGGGGGGAAGGTGGTAGGCAGGCCGCCGACGCACAACCAGACGCCAGCCCCAGCGTGCCACCACCCCCGCCATGCAGCAGCACCACAGCTGCCCTCCGAGAGCGCAGAGATGCGACCTTTAACCCCGGGGGGGAGGGGGGGCAGGCAGGGGGCGGCATACCTTCCCCCCCCCCCGGGCCAGCGTCGGCGATCGTTTCCGCCGCGGCCCACGCTCGGTTAAACGGCGAACGCCGCCACCGCTCTCCATTCGTCCAAAACGAGCGATTAAAAGAATTACGGAAAAATGTCGCGACGAACGTGCGCAGCGGTGGCCGTCCGTGGCGGGGGGAGCCCCAGGGAGGCCGCGGTCGCGTAAACAGTGACCAGAAAAATGCGCCAATTTACTCCAAACACCAAACACGTTCCCGCGATTTTAAAGGGGGTCCGGCAGGAGCGTCGTGCGTCTGTTTACTCGCCGCTGTCGCAGCCTGGTGCTGCTGCTGCTGCTTCCAAATAGCGGGGCCGCTGCACGACGCCGGGACCGCTTTACTCAAAACGCCCTTGCGCTGGGGTTTTTATTTTTTTACTTTCTGAAACCCAACATTAAGAACGCAGATGTCCGAACTTAAACGGGCGAACATCCTTGCCGGCGAAACTGCAAACACTGGGAGCTGAGCGGGTGGGTGGGCGTTGGCTGGAGGCCTGCAACGTTCCCCACCCCACCTCCCCCCCCACCACACACCCCAGGGGGTCACGGCCCACTCAGCGTAAAGCTACGGCAATGAGCGCACGGCCTGAAACAAAAGCTGCCATCTTAACCCCCCCACCCTCCCCCCACCACCACCACCACCAGCGGCGCAGCGGCCCGCACGCTCAAGCCTCTAAATGCGTCCAGCAGCTGTTTCCAGGCTTGCGTCGTGGCACCGCGCGTCCGAGCGAGGGCTCCGCGTTGGTGGCGGCGATGGCGGTGCCGCTGCCCCGCCCCACCGAGCCGCCGATGACAGGAGGCGGCTGCCCGCTACCGCTTGCTCTTGGTCAGGCGGATGCTCTTCTCGATCTCGAACGTGCGGTGGTCAACTCGGTCCAAGAAAGCCTGACGCTCGATGTACCTGCGCGTGGGGGGGGGAAGACACGGTGTGGAGGGGGGGGCAGGGGGGGGGGACGTTCCGTCTCGGTTACAACGGCAGCAGCGCAGGAGAGGAGGACGACGACGGTGCGGATTGGGGGACGGAGCGCCTAGTCGGCACTGTCGAAGGTCAGGGTTCAAATCTGGATTTCGGCCTGCTGTGAGAAAAGCGGGCCGTCAAGTGTCCGTGAGTTTATGGTTTCATCCTGGTCACCTATAACTGATTAAACAAAGCATTTTTAAAGCATTTAATTTGTTTTGTCGCTTAATTTAAGAAAAATTCCAGCTGTGAGAACTTAAAAAAAACAAGATTTTGGTTTGATTGACATACAACAAAAGGGTTAATGGGAGGGTTCTGCCCCCTAGTGTCACCTAAATGGATCTCGGAAGAGGTTCTGTGATATCCGCTTCTGTGGGCCATTCTCTAACATAAAAAATCAGAATCTTTATTTACACTGGAGGAATCTGATGAGCTATAATGCCATTTTTTCACAGATTTCCAGTAACACAGCGAAACATCACAATTTACATCCGATTCCACATCTTCTTCTCGTGGGAGGGGAAGTGGGGAGGGTTGGGGTTCCCTGGATTCAGCTCCCTCCATCGCCACACCGGACCTCTTCACCTCGCATCACCGGACTCCGTCCTGGGGGATTTTTTTACAGCCACCGGCCGATACAATGTAACGCCATACCCAGGACAAGCGTTTGCACGTGCCGATGGTCTAATCCACGAGGATGTTCAGCTTCTTCAAGAGCTGAACTCAGTCCCAGAAGAAGCTCCCAGTACGTGGGGAAGAAGAGGGGGGGGGAAGTCGGGCATTGTGCCGATCAACGCGTGCTAAATACCACGAAAATCTACGCAAGTGGGCAGCTGCTCGCACCGTTTAAATTCAGCCCCAAACGTTTCATCTTCGTCCGCCGCAACGTGGAGGTGGCGTTCGGCGAAAGCGAAAAAGGCTTCCGTGAAAATCTGTCCAACGCTGCTGCTGCTGCTGCTGCCGCGACAGCAGCTGGGATCCGTTTGGGGGAAATTGAAGGCGGCCGACCGTCGTCAGCCGTGCCAAGGCCGGGCCGCGCGTTTTTATCGCGTTCAGCACAAAGAGCGCGTTTCTGTCGAGAGGTTCGGAATCCGACGGAGCGGTTTCACGATCAGCCCCCCTGTCCCTCCCCCCCCCTCCCCTGCCGCCCCGCCGGTGCGAGCGCACGGGACGCGTCGGCCAGATGGTGCACGTCCACAGCAGCAGCGCCAAACGTGCCTGGCGAGACCGCTGACGTTACAATGAAAACAAAACTTTAAAACCCCGTTCTAAATATCGGGGGCCGGGCACCTGAAGTTGCCTTGGCAGGAAAAGTGAAAGATTCAGCACGTCGCACCCGCTGACTCAATACAACAAGCTCGTGTCATCGCCGTGACCATCATCTGTCTACTGCTGGATGAAAGCCTCCCCACGTCACCGCTATCCCGCACAAGCCACCTCATCCGCTCCCAAGTCCGCATTGGTCGTGCTCTCCGAATGAGCGTTGTGCGTTTTTAGCGAGTTATAAAAACTTGTGAGAACAGGCGTCCTCTGGTCTAACACCGTTTGAGACTAGGCTCGAAATAAAGCTGTCTCTGGTGTGGACCAATCAGTTTCAAAGACAATGCATATACTATCGGTGTGTTTTTTGTTTGCATTCTGACCACAAGTATTGTGGTTAATGCAGACATGATTCCTTGTAAAAGGTTTCAGTTTGGCGTTTTAACATCTTAACAACTGTTTTGTTGCCAGAAAAAATGGGAAAACCTCTTCTCATATTTTGGTACTGGCAAAGGAGGTCCCATGATATAAAAACTTGGTAAAAAGTGGGCCTTGACCCGTGGACACGACTACGCAACTCCCCTTCCTCGACCTCAGGGTGCGGCCACCAGAGCAACACAAATGCACACATGCACGCACCCACACACGCACGGGGGCACTCCCTGTCCCCAAGGGCAGCCCCGTGCCGATTTCGATGAGCTGGGCGTCCGCGAGACTTGTCCCCCCCGCCCCCCCTGGCTCCGGCACCGCGAGCCGCTTGCCAGCGCTGCCCACACACAAGCCAGGCGGGCAAGCCTGGGAACTCTCGCAATTATGGCCCGCGCTACGGCTTAATGAGCACACGTGCTCCCGCTCAGCTGATTATCAAACAAAGGGCGATTAATCGGAGAGGTATTTCTTCTCTCCTTTTTTTTTTCTCCGCGACTCTCCCTCGTCGCGCGTCTCGAGTTCACGTTCCCCGCTCACCAAAACAAACCCCCCTCCTCCCGCCAACCACACCGCACACCGCTCGTTTAGCACCACACCAGCCAATGCAATTGCTCAGCAAAAAAAAATGTTTGTCGATTGAAAATTATAATGATAATAATAATGAGAGTTCCACGGGGATTTACCCCCCCCCCCACCCCAGTGCCTCCTGCCCAGCGACCGCGTATGCGTGCTGCTCCACCGCATGTGCGAGGCAGTGTAAAGACTCCCGCGCTTACTCGCTCACTGACTCGCAGGTGGTAGCACACTGGGTGAGTCAGCAGGTATGTGGCTTGTGCAGGCCATCTGTTGGATTGCGTGTACGTGTGGTGTGTAATTGTGGGGTGTGTGCAGTGTGTGTATGTGTGGAGTGTGTGTGCAGTGTGTGTGGAGTGTAGTTTGGTGGAGTATGTGCTTGTAGCATGCAGCCCATGTGTAAGTTTCGCATCTCCGATTAGCACGGTAAGCGACATACAGTGAGAATGACGTTAGACATACATAAATAAGTAAAGTACGTGTGGAGTGCAGTGTGTGTGTGCAGTATGTGACCCATGCGTAGGTACTTGTGGAGCGTGCGGGTAAAGCAGGCAGGTTGCCTGTAGGTATGGGTGTAGCTGAAGCATATAGTCCCCACTTATAGGCAGCATACACGCCATCTCTGTGTGGAGTGTGCAGTCTGTATGTGAAGCATGCTGTGTCGTCCATACATAGGAGTCAGGTGGAGTGGGCAGGCGACGCAGGCATGTGGGTGGTCTCTCGGTCATGGAGAGGGAACCTGTGGCCCGTGGGCAGGATACGGCCCACGACTTCATTTCACAACGGTCCCAAGCCACGTGAGGCTTCACGGCAGTGCTCTTCGTTGCAAGGGCCCCACGGGCCAACTGGCAGCCTCCTGGTGGCCTTTAGTGCAGCCCCTGACAATACCACTCATGTGAAAACACCCCCATCATGCTGGCAAACCCGACAATCGTTTCAAAATGTGTGGCAGCCCTCACACTGATGGTGTGTTATCGACAAAAGTGCCAGTGCCGCTGCCGCCCCCGCCCCCCCTGAAAATGAGCGAAGAACACCGCTTTACGGCATCCTAACAGCCTGCGAATTATATTCCTCAATAACTGCAAGCGTTCTAATGCCACTTATCGATCGAAAACACTCGAGAGAATGTGTTTGGACCTGGCAACACCGCATTGCCGATGGTTTAAAGACAGCGAGCCCTCGTTGTTTGTCGCGTCGCCATTGAATAAGGCTAAGGCGCGAGTACTCACGTGCGTTACTGCATGACGTTTTTGGCAACGGTAGTTCGGCAGAGCAGCATCGTGTGCGTGATTTGCTGAACGGCCGTTGCCCGGGGCCGCCGTTGGTGCTCATGCAAACCACCACCGACGCAGTGTCACCAAATGAACCATCCCAAAAGGCTTTTTTTTTAAATCCCATTCGGCCCTCACCAAGTAACAAAGGCTTCTCACGCCGTTTCACGTTAAACGTGCAAGAGGATCCTACAGCTGATCAGCGAGCGAGGAGGTGCGTGGGGTGCACGTAAGTTGCGTATGTATGGGCGTGGTTGTGTGTGGTTGCGGCTGCATGTACTGTGGCTGGGGTTGCGAGTGGTTGCGGTTGCGTGCGATTGCGGTTGCGTGCGATTGCGGTTGCGTGCGATTGCGGTCTTGCGCTATTTTGCGGTTGCTCGTATTGGGGGTTCAAGCGATTGCGAGCACCCACCCGGCCTTGCCGCGGTTGTGTGTGGCGAGCTCGTCGCTGATGCCCTCCCCCTCCTTGAACTGGTCCCAGTCCATCTTGGACTTCTCCAGGGTGCTCATCTTCGTCTTCTTGCCGCCGATCTGGCCGAGCACGGCGCTGAGGCCGGCCGCGCCGCCCGGCCGCTTCGCTCTGGGGACCGGCGGACAGCCGGGGAGGGGGGGAGCACAGGGATTTTATTTTCAGATTGTTTAGTAAAAAAACAAAAAGAAGCCACTTGCCCACTCGCAGACGGTCACCAGCATCGCGCGCTTTCAGATGCGCTTCTGCGGCCGTCTGAAAAGCTCTTCCCTCCGATATTAGGAAGCCACTGGAGCTATGCACTTTTAAATCACCTAGCTGAAAACTAATTTCTTCAGAATTGCTTTTTGTCTTTGGTTTGTCTTTTCCCCGCACCTCTGATTAGCACGATTGGCTACGTACTGTGCGAAAGAAGTTCAACATAAATACATATATACATACAGAGGTTAAGGGGGTTAGAGATCACACGTACGCAAGTGAGGGAGCAGTGGAGGTGGTGCCAGACCCAGAACCTCCCTTCTCATCCTCCTTCCCCTCCTCCTTTTCCGCCTCCAGAGACTTGAGATAGGAGCGTGCTTCCTTCGACTCGGCATCCACCTCCTTCGTGACTCTGCGCCACCACACAGACACCCCATCGTCCATCAGCAGACACTCTTCCACGCTTCGCGTCTCTCCGATTAAATCTCTCAAGACGTTCACTATCAAGTGGCCACGGTGTGCAAACGCGAGAGACAAATTCTTCGACGCGTGTGTGCGGATACCGAATATTATCGATCGTTTACAGTTACAGTAAAATCTTGGATTGCGAGTAACTTGGTCTGCGAGTGTTTTGGAAGACGAGCAAATTTTTAAAATAAATATTAATTTGATAAACGAGCGAGGTCTTGCAATACGAGTACTGTAGTACGTACAGTATATGCTTTGTCTGCCGAGCGTCACGTGATCTCAACTGAGCCAATGGTTCTCTCTCTCTCTCGCTGCGGGATTGTGGGTAATCGTCTCCCATGCTCGGTCTCAGTCGGCGTGCCTCACTCGTATAGCAAACATCCGTGCGAGCGTACACTGTTTACGATAGTGTTGTGACCACGTGTGTGCGTAAAGCATTTTTTTATTTTGTGTCCAAGTGTAGTGACTGTTGTTTAGTAACTGTACTGCAAGTGAAAGTCGTCCTACACAATAACCCTCCTCTCCTCTCTCGTCTCCCTCACACCAGCCACGATTAAATGTAATTAATACATTTCATTACTTTATATTAAATTTAAATAATAAAAATATTAAAAGGTATTTTGTATGAATCATTTTTATGTGAATACAGTATTTTTTGGTTGTGGAACGAATCATCTGAGTTTCCATTATTTCTTATGGGGAAATTCGCTTTGATATACGAGTGCTTTGGATTACGAACACGTTTCCAGAACGAATTATGCTCGCAATCCAAGGTTTTACTGTTATTGTTGCACGCAATGCTTAATAATGCAAAACGAGAAATGAACAACCCTAACTCTGAGCGCAGTTTGCGTTCTAACACAAGAAGTTTCAATTGGAATAGACCAACGACCACCCACCTGACCTCCTCCCCTGCAAAGTCAAACACCTTGGTGATGGAGACCTTGGCTCCTTCCCTGGGCCTCTCCGTCTCCTTCCGCGGCTCCGTCTTCACCGCCGTCGAGCTCTGCCGACAGCCGACGAGCGGACAACCGGAGACATCGCTAAACCCGTCTCGCGACACCAAAAACCAACACGCAGTGCCAGGTTGTGGTGTCTGCATGGAGACACGGCCACTCCACTGCTCTTCTCTGCACTTAACGAACGATCCGCACTGCATCAGCGCACCGTATAAACACATTAAAATCTTATCTATAAATTGACTATGAAATGTTATCTGTGAAAACACAAACCGTTGACATAACGCGGGGCTTATCGTTCTGATGTCTTTACTGTTTGTACTGAATGTTGTTTAGCACGATGTCTGACGTTTCGCTTCGTGTGCTGGATGCTTCTTCAGGTGAATTGAGCTCTCCACAGAACGTGCAGAGAAACGTCGGACATCGTGTCAAATAACACGCGGTACAACCAGAACACATAATTGAGAGCTACACAGTGCAACCACGAAAAATCTCCACAGTAAGAATAAAATTGCATCTATGCAGTTTCACATACGACCTGCACACTCCACAGTGGCGAGACGCTAACTATACGCCTGGTATACAGGAGGTCGCTGGTTTGACCCCAACGCCGTTTAAGAGCATTGGGCTGCTATAAATGTCCACGTGATAAGCCACTTTGTTGAGCTACTATTTGTGGCCATGTCGCTTCTGAAAATGAGCTATATAGCTCAATAGGCCTTTACCTGGTCAAATTTTGTTTTAATAGTTTTAGTTGAGAGTATGATCGTGTTTTCTGTGAAAATCTCAGCTGTTGAGAACACGTGAGCCTTACTTGGCTGGCAGTCTTGTTGACCTCCGCTTGGCCACCCTCCTTGGCCTTTGGCTTCTGGCCCACGTCGCTAAGGAAACTGGCCCAGAGGTCGTCGGCGCGGCTCTTAGATTTGCCGGAATCGGCCGGTGTCTCCGTGGCGACCGCGGTGCCCTCTGCGTCTTCCTGCCCAGGCGACCCCTGACCCCCAGACTCCTCTTCAGCCTCATCCCCCGACAGACGGATGCCTCCAATTCGTGTTCTCTTCCTGGTGACATCGTTTAGCAAAACGAAAAGTACACAAACGTGTTAATTGCACTGCGGCACCCGATGTAACTGTGACGTATCTTTAGTTTTACTTTGAGCAGTTATGTGCACATGACTTTGAAGTTGGCAAGTAACCATGGTGATCCCTGTTGACTAGCCAAGGGGACACATGAAGGATTAATCTAGGGGCACAGCTTATGACTGCCACTACCGGAAACAGTAGGCTATTGCACATTACTCATTAGAAGGCAGTGTTAATGATGAACGTAATTATATTTTAGTTGTGTTTGTTTACCACTGTCATGGTGTTTTAATGTTTGATGTTTAAATAGGCCCTCAACGGGTCATTACTTTGCATCACATTTGTGTTGCCCCCTGCTGCCTTTGTCCACACAGCAGTATAAATGTGAATACCCAAATCAGTGGAGAGACAACAGGAAAATGATGTGGGTCAGAAGGTGCAAGTCATGCAAGTGGAAGGCAGAAGAAGAGGTGAGGCGATGTGGTGCTATCGGACACGGTGGCCCGAGGAACGGAAAGAGAGATGGCGCAGGACAAAGCAGCATGGAGGAGGTTGGTAAGGACAGCGGACCCCACATGAGTGGGACAAACGCGTGGAAGAAAAAGACCCAAATCAGCTGGAATGGCATCGCATTGGGCTGTGGGGACTGGTGGCCAAGTGCCTTCTCCAGTCTACTAGAGACCCGGACTATATATTTGGAGCGCCATGATGGCGAGATGTTAACTATCTCGCCTGGTATACAGGAGGTTGTGGGTTCGATCCCGAGCCTGACACCTGCTGTATATTTTGAGTTTTCATGTCTCGGGGATTTTTCTCCGTTTCCTCCGGTTTTTCCATTCCACATTTAGAATTAACATCAGGCGTTTAAAATTCCAGATAAGCCACTTCGTTGAGCTATCATTTGTGATAGCTAGGTCACTCATGAAGAAGGGCTTTACCTGTATGAGAAAATAAGAATAGGTTTTACCTTTTCTGGAAATAAAACAGGGGTTGAGTTGTTCAAACGCCAAATAGATACATTTTGCAAAGCATCAAGTCTGCATTAACCACACACGGTACTTGTGGCAAAACATGCAAATAAACATGCTCTGATAATATCTGCATTGTTTTTGGAACTTGATTGGCCTACACCAGAGACAGCTTTCTTTAGGGCCTAGTCTCACCACCAGTGTCAGATCAGAGAATGCCAAAAGGCGAACAGCACAAAGGCAATGCACTATCAGAGCATTTATAGCTAGGGGTGAGCAGCTACAAAATGGGACCTTTTTTGCCAGTATCAAAATATAAAAAATATAAGGATAGCTTTTACCCCTTGGCATCTTAAGGCCTGTTTTATTGCCAGAAAGGGTAAAACCTATTCTTGTGTTTTCATACTTTGATACTGGCAAACAAAAGTCCCATTTAGGGCTTTAAAAGGTCCCATTTAGCGCCTTACCTAGTGCTAAAAAAAGTAATTCAGAGAGAAATGAAGCTCCCTGTACCTGGCTCCCAGTAATCCCTTGGCGGATGCCGCCCGCCGCTTTTTCAACGACGGAGCCTTCTTCTTCATCGCCGCCGCCGCCGACACCTCGTCGTCTCCATCCTCCTCCACCTCGTCATGCCCGGCCTGATCCCCGTCGTCATCGCTCGACTCCTCGGCTGTGACGACAGAGCGAGTTGGTGACGGACGCGAGACTCAATCAGCCACCGACACGCACAGTCCACGCACAATGGATTTACAAAATATCTCGGTGCAAGTAAGTGTAGCTTATACGAGATAACCTTTTGAAATTCCGCCGGATGGAAAACTAATTGTATTTACCCCACTTAAAACCAGGACTAATGTTTTATCATTCACTTAACTTAGGATGGCGAAACAAGTCGTATACGGCAACACATTCGCTGATCAAAAGGAAATTATTTGGGTAAGGAAAAACCGGATAACACAACAGTGTGCGTATCTACAACAATTATTGATGGTGTACCGTATTCAGCGAGCAGCGGGTTGAAGTGCCTTTGCATCATTACATTTGATGAAAAAGCAACATCGCCAGGTGGCTCGTTGGAGCTGTCCAATCAGCGCGTTTTACCCGACTCCGCATATTACATCTTTGACGAATACGACTGACAAGCCAGCCATCTGAAACGCGCTCAGACAAGCATGGGGAAGAGACCGTGCCGGGCGAATGTAAATAAGGTCGGCGCTGCGTGTTATCGTCAGCGAAATTTCGGATTCTTTTCAATGTTGTTGATATAAAAGCTCAAAAAAATGTGTTTTTCTCCAGTACAATGATCGCGATCAGGAATCGGCGTTCTTCTACATGGTCACATCGAGGCCGAACAGAGAGGATTCCGTGGATTGCAGAACAAACGCAAGTTTGAGACATCATCTCGACTTGAAATGCGAGATCTGGCAGGCCACGTTCTGTAGATAGATGATCGCGATGTACATCCACACACCGCTCACTCGAACTCCCGTTAGATTCAATTGTAATCCCTTCTAGCTATTACCATGACCTTCTCTAGCCCGAGCCTGTACCCCCCACAACCTCCCCACCATCCTGTACATCGCCTTACCCCGCTGATATCCATAACCCATTGCTACCCCAAACCCCTCTACACAGCTCTACCAAGCCCACCACCACCACCAGTGTGAGTCTCACCCGAGGGCACGTAGTCAGAATCATTCTCCGAGCTCAGATCCTCCGAGTCGGACATTCTCTTGCCGTTGCTGCTGCTGCTCCCTCTGCCTCTCTCCCCCTCCTTGCTGCTGCTCCTTCGCCTCTTGCGTTCTGTTATCGCTGCTCCTCCTGTCGCTACTGGGTCGACCTCAGCTCACCCTCTCTCTGTGGGTGCGCCTCAACCTCTGCTCCTATTGTCGAACCCTACTGTTGTATCCTATTGTTTAATCCTATTGTTAAACCCTATTGTTTATCCTTTCCAGCGTTGCTTTCCCCGGCCACTTTGCGTCTAGACGAAGCCTCTCGTGCTAGGCCCCGCCTTGTGCCCTTACGCGAACGCGGCGCGCGTTTCCCCTGCCAACGCATTCGCACACACACAGATCCGTGCGTGACACGAATAAAATAAATACACCAGGTCGCGTTGCCTCGCCGTGTTTCGTACAACGTCGTTTCGCGCCAGGGGTTGCCACTCGTTTGCAACGATTACAATTTTTTATTACTATTTTCACACCTTGGTGAGAGTTTGACAAAGTCCTGCAGTAACCTCTACGAATCCGCTGGCCGCGAATGCCTCGACTGTCGGCACATTCGGGGGGGGGGGGGAGACGGCACGCGAACTCGAGGGGCACGCCTCTGATTGGTCAACCGCGCCGAGGCGAATTGCGATTGGCTGGCGTAGAGTGCGCGCGGGGTGGGGGCTTAAACCAGAAGAGGGCGGAGTTAGAAGGCGGGGGGCGTGGCCTAATGTAAGGGGGCGGGTTCAGAATCGGTGTGTACAGGCACTCCTCTACTTACGAACGAGTTAGGTTCCAGAGGTCTATTCGTATGTCGATATTTTCGCAAGTCCAACTTTAATCCTGTCGATTCCAAACATGGTGTACGGCATATACACTAAGCACGGGGAATGGCTTTAAAAGTTGTATAATCTCCTGTAGATGTAGATGCCACTGGTTCTTCGTGTTCTGCAGATGTAGATGCAACTGGTTCTTCACGTTCTGCGGATGTAGAATGTAGTTCTGCAGATGTAGAAAAGTAAACAAATCACCCAAACTCATACAACTCAACCATCTCCATCCTACCAGGCAAAGCCCACTGAAGCATTAACCCATTGGTCAAAAGCGACCTGGCCATAAATGATAGCTCAACAAAGGAGTTTATCATGTGGACATTTATACCATTTATACCAGAAAAATATAAACGTGTCGTTAAATCCGCCACCACCCGACGCATGTTTGTCACGTGAACAAAACAATTGCAAATGTTGTGGCTTTACTCTCCAACACACCGGTGTTGTTGTACTAGTAACGAATTGCCACGTTAACGAGACACACCTTACTAATTGGCAGAGGTGGGACAAAGTCATTGTTATGCAAGTCCAAGTCGAGTCTGAAGTCATCAAATTCATGACTCGAGTCTGACTCGAGTCCAAGTCACATGACTCGAGTCCACACCTCAGAGGTGGGACAAAGTCATTGTTATGCAAGTCCAAGTCGAGTCTGAAGTCATCAAATTCATGACTCGAGTCTGACTCGAGTCCAAGTCACATGACTCGAGTCCACACCTCAGAGGTGGGACAAAGTCATTGTTATGCAAGTCCAAGTCGAGTCTGAAGTCATCAAATTCATGACTAGAGTCTGACTCGAGTCCAAGTCACATGACTCGAGTCCACACCTCTGCTAATTGGCTGTGTCGGGTGGTGGTGGGTTTAATGACACATTAATTTTTACGAGATCTAACACAAACACCTCTATTATGTTTTGATTTAAAGCTTTCGTGACTGCAGGGATTCATCTTCTTGGTTTTTTCGGTAAAAGTCACGTAGAAGGGAAATAATAAAATAATAAAAAATTTCACATAATAAAATACAATTCTCACGACGTTTGTATTATGGATATTGGTCGCTAAAGCCTACGTGTTAAACTGTTCACAGTATAATTTTACTTTCAATGTAAATAAGTATTATATCGTCGTTAATTTTTAGTGATTATTTAAGGGGCAATGTGTTACTCAGTAGCTACGATTATGTAATTAATATGCCGATTGGAAAGCGTGGAACTGTAATCGGGAATTATTTTTAAAATTGCAATTCGTATTAGGCCCCATCGTGTTAAGCAGTCCTTCAAGGCTTATCAATTCCATCTGTATATGTATATCTTATCACTAAGGGTCAATGTGCGAAACGTCGCCTATTTTTAAAATATTTTTATATTATAAAACAATGTCCTTTTAAGGACACAGGGCCACATATACACAGTGTGTTGGTGGCGAACGGAGGATGCGTTTGAGAGGGGGGCGGGGCGTCTCTGGGAGAGGGGGCGGGGCGTCTGCAAGGGGCGGGGCGTCTCCGGGAGGGGCGTGGGGGCGGGGCGTCTACAGGAGGGGCGTGGGGAGGGGTGTGGGGGCGGGGCGTCTCTGGGAGAGGGGGCGGAGCGTTTGTAAGGGGTGGGGCGTCTACAGGAGGGGCGGGGGGAAGGGTGGGGGGGCGGGGCGTCTCTGGGAGAGGGGGCGGAGCGTCTGTAAGGGGCGGGGCGTCTCCAGGAGGGGCGTGGGGAGGGGTGGGGGGGCGGGGCGTCTCCAGGAGGGGCGTGGGGAGGGGTGGGGGGGCGGGGCGTCTCCAGGAGAGGCGGGGGGAGGGGTGTGGGGGCGGGGCGTCTCGGGGAGGGGGCGTCTCGGGGAGGGGGCGGGGCGTCTCGGGGAGGGGGCGGGGCGTCTCGGGGAGGGGGCGGGGCGTCTCGGGGAGGGGGCGGGGCGTCTTGGGGAGGGGGGGGGGCAGCAGCTTCTTTGCCAGGGCGGCGCCACCTGCACAGGGACCGAACCGGGCAGAAACGAGTCAAGGAGAGGATTGCCAACTGGGGGGGCGGGAGGTGATCGAGGCGGAACGGGCTGCCCCCCCCCACCACTGCTGCTGCCTCCGCCGCTGCTGCTTGCGAGCGGATTACGAGTGACTGGACGGGCGCGGACGGGGGCGGCACGGGCAGGCGAGCCCGAGGTCCCGGCATGAGAGCGAGGGCCGGCTGACGGAGGCCCTTGGCGCCAGGGGCCGGGCGAGGGAGCGGGCTGCTGGGGTCGCGGGCCTTCGGGTACCCGCTGGTCCCCGCTGGTCCCCGCGTGGCCGCGGCCATGGGGGGAGCGTCTTCGTCTCCCGAGAGCGTGCGGGAGGTGCTGTCTCTGCTCGCCCACAATCCGCTCGTCGCCTTCACCGGTATGGGTTCGATCCCTAAACGCTGTCTCACACCCTCCTCGTACAACTACTTACCCCTTCTAACCCCTCCTCCATCATCATCATCAACTGCATCGTAGGGCGCGACAAATCCACTGCTGGATGAATTCTACCCCCCCCCCCCCAGTGACCGTCACGATGTGAAGGGCTATTGGGGCCCTGTTCTAAGTCTGTTGGCCGCGTGTGTGAAGTCTGCGGGGTTCCTATGCGAATTGGCGCTAGAGCCAATTCCATCGCTCCATCTCCACGCTGAATGGGCGCTTTGGGTGGCTTCCATGATTTGGCTGACCGCCCAAACTAACTCGCGGGATCATAACTCTACTTCCTTGACCCCCCTTCTACCTTGAGTGTCAAACCCAGGTGTCTTGATGGCCTTCACGTCAGGTTAAGGGGGTCACTGTGTCCACCGGTTGATTGGGGGGGGGGCACGGAGGTGGCGTGGTTGGGGTCCATGCGCCTGTGGGTCAGAGGGTTGGTGGATTGCGTGAGGATCTGCTTGTTTTCTTGGTGCGGAGATGCCAGGAGTTGGCAGATTCAGAAAGTGGATTCGTTAGGCCCGTCCCGTGTATTCGCACAATCCGAGTATTTATTTACACTGCAGGAATACGATGAGATGTAAAGTTAAAATTTTCCCACAGATGTCCATTAGGGGCGGGTCAGAACGTGATAACAAGCATTTTTAAAAATACGATCGGAGTGCAAAGTATAGAACAGGTAAACAAATCGCTTTAAAAATATGCAAATAAAACTAAACTATTTTAGTTTATCTTACCAGGTAAAGCTCACTGAGCTATTCGCTTTTTTTACTCGAGCTACCTGCCACAGCTTTCGTGACTGCAGGGATTCGTCTTCTTGGTTCTTTCGGTAAAGTCACGTAGAAGGAAAATAATAAAAATAAAACATAATAAAATAATTCTCACGACGTTTCGGCCACAACGCAAGCAGCCGTCTTCAGGGTGGAGAACAGGTCTGTCGAGAAGGCAGAGTCTGAATGTGACTGATCACGTGGACATTCAAAGCAGCCAAATTATCTAAAATACTGAAGCGTTATCTTCAGTGGGACGCTCATTATAATGTGCGGTGTGTGTGTGTGCCACGACTATACTACAACTATACTGCCTGGTGTGTGTGGGTGTGCCATGCCGTTGTGATGTGCGTAGGAGGTGTGATGTGCCATTGGGGAGCGGTGTATGTACAGTATGTTGAACTTCTTTTGCACCGCACGTAGTCAAGCGTGCTAATCGGATTTTTTGATGTGTGTGTTTGCGTAGCACCTGTGCATTGTACAGTGCCTCTACGGTGTTCAGGCTTGTATATATGATGTGTCAATTTGATTGTCTGGTGGTGTGACGACAGCTAACATCAGTGGCGAGTGATGTATAAAAACCGGCCTCCCCTAGGTGGACTCAGCCTTGTGGACTCAGTACTGAGGAGACAAAGGCGACCGTGTGTGGTATTAGCCTCTCCCACCCCCTCATGTGCCATTCCGGCCTTCATAAGTGCTCCCTTACAGCACTTCCCCATGCAGTCTGTTAAAGGCTTCACTGGGGTATGTGTGTGTGTGTGGCATCTGAATATTGTGCCACGGGTGTTTGGTGTGCAGGGGTCAGATGTGGAGTGGCATGAGTTGTACCAGTGTGGTGCTTGGTATGTGTAACGTTAGGGTGATGTGTCGTTGTGTGCAAGGCGGTTGACTCACACAGACCCACAGGCTCACATAGAGAGAGACCTGTGACTGACTTCCTCTTTCTATACAATTCATATTACCACTAATCTTATCAGCACAGGTCTTGAGTTGCAGTTGCATTTATACCTGACATACATCCACATTGTTTCTCTCTATACGCATGAACAGTAGAGTTTAACATTCTATAAGTCTACGGGTATCTACGTAAATCTGTGCTTATATATGTTCACTGGACATCGGATTTTTTTTCAAGGATAAATACAGATTCTGATTCTATTTATTTAAGCCCTGGGTCAAGACCTTCCTCTTCCCCTCTGTCCATGACTGATTACCTCTGTCTCGCTCTAAATTACATATGCCCAGTGTTCCTATATATATCCTTGCCCTGTGATGCAGTCGCCTTTAGCTGCTATATAAATTCACGTTTATTGTATAGACTCTGTGAGATCAGGGACTTGCACAGTGACCTAGAAACTCACACATAGGCTCATATACTCAAGGCTCCATAGACTCACACAGACACCCATAGACTTAACACAGAGAGCAAGAGACTCGCACAGATAGACCCATAGACTCGCACAGAGAGACCCATAGACTCGCACAGAGAGACCCATAGACTGCAAATAGACCCATAGACTCAAACTGAGACCAGTAGACTCCCACAGAGATGGAGACTCGTAGATCATCAGCTGTAGGCCCTTATTACTGCCTCTTTATCAACATCACCTTCTATTAGCACGATTGGCTACATATGGTGGGACAGAAGTTTAACATGCATACATACATCACCAATCAAATGGAATAAGGTCTTCCCAAATCGTCTTCCAAAGCCGAAATAGCTACTCTATAAAATAAATGTAAACACTGCTTTCGTACTTTGTATGGAGTTGCAGTTGTATTTAGATCCTACGTATGATTCCACATTGGACTCCCATAGAGACTCATACAATTCACAGGGTTGCTTTGTGAGTGTTAAGGCTCACGGTTTCTGTACAGCATCTTGGGATTTGGTCGCATTTAGACCCCTGTGCAAATCCACATTGCAATTGTCTGGTTTATACATTCCTTGACCTCACCTGCTGTGACCATCTCCCTCTCGCCCTTGCCCACAGAGATGTGGTACTGGGTCTTCCTGTGGGCACTCTTCTCCTCCATCTTCGTCCACGGTTCCACGGCGCTCCTCGCCTTCGTGTCACTGCGGCGCCACCGCAAGGCACGGTTCTTCTCGGTGGCCATCGCCGTCATGGGCGTGCTGGCTCCCATCACCGGCGGCATCATTACCAGTGAGTGTGACCCCTTGACCCCTCCCACCGAGCCCCCCCCCTAGCCCCCCCCCAAGCCCCCCCCAATCGTGCGCTCGCCCCATATGATTTGTTGCTAAGGGCCTCGGCTGCCTTGGCTGTTGTCTCTGGGAATTGTTGGTGCTGCCTTAGGTCACCTGAGGTGGTGAGATGTTATCTGCATTGCTTGGTATGCAGGAGGCCGTGAGTTGGATCCCGATTCTGTCGCCTGCTGTATATTTGGAGTTTGTGTGTTTTCTCTCTCTCCCCGTGATCATGTGAATTGTTCCCTGGGTTCTCGGGTTTTTCTCTCCACATTTAGAAACACGTGTTGAAAGTATTTGGTTGTGATACATTTCCACGTGATAAGCCACTTCGTTGAGCTATCATTTGTGGCCTGGTCACCTGGGAAAAAGAGCTATATAGGTCAGTTGGCTTTACCTGGTAGAAGAGTTTTTTTTAAATAATTGGAATAGTTTAAGTTCAAGTTTGACATCCGTAATAAACACCTCATTGGAGACCCACACCTCATTGGAGACCCACACATCACATACTCCTGGCTTTGATATCCCTCAAAGACACTGGTATAACCATCAACCACAGGAGTGCATCAACTGGCCAATGCGCACATCTCCGTTGTTGGTGGAAAGTGAAGACACAAGCCACAGTATTGCGATTGTGGCCATGCCACCCAAACTATGGGCTGTACAGTAAATCACGGTAGGCTGTGCTCCTCAACGGAGGAAAGGCCTTTAGTTCCCGTACATATTGCCATACACAAGGATAAAATAGTTCCAAGTTTCGAGTTTATTTTGTTCAACCGTGTGAGGACTCAAGAGACCAAGAGAGTCTCATTTGCATGAGGGACCTGAGACCAATGCCCCTGGATGCCCCTGGATGCCCCCGGCTGCCCTGGGTGCCCCTGGCTGGCCGAGCTGCTCCTGGCTGCCTCTGGCTGCTCATTGTTGTTGGTCCTCGTCCACCGTTGCGTCGTCCCCTGGCCGTACCATGGTGTCGCTCTCTCCTCCCTACCGTATTTCTCGTAACACGCTAATTTTGGCATGAGTCATTGTTAAAAAAAATGTCCAAGCCAAATTTTCTTCGTGGAAATGTGCTTTTTATTGAATATTGATTATGTTTGTGCACTGTTTTTAATTTCTTCTGAAGCGTGATTGTTTTTGCCCTGATTTCTATTTGCTTTTTTGTTGTACTTTTTATTTTATTGCTTTCATCAATTTTGGTGACCCGGGAACACTCATCCTTGTCTCTTGAGTTCCCACCCAGTTAAACTAACTGAAACTAACTCGCTGTAATCACCACTGTATTTTGGCCAGACATTCACGTCTCCCGCGTTGACCTTTGGTATCTTTCTTCCGCTCAGTCTCACCGGTAATGCAGACTGGTCTCCAAGCCATCTCGTCTGATCATGCGGCCCACAAAAATGTCGCCTTCCTTATCGCTGTAACGTTTTATAATTTAACAACCTTTAAAGGTCATATCAACATTTTATGGCCGATGCTTTCAAAATGTAGTCCACAGTCCGGATTTTTTTTTGCATTTACCATTCATTTACATTTACACGTAAACTGGAGGTTTTCAATCGCGTGGCTGCTGCAGCACATTGTCATAATCGGTCATGATTACCCAACAGTTGTGTTGTCTATTGCCTCCGACATGACATTAGGTGCTGTTTGTGCTTGTGCTCGGCATGTAACGACGCATCGATTTATCGATTACAATTTTATTCTCACACTCATGATACAAGCATCTGATCATAGATGTTGCGAGGATAGGTTATGTTTTATTTGTGAAGCCTGTGTGAGGGTGATAATACGAATGTAACATTCATGATAATGGTGTAAACAAAACTGGACAAAATAGATGGAAACAAATGTACATGAGACAGGTTCACAAATAACCGGTTTTCGAATCCAATCGTGATCTAAAATTTTGGCACTCCGTCGAATCACTGGAGGGGCGAATGGCTACAAGCCTAATTGGTTACGATCCATTGATGCCTCCTTTGTTGGGGATATTTTATCTCTTGGTGCCTGTGCAACGGTTATAAATAAATGTGTTCATTTAATGACTGGTTATTCTCAGCTTTCATTTTGATGGCAGAATTTCAAAAGCAGGACCGGACTTCAGAGTGGGGCTCATCGTGGATTACGTTGAGTCGTTTCGCCTCCCCATGCTGTTTGTGGTTTTTTTGCTGCGGTGGCCGAGATGTTAACTACCTCGCCTGGTATACAGGAGGTCGCGGGTTTCACCCCGAGCCTGACGCCTGTACATTTGGAGTTTGCATGTTCTCCATGTGGTTATGTGGATTTTTCTGCGGGTCTTCCGGTTTTTCCCCTCCACATTGAGAATCAACATGGCTGCTATAAACTTCCACATGATAAGCCACTACTACTACTTCGTTGAGCTGCCATTTGTGATAGCCAGGTCGCATCTGAAAAATAGCTACACAGCTCAGTGAGGCCTTACCTGGTAAAATAAAAAAAATAGTTTAGTTTGTAGTTTTCATTAAATTAATAAAGATTTTGCTTCAACCAGAGTGACGGAGAAGACGGTGTCTGCTGATGACACTTAACGTTACAGATGCCGACGATGCCGATGATGCACAATGTGAAGGCATTGTTCACGCCATGTCGTTCTCCTATGCGTTTTTCGAGTCATACCGGCACGACGTCCGACGTTTAGTTCCACGTGCCAGCAGCAGCTTCCTCGAGGAACTGAAATTGAGCTGAATCGAGCTTCGGTTTCTTCAGCTCCCACCACGCGAGAGCGAGACGTCAGACATCGTGCTGAGGTGGCGCGTGCGGACATAAAAAAAACGAACACGCGCACGGGAGAGCTGCGCCGCTATTAAGCTGCGGGAGACGCCGGGAGGCTCGCCCTGATTGAGGCCGAATTGCTCTCGGCTCCCGGCTCTGGCAAGGTGCCAGGGTGTTTTGGCGACACGAGCCCCGTGAATTGCCGAGTCGGTGATCTGCGCGACCGAGATGCATCAAGCACGCCACACGCTCTGTACTTTGCACTGCCTTGCAGCAGCAACTTTTACCCATTACCGGCTGCTGTGAATGGGGGTTGTAAAGGCCAGATGGGGAAGCGTCATAAACTGGATAGGCCGCAACGTACGTTGCACAGGAGGAGAGATGCAGACGATTTGTGTGGAGGGGGGAGGGTAGAGCACACGGCAGCCGATTGAACGGCCGCCCAATTTAAACACTAACCACTGAGACAATGGAATCGCTCATACTCAACCTAAACAACCAGTCAACCAGACACTTAATAGTAGCTCTACTCTTACACCTAACCTTCTTTCCAGGCAGACACGAATACTTGCCCTCCGTGCCGCTAACTGCCAACCACCTAGCCAAGCTGACACTTAACCAACCAGCAAGTAGTTCCTGCCCTACCCTTACCCCCTAACCGATTTAATAAACCAGGCACGAGCACCAGCCCTGCTGCTGCTGAACCCGATAACCATATAAACGCCCCCCCTCCCCCCTTTCAATTAAAATGTTTTTTTCCTTTCAGTTTTGGCTTTCACAGCGCAATTGTTCATCACAGTAGTCGAGGTGCAATCTGGGTACTCATTCTGCTTTGGAGAAACCAATTAAAGTTAATTCATTATTTACAACCCCCACCTTCCCCCCCCCAAATATTTTTTAAAAGTTTAATTAAGGGTCCGGATGGAGCCCAGCATGTCGCCCGCCGGCACAGTGTAAATCCAAGGGAGGGGGGGGGATGGTAGGCGATGGAGGCGGAGATGTGATGGGGGTAATCACCCTCCCTCTTGAGAGCATGTAAATGTGTATTTTATTGCTGTTGACTGAAGAATATATGTTGTTGGGGGGGGGGGGGTTATCAATGTGAAGGGCCATATTTAAAAAACGCGCAACATTTCGGGATTACCTCCCTTGGGAAGTTTCTAGATCAGCCTCGGTGTCGATGGCGGGAGTCTGAGGCATCCGTTTACTGTGGATGTCTTTGGACCCAAGTTGAGAGCGCAAGGTCAGACAAAGTCATCCGGAGCCCGATGAGGCAACGAACGACACTGTCTGAATTTTAATCTGCCACCTCTGCTTACCCCAACAATACTTGTGCAACTTCCAAAGATCGTAAAAACTGAGAAACAACGAGCTGGCGACGCACCAAGAGCTAACCAATTGAGCGTTGAGCGGCAGCGTGCGACGACGCTGTGCTACGTGTGTCGGCAAGGCAGAGCAGGGGTTAAAGGTTGGCTGGTGGCATGAAATGTGTGTTGGCCTGCTCTCTATTATCGTTTACTGATGTTGGCAATGTACGTACAGCCCTTCGTCAATCCACTGCTGGATGGAGGCCTGTTGGTCGTGGGCAGGGGTCGGCAACCAAAATAACAAGAGACAATTTTTTTTTATTGCATAACGCGGTAGTTGCGTTCCTGAAGAACACCGCATTATGGAAAAAGCACGTTATAATAAATAACATATAATATGGGGCAAACTACAGCCCGTGATTACACGGGAGATGTGCACGCAGGCTGAACAAAGCCACAGGCGCGTGGGTAGCGTCTAGAAGCATCCAGCAGCATCCCACTGCCTTGTGCGATGCTACGCAGAGGCAGCCCTACCACCGCTTATTGCTACTCGCGCGGCGCAATTCTGTTCACACTCAATCGCGTTATATCCAATTCGTTCCCTCATACATTCATCGTGTTATATCCAATTCGCGTTGTGATATCACGCGGCGTTATAGGGGAACAGTGTGTACTTCATCACTGGCCAGTGCCGGTCAGTGAGAGGGGGGACCCAGGACCGGTTTAGATATCGCTCGACACTCATGTGAGCCATGGTTCGCAATCGAACTCGGGTTCCCACAGTTGTAGTTCAGAGCACAAATCGTTGTGCTACAGCTCCCCACTGACATTAGAAATGCTTTTTTTTTACAGGAATGCCGCATTGAGTACCAAAACTTTTTTCCAGGAGAGTCCAATTCTTATAAAAAAAATTATGAACGGTGTTTTTTTGCATGCGGGAGAAAACTATAATATCCAGAGAAAACCTTGCTTACGCGAGGCTAGACCTCGAAGGTCCACACCGATGGGGTCATGAACCTACTTACCCCATACTGTGAGCTCATGGCTGAGGGCCGTTGGAAGAGTTTCACAAATCTTCCAAAAGATATACGAACCTTTTCCTCCAAAGCATCGGCCCACGGCCGCCTGCTAACGCTGTTCTCTCCGCCCTTCCCCCCTTCCCCCCTTCCCCCCCCCTCTCCCATGCCCCCCCCCCCCCGCCAGGTGCCGCGGTAGCCGGCGTTTACCGCGCCGCCGGCAAGACGATGCTTCCGCTGGAGGCGTTGGTATTTGGCTCGGGGCAGACGGTCATCACCGTCATCATATCCGCCGCGCGCCTCCTCGCCAGCCTCTGATCGCCGGCCTAGGATCCTCCCACGTCGTTCTCCTAGAGCCAGACCGAGATGGAGGCAGCAGCGGAGCGGCCGGTTCGACGCCAGGATGAACCGACGGACGGACGGACACCGCGTGCGCACGTTTGCTGGCGCTCGTTCCGCCGACGTGGAATTGAGCTGGCTGGGAGCGGAGTTCCAGACGGCGCGGATGAAAGCCAAAGTTCGCTCTGCTGGGATTTGAGGCCCGTCTGCGAGGGGCTGCGAACTCTCCGTTATGTTGGCGAAAGCGATTTATTACCGCCGCGGGTCATTCCTGGCGGTGATGCGCTTTGCAGTTTAAAAAATGGAAACAATTGCGAACGGCGTCGACCGCGTGGAGGCGCTGCCAACGACGTTTTGCCCGTCTCGTGATGCAACTGGCCTGGCCTTCCAGCGCGTACGTGCATGGTGTGTGCGAGTGCATGATTCGTGTGTTTTGCGTACGCGCGAGTGTTACACGCGTGTGTGCACTCGCGTGTGCACAAGCGGTGGATGTGACGCCGGCAGATTTCGCGCATGTGTGCCGTGTGCATGATTTGTGTGCGCGCGTGTGCACGTGGGTGTGTGAGTGTGCGTGTAAGTGGCGTGGTACTGTATGCGGTGTTTGTGGGTGCCCGAGTGTGCAGCTTCATGTCCTGGTTGTGCAGCATCGTGTTCCGGTAACGTCTCCCCCTGTGGTCGGCAAACCCTGCACAGCGAGCCCTTGACCACAGTGGAGAAAGACCGTCGGGCATGTGATATTGCATCGATTCGTCGATTAAACGATCGATTCTGATGCGAATACATGCAAAGCAATACGTGTAAAACAGCATAGTTTACAACCTGGCGCATATTACGTGCAAATCACGTGCCCGTATTAACATTTGAGGCTAGCGGAGCGAACAAAGCTGTACAAATCAAACGGAACGAGCTAGGAACAATAGAGGCGAGACGTTAAAACGGAGGCCAAAAGAATTGCATCCAATCGCAATCCTGAAACATGACAATTCATCGAATCGCTCGGTAGGTGAATCGCCACGTGCCTTGGAGTGACGCAGCGAGACACACGCAGAGTTTATCAAGCGTTTATAAATTACACAGTACCTCGGGGACCAGGGTTCTTCAACTTTCATTACCAGCGGGCCGCATAACAACATTGTCATGTCATGGGGTGCCCCGTGCCGTCACACCTCAAGTACTGTATAAATGTTATGGCGTCACACTTGTCAGTGTGACGTCATAACACTTGGCAGTGTGACGTCATTAAAGTCTGTACGTACGACCGCTAATCTGTATTTCTTGTCTCCAGGTCTCTTCTCTTATTTATCTCACTTTAACCTCAGAAATGTTTACCTCTCATCTTCAGGTCTCTCATCTCTCTGCCGTCTACAACTTGGCTCCATGCCTTGTTTATTTCCCTCTCGTTTCGATAATCAGCTGGCCATAGCTTGGCGCCACTCTTGAGAGCTTTTTCCTGGCCACATTGTGCCCTGTGGACAGAGCCGGCCCTAGACCTTTGGGGGCCCTAAGCAAAATTTGGTTGAAGGCCCCTTTGATGTATGATTTTTTTCACCCACTAGCTAGCAGTGACTCTAGGGGGCCCTTTGCTGGCCACGGGACCCTTTGCAATTGCAAGGGTCTCTTAGTGGCTGGGCCGGCTCTGCCTGTGGAGGCCACCAGTTGAAGAACCCTGATGTAGAGCGAGCGCTGGGTTTCCCCACCAACCCTTCCAGCGCTTCCCACAGGTGTCTGCGCGGCACTCGGGACGCCGATTCCTTCCCACGGTACGATATAGCACCGACCCAGCCGATTGACGCTCGTCGCCTTCGCACTATGAGAAGGTTTCGGTCGCCGCTGCTCACCAGCCGGCCGCTAGCCCATGACAAGAATGGTGGGTCTCGTGAGCACGAGATGCAAAGGTGGCTTCTCGCAGCAGTAGAAACCTCCGATTACTGTGGGTCGCTCTGGCTTAGTGAGTTCCCCCCCCCCCCGCCCTGGCACCTCCCTGAGTGAATTAGAGTTGGGTTGAGCCATTTCTGCTGTGTAAGTTCACCAAATCAAATTTGTATATGAAATATTACGTAATATACATGCCCCATCAGCAATCATTTTTTTGCGCTGTCCTCAAAATATTCCAAGGTCGCCTCCCAGATTTTAATGACAATCCAAACACTCCCAGAATTCCGTGTTTACCAATTTCCAGTCGTCACTGAATGGAAGTGCTAATGGGCAGAATTGGTGAACGTCGCAACCCAGGTTGTGGAGTCATGACAGCAGTATTTAAATTTCTGCGATCGCCACGGACCCTTGGCCATCTGACCCCCTCCTCCGCCCCTCTTGTCACCTCGGACTAAAACTAAACTATTTTTATTTTAACAGGCAAGGCCCACTGAGCGACATAGCTCTTTTTCAGAAGGCTATCACAAATGATAGCTCAGCCAAGTGGCTTATCGCTTGGACGTTGATCGCAGCCAAATACTCTGAACGCAAGTTGATTCTAAATGTGAAGGGGAAAACCGGAGTGCCCGGAGAAAAATCCACGCGGCCACGGGGAGAGCATGCGAACTCTAATTATACAGGTGCTAGGGTTGAGATCAAACCCACGACCTCCTGTATACCAGGCGAGGCAGATAACATCTCGCCACCAGGGCCACCAACTTGCGCCCTTCCCCCCGGTGCTTGGCAACCACCAGTCCGTCGGCCCTGGTCTCGGTTCAACTCGGTTCTCTGGGCCCGCATCGGATCCCCTCGTGCGGTTATTGAAATGGCAATGTCACACCGTGAAATAGGGAGGGAAGGAAAAAAAAGAGGAGGGAAAATTAAGGCCATAAATAGTAAGGGCCGATGCGGTTGCCAAGGGAGAGTGTGGATGTTTTGGCAGATGTTGTTTGAGAGTTAATTTACTGTGAGATGGATAGCAAGTGTGTATGTGTGACATATATGCGCGGCAAATGTTGTCCCGTGGCATTTTAGCTCGGGGGGGGGGGGGGGGTTCTCGTTCTCGGGTTCCACGGGCACGTGTGAGTGTGTCTCTGTATGAACCTGGCGACCTGAGTTTCATTCCCAGCAAGTGGTGACTGATCTGGTCCTGGACCACCCCTAGATTGACTCAACCTTCAATGAGTACCCAGTGCCGTGGGCAACAGCATTGAGGAGGCAAAGGTGGCCAGGAGTGGTGCTGTTCCACACGCCATTCCTTTTAGGTGTCATTCTGGCCTTAATAAATATTATCTAATAGCACTTGCCACACTAATATGTATGGCTACAAGGGGGTTCTTTGTCATTGTGTGTGTGTATATGGGGTGTGGTCATAATTATTAATGCTACAGTGTAATAAATATTGTTTATACAGATGCTGATGTTAGGCTAACTTCCAAGGCCATGTGTACTACTTGGTGAATACGATCATTGGTATGTTGGTGACTTAATTTAATATATGATATGTGTGGTGAGAGGTAGGACTTTTTGACTACCCCTCCTATGAGTGTGTGTGTGTTTATACACACAATTACAAAGACCTCCGCATAGCCTACATCAATTGTTAAGGCAAGTGCTGTTAGCTTCCGTCTCTTAAGCCTGGTGTGGTGCACGAGCGGGCGGGGAGTTTGCTGCATAAATAAGTAAATAAAACCCACGAGTAAGAATATATTTTATTATTGTTTCATGCGCCGCTCGTCAGAATATAAAGTTTGAGATCATGACAGGTCAACGCCACCATCCGTTGCCATGGCTTGCTTCTCTATGCTAGATCCGTGCACTGTTGTCAGGTCGGCATGCGTCCTCCAAGAACCATTCTTGCAGTGTCGCACCATCTATCTGGCTTTGAGTGTTCCCGTTTCGTCTCTGAACTCTGGGTAACCACTGCTTAAGCAACCTGGCCTCCTCCATCCTACACGTGTCCCACCCACCAGTATTTCTACTCCATAATGGCATCTACAACTGTTTCTTTCAATGCGTGGTCATTGGACGTGTTAAATTGTCGTTTTTTAACAATTATCTGCTCTGATATCCAACCCCACCCCCTGTCCCTTTTCCAAAAACGTCACGCAGACACTTGTCGCGTAGGTGTTCAAGGTCGTGGCGCACAGCTCTGCGGTGCGTGTTCGGGTTGTACTGCCACCTGTTGTTCGGGACGATGTCCGACGTTTCGCTCCACGAGCTTCTTCAATTCTGATACTAACATTTTGCTCTGGGTAGCCATAAGTTTCGGGAAACTGAAACTACTAAAGCTCCCAGCACTTTGAGCGAGGTGTCGTGGTGTCGTGCCAAACAACGTGCGTGTACGCACGCGCACTAGCTGGACCCCGAGCACCTCTTCAAAGCTGGTAACCCACATAGCTGGGCCTTCGCAGGAGCAATCGACGGGATAAAGCGTTTTCTGAACCCCCCGGGGGCCCGACTGGTTTTATATGTACATAGACACACGGTGGATACTTATTATTATACACTATTCTTGTACATACTGTATTTATTCCGAAATATTTTATTTTTTTAAGGGTTTGTGTTTCTACAGTGTGTACGAGCGTCGCAAATGGGGGTTTGTGTTGGATGCCGGTTTTAAATGTGATGTGTTCATGGTGCCCACTTTCGCACGCAAAAAAACACAACCCGCAGTGTTCGCCTGCCTGAGTTGGATTTGTGACCCTGGATGTACATAATACACTGTTACACGTGTACGAGCCACGCACGAGGGACCGTGTCGTTATTTCCCACTCTGCAGTATGTCTTGGGGAATACGCGTGGAACGTCGAGAGCCAACTTTGGCCCAACGTTTCCAATGACATGCCAGCAGTTGGCCCACGGTTGCGCCGTTTAGAAAGCGATGCCTCATATCTTTGACCCACCAATGAGCTGGCCGTGTGGCTCAAAAGGCTAACTCTGTCTTGGGTCACTGGTTCAGTTCTGGAAACCTGAGCTCGAGACCCTGGCCACAGCCAACGTCAGTGACAAGTGATATCTGAATTGGCCCTAACCCCTCCCCCTCCACACAATCCCAATCCTCCAAAAGGCGTGGGGTGTCACTCAACCAACGTTGGGTTAGACCATGGCTCGTGATGAAATGGCAAGTCGCAGCTTCACTGGGCAGGCTGTGACTGGCAAATGTCCTTCACACTGGGTGGGTAAGCCAGGCGCTGGAATGTGCTTGTGTGTGTGGGGTGCAGGCTGTAGCGAAGTGGAACACAATTACCCTGGGGCCAATCGACTAGAAAACAATCTTAAACTAATACACAGACGAGAGGTGTGTTTCACCATCTACATCGCTACTGTATGAGAAGCGGGGTTTTTTTTTATTTCTGTGAGTCACTTTCTCGGTCACAGGGCTGATGCAAGTTTTGTTTGTCTTGAAGAGTCATGTCAGGGATCTTTCTGATCCAGAAAGAATCCGGAACCTATGGTATCGAATATCGATGATGAGTTTTGCACGTCCTATGACTCTTGAGTTAGTTTTAAAAAAAGAACGTACCGATTATGATCGCCATGTTAACCGAAAATGGTACAGTGATACCCCGATTTGCGTTAACCCCCCCCTCCTTTCACATTGTTTTGAAAATACGTCGTGGATTTATCACTACCACGCCTACCTCATTTGCGTCGCCTCAAGCCTCACACGTCGCCGAAAGTATCGCACGTCCTTCCTGGTATCCGTCGCCTCCACCATCTAACCCTGGACACTGCTTTGACGCAAGCCTTAGATATTCGTCAACCTTTCAGGAACTCATCCCCGACGTACACCGGGGTTTTGTTTGCATTAGCCGAGTGTTTCAAGCCAATTTTAGAGAGGGGGGTTGAAAGGGCGCGGCACCAGCTGGAGACGAGACGGGCTGATGTGGTACAGGAGGATGTGGAGCTGATTGAACTTGCTGATGACCGGTACCAGCGATGCCAAGATCGGGCCTCTGCGGAGGAGGCTCGTGAAGGACGCTCCTGAGTGGTTATGAGGCTGCTGTCAACTTATCCGTTTTGTCGCCAAGTTCAGCAGTTTTCAATTGTGGACAACAGTGAGAGAGCGATGACGCCAAATGTCAGGATTAACACCACGACTCGTGATTGGGGGGCAAGGCGCAGTGCTGGTGATGGAGGTGGCGGGTCACGTTGACTCGGAACTCAGATATAGATAAACAAAAAAAATATCAAAACCAGAATACAGTTTTTGGGTTACATCGCGTAAATATTAATGTGTCGTTAAACCCGCCACCACCCGACACAGTTAATTCAATTCGTAAGGTCACTTAAACAAAACGTGCCAATTGGTTACTAACTTCAGCACACCTTTGCGTTGGAGAGTAAACCCACGACATTTACAATTCGAGTACGACGTTTCGCTGTTGATCACGACCAGCTGCATCAGGCAATTGGCCAGAATTGTGAAGTGTTCCGGTCTTAAATCGAGGAGAAAAGGCGTTGTCATTACTGAGCCTATCAGGCGCGAAGACCAGAAGGGGGGTGGGGGGGGAGAATGTAGTCCTATACATTACAATGGATCATGCCCATCTGAGAATCTGCAGTACCTATTATTGGTTGGGTTCTTGACGGTATTACGTGAAGCGAAGCAGACGCAACTCCGACATCCCTGGCCGCAGCTTGTGACTGACAGCCAAGCACGTGCGCTCCCCTCCCCCCGTGCTGTCAAAATGCGAGCAGGCAAACAATCGGACCCACTTTACGCGCCGTATGATGATGATGATGATGATAATCATCCCCGCTACTTGTAACGAGAGAGCGACTGGGAGGAACGAGGAACCCAGAACAAGCAGGAAGTCAGCCACGCGGTGAGCCGATGCCAAGAAGTGCCCAAGGGGCCGCCCATAAATAAGTTCAAGTTCATGTATTAGGTATAGCCCTGTGAGCCATTCGGCTCTTGAATCGGGTGCAACCGCAACAAACAAAAAACAAAAACATGAACAAAAAAACATCTTAAAGTGACTAATGTGACTGAGTGCAAACAGAAAATCCAAGAAAAGACAGCAAAATATTGCAGAAAAAACACCGTACACCAACGCTGTGTGCAAAAATCCCAGTGGGGTGCAAGTCAAACAACAACAACCACAAGACAACTTAGATTAAGGCCATCAGTCTAACTCTGTACTGCAACAAACAAACATGGCTAAACAAATACACTTTTCGAAATCACCAAAATAAAGCCATGAAAGCAATGAAACAGTGATCATAGGAACTGTGACGGAATTTTCACAAATAACAAACAACATGTACTACCAAAACCCTGCAGCCATAGCTGGCTGCATGAGTCACTCCACAACAGCAGGAGCATCAATCGGAGTATTATAATTTTTCAATGCATCTTTAAGATCAGCACACTAAATCAAAACACAGGGCATACTTTGCAGTGATCATCCGGAGCGAAACATTTTATTTTAGGTCACTGAATAGCACTGGCAGCTAGGGGTGTACAACTCCTCTAGAGCAGTTTTGAGTGAAGATCTCATAGGTAGTGACTTAAGTTTCAATTTATTGGCAACAGCATTCCAGACCCTGGAAGCATCAATAGCAAAGGCCCTTCCTCCAGTATATGTACGGCAATAGGGAATATGAAGCTGGTAAATGAGTGTAGACCTTAGGTCAAATTTGTTCTTTGAAACAGAGAGGAGATCCAGCAGGTAATCTGCGGATTTTTTTGCAAGTACATCATGAATACATCATGAATACATCAGGGGGGGGGGGGTGAGAAATGTGATGTCACATCAAAATGCGCAAATTTAAATAAATATAGACAACACATTCTACTTCATTAAATAGATTTTTTCATAAATATTTTCTCCTACATCAGAGTGCAGCGCCACATTAAATACGCACTACAATGACAATAGTTTAAAGCGATTTGAAGCATGTTTTATTTTTGGGGGGGGGGGGCAGAGCTTTGTGACGTCATATTTGAGGGGGGGTCTGACTTTTTGCGACGCCGTGTGACTACGGGGTGGGGGGGGGCGTCAAAAATCGTCAATTCGCGTGACGTAATTTATGGACGGCCTCCAAGCTCTGCCGTCCTCTCTATATATATTGTACGTTTATGTGCGTGTTGAACTTCTTTCGCACCGTACATAGCCAAACGGAGGTGTGGGGGACGGACAGACTAAACACAACAAATATTAAGATGTGTACATCGGTCGTTTAACGAGTGTTTACATGCGGGAGGGAAATCGGAGCACCCGGAGGAAATCCACGGCGAGCGAGTGGAGACGCTGCAGCCCAGTGCGTGGGGGGGGGGGTGTCACATTCGCCTATAAGACATCATCAGTATGTGTGAGGACCGCCACACATTTGAAACCATTATTGGGGTTGACAGCAGCACGATGATGATGATGACGGGGGGTGTTGTCACGTGCTGTGTATTGTTGGGGGCCCGCGGGCCTTGCAATGAAGAACGCCGCCCTCGCCCGAACAAACCCAACAGACGCAGTCCACATTTGTTGCTGTGCCACCATCTCCTGGTGAGCCCAGGGTGTTATGACAACCTCGACGCCCATGGGAAGGCAGTTTCGCGACATGTTTTGCCGATCCACCAGCCCTCGGGTGTTGGATTACAGGCTTGCGACACACATGAGACATTCCTTCCCCTGACGAGCATCATATCCAACTCCGGTTGAGCAGCACCTTCCATTCTGATGACAGCACCAACTCGCAACCATCTCTTGCTCATGTGGGTCACAACGACCACCATCACAATGGCATCGCGAGTGTCACTTGAGAGCCACTCCTTGTTTCAAGTCAGCAACATCCAGGCACCTTGTTGGGATTCGTTCTCCGGAATACTGTCCACTTTTCTGGCGACTTTTCTTTTTACTATTATTACACGCTTTTATTTAACTCACTTCGTCTGTTGTATCCTCAAAAAAGAAATTTTGTAACTAAATTTTTACACACTTCCCAATGTGCTATCGACTGCAAACTTCGTATAGGTATGTCATACTGATAACAACACGATATTCTATCATAACAAATTCAAAACATATATTTTAAAACTTTTTACACGCTTTTATTTAACTTACTGTATGTGTTGTCGTATCCAAAAATCTGTAACTAAATTTCAACTGTATTCCTAATGTATCGACTGCAAACTTCGTATAACTATGTCATACTGATGACAATACTATATTCTATCATTGAAAATTAAAAAATATATTTTTAAACAATCTTTTTAACGGCTCTAATTGTCCACGCTCAACTGAAAATGTGGAAGGAGGGGAGGGGCGATGGGGGAAGGGAGCAGGGGGAGGGGCAGCTCGGACAGTACATTTCTTTAAAGCGTGTTTTTTAAAAGTATTTTAAAATATTTATTGTAGTCGACATTGGAATATCCAGCTCGCGACGCCTTGGGACTTTTTTAGTTTTATCTGGAAGTTGGCAAACTGCTTCAAGTATTTTTTTTCAGTAGTTATTTTTTCTTAAACACGTAATATACTTTTGCGATCGATATCCAGAATAAAAGTTTTTTGGGGGGTTAGATTGTGTAAATATAAATGTGTCGTTAAGCCACCACCCGACACAGCCAAATCGCCTGATAAAGCTGGTTGTAATCACGAGCGAAACGTCGTACTCGAATTGCAAATGCTGTGGGTTTACCTCTGCAACACACCGGAGTGCTGAAACAGCCAGCGAATGTAATAGCTGTCAACCCCTTATCAGTGCCCTACCTTATTACGGACCAATACAGATCTTACTGGTCACCCCGTGTCCTTATAAATCTCAACGTTCATCCTGCAAAAGTCCCAGCACAAGGGAGAAAAACACAAACAAATAGGCAAAGACATTTTTGCCCGTATTGAAACGTCTGTACGCGTATGGGGGACATGTAAACGCAATATCTCTGTACAAGACTGCGGGGTTAACCTGCGTGGGTTGACAGCTGTGGATGTAATTGACACCCAATTGCCGATGTCGGGTGGCGGTTGTTTGACGACACATTTATGCGATCTAACCCCCCCCCCCAAAAAAAAAAACTCCGACCCTTATTAAGATTTTTTGGTAATTTCAACAGTTGTGGAGCCCCCCCCCCCATGTCACAATCCACAATCCAAGCACTGCCCCCCCCCCATGTCACAATCCACAATCCAAGCACTGCCCCCCCCCCATGTCACAATCCACAATCCAAGCACTGCCACCCCCCATGCCCAACGCGACCTCCGTTCCATCTCCTCCGAGCCCCCCCCTCCATCCCACGGCGTGACGCGCTGCGGTGACGTCACGCCGTGTTTACCCCAAAGACAAAGATCCCCCGTGTAGCCTTCACAGACGGTAGGGGCAAGTGCTGTTAGCGAGCACCTATAAAGGCCGGCACGACACACACGAGGGGGGTGGGTGGCCCAACAACCACGCCCGGCCGCCTTTGTCTCCCTAGTGCCGATGTTTACACATCGCACCGGCTACTCATTTGAGGCTGAGTCGACCTAGGGGAGGGCCCTGGACCGAAAAATCGTCACCGGTGTTGGCCGTGAGCAGGAATCGAACCCGGGTGGCCAGGTTCGTATCGCAGCGCGCTAACCGCTGCACCACCGCTCCCCACACTCACACACCGCGCGGCGACCTATCGGCTCCCTTGGCCGTCTTCCTCCTCCTCGTTCGCCCAACATCCCCTGGCGACCACCCAGCCTCTCCAGCTTGGCCGCGAGCGCTGCAGGGAGGACCCGGGCCGGCCTTGACAAATGAGGGCCGCGGGGTCGCGGGGGTCGCGGGGGGCCCTGGGAGCCCCCCATGTAGCTATAGGCCTTACGCGGTGCCTCCCTCTTTCCTAGCGATTCGGCCGGGTTTGGTGCACCGAGTCCCGCAGCCGCGTCCGGATTTGAATCGGTGAGGGGGGGGGGGGTCTTGCTGACGATGTCCAAATTGTTTCTAATTTTATTTTGTTATGTTTATGGAGTTCTAAAGTATTAGACAGGATTGGACGTGAGTTTCTTGTTTATCTATTGGGTGGCGTTATAGTTTAAACGAGGAAGTTCCAACTTGGTTCCAGGCTCGACTCATCGTGAACAGCACCAATCACCGTTGCCTCTGTGGCCAATAAAATACTAATCCGCTTTGTAAGAAGTCACCAGTGTCTGTTGCGTGTCATAGGAATGTGGAATTTCCACCCTGGACTCTGGCTAAACTGAACGTGAGCGCCGCCTAATGCCCGATTGCCTTGGCGGCGGCGGCGACTTTGACCCATGATGGCACAGCATTGCTTTTTAAATCCAGGGCCATGCCCGTTCGTCAAAGCCTCCATCAAGTGCATTGCGGCAGTAGCCTGCACATCGGCCACCGTGGGTTACTGCCCCAAATCATCGGCAATTGACGGTGGAGATGGAGTTGGGGTGGGGGCAGAGCAGAGAGAGTGTTGGTGCAGCTCTGTCCACACGCGAGTCTCGAGTCTCCAAGCGCATCTTCCCGCTCGGCTAACCGCGGGTCTCTGACCCCTCTCCCCTTCCCATGCCCGTCCCCTGCTCGCCCACAGCAATGGGCAACGCGATGGGAGGCGACGGTGCCGCTCTGCAGCGGCAGCTCGCCCGCTTCCGACCCGAGGAGCGAGCGACTCTGAGCCGCGGGTACGATTCGATCGCCCACACGACGCGGGGACCTGGGGCGGCCAAGCCACAGGGGGCCCCACCCGGCGAAGGAATCCGCGTGGCAGCGCTACGGGTGAGAGAATTCTGCGCCGCGGGTCCAAGCGTCAGGCTTATTCATGACGATCATCATCATCATGAGCGTCACGATGGCCCGTTGTGTTTGTCTGCGCGCGTGTGTGTGTGTGGATCAGAATGAGAATATTTATACTGGAGGAATGCTATGAGTTGTAAAGCTCTTTCTCGCGGATGTCCAGTAGGGATTGTTGGTAAGAACGTTGCAACAACAACCAATACAAAAACACGATAGTAAGGCAAAGTATGGGAAAGGTAAACATCACTTCAAAATATACAAATCAAACTAAATTATTTCCATCATCAATGGGGAGCACAGTTTCTGCATCTGCCAGTCATCTGAGATGAGCCATAACACCTGCTGGGCCTGTCCCGTTGGCACCTGCCAGCCGAGAGCCTCTGACACTTCACATCATCGCCTCAAAGTCCACCTAGCCTGGCACAAGCCAGGCATGCTGTCAATTTGGTAGCCAGCGGCGGCTGCGACTGCTGTATGTGGATTATGTTGAACTTCTTTCGCACCGGACATAGCCAACCGTGCCAGTCGGAGGTGCGACTGCTCATTGGAGGCTGTTGTTGCATGATCAGAAGTCTGATGTCGTCAGATGACTTAAGCTACGCAGACTTGAGCTTGGATAGTGCTTGGATGGGTGACCATGCAGAGCAATCTCCGATGCACACGGTTGGCTCCACACGTACATAGGCTGCAGGGCTACGTGATGAGCAGCAGAGGCCAGTGCAGTAAAATCCATTGTAATGTACCACAAATGCTGCCACGTCTATGGTTCCCACTCACACTCACCCACGCCGACCCGTGTGGTGAAGTATGGACAAAATAACCACCACGATGCACTCATTGTGAAGACGTTTTGGCCTGCTGTGGACTGACAAGGCTCTACATGTACAATCAGGAGCAATATACTCAACTGTTTTAAAGCATACAGTTACAATACTTATTACAGCTGTACTAGAATGAATAATAATTTAAACTTGCAACGCGTCTCACAGTATTCGCTCGAGGAGAGAGGACAACTCAGAGGCGCAAGAAACCACAAACACGCAGGAAGGCAGCCACGCATTAAGTCGGTACCAACAATTGCCCAAGCTCTACGTTCCTCTATATATTAAGGTGTTACTGGCCAATTCATGGGTGTTTACATGTTGAAGGAACCCAGAGCACCCGGAAAAAAAACCGACGCATGCAAGGGGGCAACTATCTAGCCCAGTGTTATTCACGAATTTTCAGAGGTCGGCCACTTTCGCCGATAAAACATCATCAGTGAGGGCCGCCACACATTTGACACCATTGTGTTTGACAGCACAATGGGGTGTTTTCACATTTGTGTATTGTTACGGGCTGCACTCAAGGCCACCGGGGACTGCCAGTGGCCCGCGGGCCTTGCAGTTTAGAAGACTACTCTATGCCATACATATGGATCAGGTGGAATCCACATTTTTGCCGCCTTCTGGCGAGCCAGGGTATGACACCTCACCGACACCCACGGGAAGGGAGGTCGACAACATTTGTGCGATCCACCAACCCTCACCTTCACAGTGCTGGATTACTGGCGTGACCCACCACTGCCCGGCAAATGATGATAGCCGTGTGTTTTTTTGTGTCCTAACGTTTTACGTGCCGGCCGTGACAGCAATTCGTGCAACCCGCGCTGCCGGAGGTGCTGCTGCTGAGCCTGTTCCGGGGAATGAGCCACGCGTACGACCCCACCCTGAAGAAACCCGCCCCAGCAGGTTAACACCTCCTCTTCCTGCTCCTTCTCCACCTGCTCACGCATCCCAACACAGGTGGGCACGCCCGAGTGCCTGAGATTGCCTCCACCTGTTGTGTGTTTTTCTCAGGATTGTCTTTTTCCCAGGTCGCTCTTGCGAATGAGACTGTATCCTGGTCTATTCAGTTCTTGTACTGCTCTACGAATCCGGCATCCCGAGTTCAGAATCAGAATATGTATTTATACTGGAGGAATCTGATGAGCTATAAAGCTCTTCTTCACAAATCTCCAGTCGGGGCAGGAGCACAGGTGTGTGACTATTTCCAGCCACGGCTACTATCGGTGGCAAGTGATACATGAACCAGTCCTGGGCTTCCCCGAGGGTCTACTCAGCCTTAAATAAAGTGCTTGGTGTGTAAACATCAGTGCTGGGGAGACACAGGTACAGGCATGGCGCAGACGTACACCACCCTCACAGCCTTGTCTGCCATGCTGGTCTTAATAGGTGCTCGCTTACAGCATTTCCGCTGACAGTCTACGGCTTTACAGGGGGTCTTTGTGTGCGTGTGCGTTTTAGCGGGAGCAGAGTGCGTGTGTCAGGAGCGGTTCGTGAGGTTCGTGGCATCTGTGCTGCGGGGAGGAGCGGAGGAGCAGGCCGCTGCTCTCTGCTGGATGGTGGGCGAGAGGAACGGAGGCGTCGCCAGTCAGCAGGTCCACCAGGTGAGGACAGCCAACTGCTCATCGTTATCATCATCATCGTCACACACTCACACACCTGTGGTCCAACGCAAAGGTGGCAACAGTTATTTTTTTATTTTACCAGGTAAGGCCCGCTAAGCTATATAGCTCTTTTTCAGAAGCGATCTAGCCACAAATAATTGAACCCAGCAGGATTTGTGAAACTCTTAAACCCTTTGATGCTTTTAGGTGGCCAGGGGAATGCATTACAGCAAGTGGGCTTTTTAACGCATTTGTGCAGACTTTTGGAGTGTTGTAGAAAGTTTTAGAGTATTTGGCTGCTATAAATGTCCACATACTTGATAAGCCACTTCGTCCAGCTATCATTTGTGGCCAAGTCGCTTCTGAAAAAGAGCTACATAGTTTAATGGGCTTTATCTGTTAAATAAAAACATTATAATAGCTTTGGAGGTGATGAATCATTAATTACATACAGGCAACCCTCGCACCAACGACCTAATTGGTTCCTGTACGATGGTCGCAAGTCGAGGCGTCGTAAGTCGAATCCTTATTTCCCATAGGGCTCAATGTTATACATTGGGCTTCCGTTCCTGGAAACCCCTTACATACCATAAAAATACCAAAATTGACCACGAAAATAAATTAAAATAACCCGAACAAACATGTATCGTAACTTAACATAACTTTTACAAACATTTATTATGTAAAAACAAACACTTACATTTGAAAATCCTCAAGTACCTTTCTGTACATGCATAGAAATTCCTCTTCTTAGACGTAGCGAAAGGCGAAATGTCTTCAAAATTTTAATAAAACTTACGTGAAGAGCGTCAAGAAAGAGATGCCTCTACATACGCATACGGTTGAAGCGCAAAGCAGCGCCGCTTGGCAACGAGTGTGCACATAACTCATGCAGACTCGTCGCCTGATGGCGCTGAGTCTGTGCATATCATGCACAGTGCCAATCGACTCGGCGTCGGTAGCAGTCGCTAGGCGGTCGTAGATACGAGTTTTTGGTCGTCACTCTGGGGTCTTAATTACTATAAGAAAGGTCGTAAAAACAGGGGGGATGCAAGTCGAGCCGTCGTAAGTTGGGCGTCACCTGAATAGACATTTCAGATGACGGGAATTAAAATGCCACTTGTCATGATAATGTGGACTTTCCACCACTTTCTCACTGGTGGAGCCAACATTCCGCGGTCGTTTGAACAGAAATGAACCTTCACTTTTTTTGCACAATTCTACGTAAAAGTCAGCCCCGTGCGTGGATGCCAACTTGCCATCAGTAATCAAAGTGAATTCGTCTGGACTAGTCACTAATCATCCAACCCATATTTCCTCCCATAGCTCGTTCACGGCTTGACTTGCGACCCACTATGGGATTCCTTTTTGGCAGTATCCAAAATGATGAAAAATAAGAATGTGTTTCCCCTTTCTGGCAATAAAACAGGAAGTGTTAAGATGTTCAAACGCCAAATCGATACCTTATGCGAGGCATACAGTCTGCATTAGCCACACGTACTTGTGTAAAACATGCAAACAAACATGCTTTGATATAATATATGCATTGTCTTTGCGTATATTATATCAAAGCAATTCTTGTGGTAGATTTTCCTCCCGGTTCTCCAGTTTCCTCTTGCCACACGCTAAATAATTCATGAACGGAATTGGTCAAACATCCCAAAGCAGAACCCTCCTTAAGAGGAATGTTAAGGCTCAGCGAGGCTTTCCTTGGAGGATAATTGATGTTGTGTTTGCAGGGATAATCGCCTCCAGACATAAGCAATAGCACTTCTTCGTCCATTCCTTGTTAATGGGGGCATCTCCATTTACGTGTACTTGACCTCCCATTAATATGTTAAGTATGCAGTGATTTAGATGCAGATAGAGAGTGGGGATTTAAGCAGAGATGGACTGCTCACTCACACCTCATTTGTGTTCTCGTGGCCTGATTTAAACGCGTTTCACAACTGTCCGTGCATCCGATCTCAATGCGACTAATGGCCAGCCTTGCCTTTTGATCATATCGCTGACAATGTGCTAGATCTCGCCAGATAATAACAACAGCAACAAGGACTCTATTTATACCACGCCTTTCATCAAGGACCTCAAAGTGTGGTTGGCTAACTCGTGAAAACTAAACATGAAGAAAGAAAAGATAAAATAATCAAATGAGTTCCAAAAGCTGTTTGCCAAAATTAGCTAAAAGCTGAAATCACAGAAGTGTATATGTCCGTGTGAAACGATAAGAATAAGCTTTAACCCAATAAAACAGGAGGTGTTAAGATGTTCAAACACCAAATAGAAACATTTTGGAAGGCGTCAAGTCTGCATTAACCACACACGGTACTTGTGGAAAAACGTGCAAACAATCGTGCTCTGATGATATCTGCATTGTCTTTGCAACTGATTGGCCTACCCAAGAGACAGCTTTTTTATGGCCTCGTCTCACCAGTGCTAGACCAGAGAACGCCAAAAGGCGAACAGCACAAAGACAATGCAAGTGTCAGAGCATTTACAGCTCGGGTTGAGCAGCTACATCTCCGGGACCTTTTTGCCAGTGTTAAAATTATGAAGCAATAAGAAGATGTGTTTGTACATCTTAACACCTGTTTTATTTATATTCTTTAGTTCTTTCGGTAAAGTCAAATAGATAGAAAAATAAAAATAAAGGGAGTAAAAAAACTCATGTAGACTGTAGCCTGGTTCTTAATCGGAGTGAGCGTACTGGCAGTCTATAATTAAGACTGTAGCAATGGTTATTAAGCTGGGTGAGTGTACTGGCAGTCTATAATGTAGACTGTAGCCTGGTTATTAACCTCGGTGAGCGTACTGGCAGTCTATAATGTAGACTGTAACCTCCTCAGTGAGCGTACTGGCAGTCTATAATGTAGACTGTAACCGGTTCTTGGCCTCAGTGAGCATACTGGCAGTCTATAATGTATACTGTAGCCTGGTTCTTAACCTCGGTGAGTGTACTGGCAGTCTATAATGTAGACTGTAGACTTTTTTAAGCTTGGTGAGCATATTGGCAGTCTATAATGTAGACTGTAGCAATGGTTATTAAGCTGAGTGAGCGTACTGGCAGTCTATAATGTAGACTGTAGCCTGGTTCTTAACCTCGGTGAGTGTACTGGCAGTCTATAATGTAGACTGTAGCCTGGTTTTTAAGCTTGGTGAGCGTATTGGCAGTCTATAATGTAGACTGTAGCAATGGTTATTAAACTGAGTGAGCGGACTGCAAGTCTATAATGTAGACTTATTCTTGGTTCTATCGGTAATAAAAATAAAATACAAATTAAATATTGCCAGAAAATGGTAAAACCTGTTTTTACTGAACTGAAGCCAAAGTTAACGATAGCGGGCGCTGCCCTTGAGTCGGGGCAGTCGGTATCGAACGCAGGCTCGCCTGACAGGGCACGTCGAGAGATAAATGAGTGGTGAGCATGCCACATCAATTGTGACCGTCCCTGCATGTAAGGCGTGTACACTCGTGTGCGTGTGTGTGTGTGTAGCCTGGGGGGAGCAGTAGTGTAGCAGATAGCGTTCTATGCTACAAACCCGGTAACCCTAGTTTGTTCCCCACTCACGACCAATAACAGTCACAAATATTTTAACTCGTCCTAGGCCTCCACTAGATGGACTCAGCCTTAAATGAATACCTGGTGCAATGTGTAAACATCACTGGGGAGAGAAAGACGGCCATGGTGCTGGCCACCCACCGCTTCGTGCGCCGTGCCCTCCTTCATAGGTGCACGCTAATAGCACTTGCCCCAATAGTCTGATAAAAGGCTATATGGGGGATCTTTGTTTTTTGTATATGCATGTGTGCGCATGTTCATGCGTGTGCGTGTGTGTCCATGCTTGTGTGCGCTTGTGTCCAGCTTGTGCAGGAGCTGCTTGAGGTGGCGGTGCAGGTGCTGCACCACGGCAAGCTCCTGCGTGGATGGCGGCTGGACAAGATGGCCGACACGCGGGAAGGGGCAGCCCTCGTGGCGACCGCCCTCCTCGCCGAGATTCGCCGGTCCGGTGAGAGGGCAGCTCTCGGCGTGGGGCAGCCCCAATTTGCCTGTAGTAATGAGAGCTCTACGATCAGTCTATTCTCCTATAACGCAGGAGTTGCGTTCCTGAAGAACACTGCGTTATGAAAAAATCACGTCACTATAAATAATATATGGGGTAAAGAACAGTCCGTGATAATACGTGAGATGCGTATGCAGGCCGAACAAAAACTGAGGCGTGTGGATAGCATCTAGAAGCATCTAGCAGCATCCCACCTTGTGTCGTGCAATGCTGAGGTAGCCGTACAACCCCTTATTCCTCCTTGTGCGAAGTAGTTCTCTTCACTAAATCGCGTTGTATCTAATTCGCATCGCGTTACGTCCAATTCATGTCATGAAAACCCGTGTTGCAGGAGAACAGACTGCGTGTATATGTACAGCAAAATCTTACCAAGTCTCAGGAATCATTAATGAGGGCTTAGCTTCAAGTAGGAGGTTAGCGGAGGACCTAGAGATGGCCTGTGGTGAGAGGGTAATATAGATTTTAGTTTTTCCCATAATGCGGTGTACCCTGAACTCATTATTTTTGGGCATGTAGCGGTTACATTCCCTCTATGTAGGAGGATTAGGTGTGGTGGTCGCAGATTCCAGTATTCAGTTTTCTACTCGTATAAAGAGCCTCGGCACCATACTCGACCAGCATATGTCGTTTGATCACCGCCTGCAAAATTTCGTCAGGTCGAGCAATTTTCATATCGGGGGCTCTGCGACACATTAGTCTACTATTGAGTTGTGACAGCCCACACGGTGGCATGTAACATAGTATCAACAAGGCTCCATTATTGCAACTCACTACTCTACAGGACGTCTGGGAAAAACATTAACAAACTGCAGCGTGTACAACATTCTTTGGCACATGTCGTAACGTGTACTTCAAGATCCAACCGTGTCTGTCCAGTGCTTGCTGAGCTGCATTGGCTTCCTGTTGCCGAACGACTACATTGTAAGGTCGCACTTATTACACACGAAGTTCTTGCCACAACTGAACCACAATACTTTGCTGATTTAATCAAGGAGCAACACATTCCTGCGGAGGGAGCTGGTAGGAACGTTGGGTTGCTCGGTCAATGGCCAGGGTCAACGGCGGCGTGGTGTATTCCGCAAATATGCCCGACTGTGAGGGCGGGCACAAGCCGGCGCGAGTAGGTTAAACGTTGAGTTTTCTAAGGGCACCACGGGGTGACCAGCCCCTCCCCACCCAGCCCCACCCCTCCCGACCCTCCCCACCCAGCCCCTCCCCACCCTCTCCTCCCCACCCAGCCCCACCCTCCCCACCCAGCCCCACCCTCCCCACCCAGCCCCCTCCCCACTCTCCCCTCCCCACCCAGCCCCTCCCTCCCCACCCAGCCCCTCCCTGCACGACGGACACAATAATCTCCTGTGGGCTGGTGTAACCAGGAGATTTCTAGCAGTATAAAGCATCACACAAACTCTGGTCATCCTCACAGCAGCTTTTGGCTGGCCACCAAACAAAGACAGTCACTGCATCGCGCTCTTTCAGATTCGCTTCTGTGGCCGTCTGGAACACGCTTCCTTCCGATATTAGGAAGCCATTGGAGCTATGCACCTTTAAATCTAGTTTGAAAACTAATTTCTTCAAAACATCTTTTTGTGTTTAGTTTTGTCCTCCCACACCTCCGATGAGCACGGTTGGCTACGTACTGTGCGAAATAAGTTAATCAAACATACATATGGAAAGAATAGTTTTTTTCTTCTTGGTTCTTTCGGTAAAGTCACGTAGAAGGGAAGTAATAAAATAATAAAAATAAAACATAATAAAATAAAATAATTCTCACGACGTTTCGGCTACAACGCGTGCAGCCGTCTTCAGGTGTTTTGTTTCTCAATCCTCACTTTGAATCATACCCCGAATCACGACAATTAATCAAATCGATAAGTGTGTGGATATTTTAAAACCTTACACACCATGCTCCTCTGTCAACCACGCTTTCGGCAATAACGTTTCGGAGCTTAACCTTTTTCAGCCCTTGGCCCTCAGATTTGGAACGTTCTGCATGAAGAACTGCGCCTTATCGCTGAAGATTCTCGCATTTAAAAAAAACTACAAACCTACTTATTTGCAATAATATGTGAACTACAAATTTATTTTCTTCTGTATGGCACTCTGAAGCCCTCTGTTGGTTCTGACGCACCATATAAAATCATAAAATAAATATTTTACATTCACGGGATGATGCTGGGCGCCGCTTCCGCATACAGATGGCGCCACGGCCGATACAGCGAGCGGAGCGGTGACTCGCGACGACGTGTCAGGCTGGCTGCACCGCACGCCGCTCGTCCCGGCGCTCCTCTCCCTCCTCGTCACCTCCTCCCTGCGCCTCGACCTGGGTCACGGTCACAACTTCCTCCTCCTCCCCACTGAGCCAGCCCCATCCTCCTCCTCATCCCCCTCGAGCAACGATGACGGCAGTGGCGGCGGCGCCGGGCCCTCCGCGGAGACGCCCGCTCCCGACGAGGACCCGTGCCGCGCACTGCCACCGCTCCTGGTGCCGCCGGCGTGCGAGGGCGTCGCCTGGTCCCAGCTGGGGGTTGGCAGCGGCGGTGGTGGCGGCCGGGGCCCGCGGCTGTTGCTGGATGTGCCGTCGATGCTCCATCTCGGCGTCCACCTGCCGGGCGAGCTGCGCGACCGCTGGAGGCTGCTGTTCTCCAGCCGCCTTCAGGGGGAGAGCTTTTCAAGGCAGGCATGGTGGCGCCGGTAGTGCTGGTGGTGGTGGGAAGCGGTCGTATAGTGGTCAGCGCACAGGGCTATGAATCCGGTGACCCCGAGTGCAATTCCTTCTTACGGCCAATGTCAATGACGATTATCTGCATCAGTCCTCAGCCTTGCCTAATTCGACACAGCCTCAAATGAGTACCTGGTGTGGTGTGTAAAGATTTCCACTGGGGAGACAAAGGCGGCCAGGCATGCGTGGTGCTGGCCACCCACTCTCTCGTGCGTCGTTCTGGCCTTCATAGGTGCTCGCTAATAGCACTTGCCCCAACAATCTGTTAAGGCAACACGGGGGAGCTTTGCCTTTGGTGGTTGTGGTGTGTAACGCAATGCTGTGCCACGTAAAACAAACATCGATATGGAAGACAATGACATGGAGGTCAAATCGGTTTTTAACCGAAATGAGCCCTTTGTGTGACGGCGTCGTGTCGCGATGCATGACGGTGTGGTGTCACGTGCATGATGCGGTGGCGTAGGCTGTGTGGCCTCGCCGTAGGCCAGGGCCCAACGCTGCTGCTCGTGGAGGATGTGGACGGTCATCTCTTCGGGGGCTTCGCCTCGGCCAGCTGGGAGGTCAAGCCCCAGTTCCAGGGTTCGTCTCCACTCGCAGTCATCAGCAGCTACGGTTCCTCCACCCCCCCCCCCCCTGTCATGGGCCCATTCATTTTACAATCAGGGGAGGCCGTGTTTTATACTGCTAATGACTTTTGTTTACAACGTCGCTTTAATTGTTCATTGGTCGTGGAGTAGCAGCGCAGCGGTTACGGCGCTGCGGCGTTTGACTCGATGACCCCCGAGTTCGATTGCTGGCCACTGGCTAACATCAGTAGCCAATGATAACCGAACTGGGAATACTTCAGGAAAATGACCGATGGATGATGAATGACGTTACATTCACAACTCTTTGTCAGAAGCACTTTGTCAATGGCGGTTTGGCCGGCAATCAACGTCAGAGCATTCCACAAATGAACATACAAACAAACTTAATTGAAGCAATTATTTGTATAATTGCATTCATGCTTAAACTTTAGCGATTTTAATAATTGGGTGAGTTTATGTGAGGACAGCAATGATTGAATGGTGAAATCTGGAAACTCTTTGCCCTTTCCCGTTCCGAGATGACGTCTGCAAGTTGCAGGGTGCCTGTCCCGTTCACCGATGAATCTCGGAACATGCAAGCGGTTTGCGGGAATTTTATTTAGAGGCATAGCTCCGCTGTTTTTAAAGACATTATACTCGCCACAGACAACTGTAACCACACTCTATGATAGCTGGCGCCAAACTGTGCCACACGCCCTCCCGCATGGCCTTGTGGGAGCCTCGGTATGTCTTCCGACCTAAAGTTTTTTTTTTTCCCATCTGATTCCGTTCGTCGCCGGAATGGGAAATGGTGAATAGACTATCAGCCGTGCGTCACCGCTCTGGTCAGTGGAGGATGGTGAAGGGAGCACCCAGCAGAACCAGTACAGATGTCACTTGGCCTCTGATGCAAGCCGTGACCGGGAATTGAACTCGGGTCGGCAGATTTATAACACGCCGCGATAACCATCGCATCACCGCCCCCAACTCCTGCGTCTTGTTTATTCTTTTATATTTCCAACAATTGTATGGATATATTTTGCACTTCTTCCGCATCATACATAGCCAACCGTGCTAATCGGCACGAATAGCTCAGTAAATTGTATATGTTTTCACTTCCAGCCGTGCGCTGCCTGTCACACAATGGGGCATTGTCTAGGCTTGGTGTTGGAAGTCAACACTCCCCGGAACCCAAATTCCTTCTTCCTCTCCAGACAAAGGCAAACAAAAGTAAACAAAGCAGGCTTTTCAAAGCCAGCACCAAGTCACCAGGTCGTTTCTTCCCCAGCCTGACTGGGCCACACGCTTTTATACCGATATCTAAATGGCAGTGACACAGCCCTTTGTCAGTCCGCCGACACGGCATGTTTCCCTCCCCATGCTGTGTCGACCTTGTTGTTTAGCCATACTTCACCACTCTGCTGGACTAAAGCTTCCCCCCCCCCGCCCCCCCCCCCGGCTGTCCGCTGTTTCTCGTGGTTTTTGCGATACAAACCGATCCGTCCGTCTTCCGCACGCGAGCGTATTTCACCGCTCCGTCTCAACGGCGGTCGTGATTCCTTTCGCTGCCGTTCCGTCCTCCTCCGGCCTCGATCGCCGGACGTCCTCCCTTCTAGCTGCGACGTGTCCTGCCTCAGCGCACCCTTCTCAGCGGTCAACATGATGTCTCTGGGCCACGTGTGTTCTCTAGTACTCGGTTAACAGTGACATCGGTTAACGGTTTTTGCTGTTAACGTTTCGCCTCATAGGACCCCCCCATGGTTTCGACCGATTTAAAAATGTTAATTTACGTTACGTTTACGTTATGCACACGGGGCGCCAATTTTGGCCAATGCGAGGGCTCGTAAGTGGGGCTGAGCCATGCCCTCAGCCAATCAGCGACCCCCATTTATGAACTTTTAGACCTCGACTGGCTTTGTTTACATTATTACGTTTTTTTTATTTTGGCAGTGGAAACAACTCTCTTGCAGACTCGGTGATTTTTACTTATCTTTCAACGTACAAGTGAATTCGATCAACGGTTATTTCGGTGAGCAGTAGTTTTCATGGAACGGATTAAAAACGTTGACCGAGGGACTCCTGTACATGGGTTCCTCTCCCTTGGGTTATGCCGCAGCGTTCGCCCCTCCCCTCCCCCCGTATAAATCCAAAGGTGCACCGTATAATTCGTCTTTATTCGGACGGCATCAGTAACGTTTTAAAATTGAAGGTCGTCAGAGCTTTTGCTCCGACGACCGCACCTCCTGTTAGCACGGTTGACTCCATACAGTACGAAAGAAATTGAACATACATACATACAACTCTCTTTCATATGGCTGATGTAGATGCAGCGCAACAACTTCAATTTCACATTCAGGTGGTCAAGGCAGCAGATGACCGCGTCGGGAGCAGCGGAGTGTACCGCTGCGATGTCTCCTTCGTATTTTATGGATCGGGCATTGTTGGGTCGTTATACGCTGCACGGTTCGTTCTGGATGACCACGGTCGTATAACGACAAGCCGCAGTGATAGAACGTTCGCCGAACGTGCATGGCGAACTAACCCAGCTCTCAACAATCGCCGCGACAGGCGTTTTTTTTTGCTTGTCTTGCGACACTGAGCCACGATCCCCAGCCAACCCCCTCATTCGCCGTCCTCCGTTTGCGTTGTCCCAGGAAGCAGCCACTGCTTTCTGTTCAGCCTGCGGCCGTCCGTCGGCGTGTACTCCTGCACGGGCTACAACGACCACTACATGTACCTCAACCACGGCCAGCAGACCATGCCCAATGGACTCGTGAGTTCACATCTGCCCCGTCGCCCGTGCGCAACCTGAGTGGTAATCGTAGTGACGTCACCTCTCAGTGTGCCGCCACCGCGCAGCGTTCGCTCACGCTCTCAGAGAGAGAGAGGGGAGAGAGAGAGGAGCGGTGTCCAAATTCCTCCACCCGCCCCCAAGCTCTGCGGTCCTCTGTATATGAAGGTGTTGTCGGCCAATGAGTGAGTTTTTACTGACAGTCCCGGTCACATCCTTTCCCCACCATCGAAACGACGCTGAACTCAGGCCGCCGCCGATTCCTCGACAATCTGTCGATGCTACGACAAAAACTCGCATGGGTAAAAAAAAATCCGAATCGGAATGAGAATATTTATTTATACTGGAGGAATCCGATGAGATATAAAGCTTTTTTCACAGATGTTTAGTGTAATATACTAATTAAGAAAGTAAAAAGGTCTTTAAGGACAGATGTGTGATCCTAATTGAGTAACCTCGCCTGACACCGTCGCCTCCGTGAACATCACCGTTGCTTAGTGGAGAATTAGGACCGTTGTTGATGTTGTTGATGTTGACGTTATTGATGTTGATGATATTGTTGATGTTTTTGATGTTGATGTTGTTAATGTTGATGCTGTTGATGTCGTTGTTGATGTTGACGTTATTGATGTTGATGATGTTGTGTCTGTGTAGGGCATGGGCGGGCAGCACGACTACTTTGGGCTGTGGCTGGACAGCGACTACGGACGTGGGCACAGCCGCGCCAAGCCGCGCTGCACCACCTACGGCAGCCCCCAGCTGTCGGCCCGCGAGGAGTTCTCGCTCTCAGCCGTCGAGGTGTGGGGGCTCGGCGCTCCCCCCGAACGCGCCCAAGGGAGCGTGAGTCCCCCACCCCCCCACCCCTCCACCCCCACACCCCCACACCCCAAGGACCTCCCCTGTCGCTGTTCAGGTTCCATCTGTGGGAATATTAAATGCCCCCTGCTGCTTGTGGCGATGATGATGATGGTGATGATGGTACTGCTCCCGTTGATGTTAACCCTTTCCCATTCCGAGACGTCTACAAATCGCAGGGTGTCCCGTTCACCTCTGAATCTCGGAACGCCCAAGCGGCTCAGCGTTAATTTTATTTAGAGAGCCATAGCGCCGTTGTTTTGAAAGACATTGTACTCACTGCAGAGAACCGTAGCAACACGACCGCCGCACTCTACGGTAGCTGGTGCCAAACTGTGCCACACGCTCTCCCGCATGGCCCCGTGGGAGGATCGGTCGCGATAAAGTTATTTTATTTCAGTTTTTCTTCTGGTTTCGTTTTGATAATGTACTCACACGACACCAGAACAGGAAAGGGTTAATTGTGGTGATGCTGCTGCAGATGTTGCTGCTGCTGTTGAAAGTTGATGACACTGTCGCTCCTGCTGATGACTATGATGATGATTTTGCTCCTGCTGATAATGATGATCATCACCATAATGTTTATTTTGATGACGCGACTACTGCCACTGCTGCCGTTGCCGTTGCTGCTGCTGCTGCTGCTGATGACGGGAGTGCCACGTGCGCCACCCACAGGGAGGCAAGGCCCGCAGCGTGCTGGACGCTGACCCGGAGGTGCAGGCCATGCTGGAGATGGCCGGCAAGGTGAAGCACAGTGACGGCCTCCGCGAGCCCAAGGCGGACGAGTCCTGACCGCCCCGCAACTCGACCGCGTGACCGGCGGCGCGGTCACGTGATCAGCGCAGTGGGGGTCGTGTGATTGGAGCAGAACAGTCATGTGACCAAGAAGAATAGTCGTGTGATCGGAGCAGCACAGTCACGCGACCAGAGTAGCATGGGCCATGTGACCAGCAGCTTCCATCTCAAGTGGGTAGCTCTGCAGTTTCTACTTCCCTGGGCCGTACTTTAACACGTAGGGTAATGTGCAGCCGTGCTAGAGATCCATAGTGGATTCATCACCAAATGACACGAAAGTGCATATTGGGGGGAAAAGTTAATTTATGTCACCTGACCAGCAGTCTCACACGACGGGGCTTAATTTCTCACTGAACATTTTTTTTGGTTTCTTTCGAGTGGCTGGTCGACCGGTTTAGGCACGTGGACCGATAACCGCAGCTGTAGCGGGAAGTAAACTGGACACGGTGTGCCTCGGCGCAGATCGTTTTCTGGGTCACGGACCCCTGACAGACCCAGCTCCCGATTAAGCCCGGAGTGTAACCCCGTGTGACCAGCAGGACAGGAACAACATCGCATGACGAGCAGCGACCTGGCCACCACAAATGATAGTCCAACGAAGTGGCTGCTTGTCACGTGGACATTTATAGCAGCAGCCAAATACTCTAAACGTGTGATGTTGATTCTAATTGTGCATTGGGGAAACCGGAGGACCCGGATAAAAATCCACGCAATCATGGGGCGAGAGAGACATGCAAACTCCAAATATACAGGCGTCAGGGTCGGGATCGAACCCACGACCTTCTGCATACCAGGCGAGGTAGTTAACATCTCGCCACCGTGAATATGCCGGGCTGAGAGAAATCATAGGGAAACTTTCGAACAACCGCGTTATCTCATTAACTTTTTTGATGATTATTTCATTTTCGTATGGCTAATGAAGAGCAACTATCGGAGATTCGGTTCTAAGTGATTTAGCCTTTCAATTGCTTTGTCTGAGAGTTGGTGACTTTCAGATGCACGTACCCAGCCACTCACCACCCACTCACCACCCACTACCCAATCACCACCCACTCACCACCACCCAATCACCACCCAATCACCACCCACTCACCACCCACTCACCACCCACTCACCACCACCCACTCACCACCCACAGCCTTCAAGTTTACATTTGGGGCAGTGCGAAGTTGCATGGTCCATGGTTTGGTGTCCGTATCCACAGCCGTGCACAGGAATAGACAGAGAGAGAGAGACTCTTTTATTCACCACTTGTGCATTGGGTGTCTGCATCTGCCGTGGTTTGTGCGGATCCGGTTAAGCGCTGCCCATTGTTTCAATGGAAGGTGAAAGCCAGGCAGTGTGGTGGTCGTGGGCTTGCTGATGAGCTCTGGGTAGAGGAAGTCGGGCAGTGTGGTGGTCGTGGCCTGGCTGATCATGTGTGTGTTGAGGAAGGTGGAAGCTGGGCAGTGTGGTGGTGGTGGACTGGATGATCAGGTGTGTGTTAAGGAAGGTGGAAGCCGGGCTGTGTTGTGGTGTTGGGCTGGCTGATGAGCAGTGTGTAGAGGAAGCCGGCAGCGTGGTGGTGGTGATGTACTCGCTGATGAGCTGTGTGTTAAAGTAACCAAGCAGCATGGTGGTGGTGGTGGGCTCGCTGACCAGTTGTTTGTTCATAGATCTCCTAAATATATAAATGTGTTGTTAAACCCGCCACCACCCGACACAGCCAACTCGTAATGGTTGTCCGTAAACAAAACATGACAATTCGTCACGAGTACAGCACACCGTTGTGATGGAGAGCCAAGCCACAACATTTACAATCTGAGGACGACGTTTCGCCAGTAATTACAACCAGCTTCATCAGGCGACAGCCAGATTTGTGGAGAAGTCCACCTGTTTCGTTCCTTGTATAGAGGCGTAGATGTGGTGACCACGCTTCTGCACTCTTGTGCAAAGTGGGGAAAGGGATTACTGAGTCAACGTACATGATGCATGCGCATTATGCAAGCCCTTTGTACTCGTACATCCTGTCCATTGTGCGTATTAAAATAGCCCTACCAACGGTGATCCCTATCTGCTCGCTAATCCCTCTCTGCTCTGACGGGGTCGAAATGGTAAAATAACACAGCGTTTACTGAAAGAAAACGCATACTATCTGAATGCAGAGTCACACCATCACCCCGCACAGAAATCTGCTCTTATCAAGACGCTCATTCATCGAGCTAAGAAAGTGTCAGATGGTGACAGTCTGAGAAGTGAAATTCAACATGTTCAAGAAGCGCTGCAAATGAACGGTTACAATGATGCACAAATCAACAGGGCATTGAATGCCAAAACCAAATCAAATAACACGAGCATTGAAACTACCCAAGTAATTAAAACGATCAAAATACCGTACATTGCGGGAGTAACTGATAAACTAGCCAGATGTTTGGAAAAACAAAACATCCGAGTCAGATTTGGCATGGTACATAAAATACAGAAATTAATATCTGGTACAAAGATGTATTACCGAAGCTATCAATAGAAGGTGTGTACAGGATTAACTGCACGTGTGGTAAATGTTATGTTGGGCAAACAGGACGAATGATCAGCGCGAGGCTGAAAGAACATCAGGTAAATATTAATTTCTCCCAAATACAACTGTCAGCAGTAGCAGAACACGCGTGCCAACAAGGACACTCAATTGATTTTGATAATGTTGATGTTCTGTGCAAAACTAGCTACTACTGTCCAAGACTAATTAGAGAATCTATCGAAATTGAAAGAAATTTAAATAATTTTAACCGTTCGGATAGCTACCGCCCTAGTGCTGCGTGGATGCGAATTGTTCAATAATACATTGTTTAAATGCATGCCTATGAAGGGCACCATACTTCAATTGGGATTACCGTTGGTACGGCTATTTTAATACGCACAATGGACAGGATGTACAAGTACAACGGGCTCGCATAATGCACATGCATCATGTACGTTGACTCAGTAATCCCCCTCCCCCATCATTGTGCAAGAGCGCAGAAGCGTGGTCACCACATCTACGCCTCTATTTCAGGAACGAAACAGGTGGACTTCTCCACAAATCTGGCTGTCGCCTGATGAAGTTAGTTGTAATTACTGACGAAACGTCATACTCAGATTGTAAATGTTGTGGCTTGGCTCTCCAACGCACCGGTGTGTTGTAGTAATGACGAATTGGCCACGTTCTGTTTATGTGACAACCCTTACTCGTTGGCTGTGGCGGGTTTTAACGACACGTTTACGCGATCTAACTCAAAAAACCTCTTATGGATGATATTGGTCGCGAAAGCCTCCTACATGTTAAACCAGCTGTTGGTTGTGCACTTTGCTTGAATCCCACTATTTGGTCCACCCCATTTCGATCTTGAAGTTCACGGCACGCAGAGTTTGTGATTATGAACCAACTCATGTATATAAACGGATTTATAATTATTTACTAATGATGTTAAATATATCGGTGGGGGGGTGGGGGCTAAGTGGCGCTGTATTCATGAAGCCTTAAATTATTCCTTGACCCGGCATTGCAATGAAGGAGCGTGTTGCACAAGCAGCGGTGGTTGTAGTGTGCGTGTGTCGGTGACCAGGTCACTCGGGATCCACCCAGTCTCACCGGGGGATCGCAAGTAAAGCAGAGTGTATTGTTGTTAGTCGTGTTGATTTTGTTTCACCAGACACGAACTCATGAGACCAGGATGAACCTCATTTGCAAGAGATGACCCGGGGCATTCTGCCAGGAGGGTGGCGATGTCTGCTGCTGCGAGTGTGTGTGGGATCCAAGTTAAGTAGTTTGTGGTGTAATTTTTCAAATTTTCGGAAATTTGGGTTGCCACGCGGCACACAATGGCCTCCTCTTTCGAATGAGATAATGGAATCATTTATGTAACGAGGACTTCTCCACAAATCTGGCTGTCGCCTGATGAAGCTGGTGGTAATTACTGGCGAAACGTCGTACTCAGATTGTAAATGTTGTAGCTTGGCTCTCCAACACACCGGTGTGCTGTACAAGTAACGAATTGGAATGTTCTGTTTACGTGACAAACCTTACTAATTGGCGGTGTCGGGTGGTGGCGGGTTTAACGACACATGTATTTACGCGATCTCACCCACAAAAACCTGTATTAGGATTCTTTAATGTTCCCCGCACCTCCGATTGGCACGGTTGGCTACATATACACACGTACAGTGTCTGCAGATGTCGTTTGGTTGTATAAACGGTTAATCCACTTTGCAGTATTAACCAGGGCGGCCGCTGGGGTCTTGAATCGCCACGCTGAGCCTTGCACGGTGGTGCTTTGGTTGTCAACTGCGATGCTTAAACCCCGCTCTGGAAGCGATGCTACGGCTCATCTCGTCAGCAGAGGGCAGTGCAGCTAAAGCCATTGCGCTCTTCCAGCAAGTCCGACGCGGGAAATGCATTCACGAAAAACGCGTCGAGAGAAAAGCTTTCCCCCATGAACAATGTAGTAATGATCAAGTTCGGCGAGATACGATGCACTACTACGCACGCGAACAGGGCGATGGCGGGACGAGCAACTGAGAGCACCCCACCGCCACGTTGCTGTGTCATTCCGCTTTACTGTATCGTACCGCTCGGCCGCACAGCTCAAGAAAGTAGTTCGTCGTCGAGCGCTCAGGAACCGCGTTATAACAGTGTGCATTCCGCGTTATAGCAGTGTGCGTTCCGCGTTATAACAGGCGCGTTCAGCGCTATAATGGGGTGCGCGTTATAGCAGTGTGCGTTCCGCGTTCTAACAGGCGCGTTATAACAGGGTGCGCATTCTGCGCTATGACGGGATGCGCGTTCCGCGTGAGAAAAACAGCGCCCGTTGTGCAAAAAGTGTTCCCAAAAGTGTTCCCAAAAAGTGTTCCCAAACGGAAGAACGGCGTCACAGCGAACACGCGTCGCGGTGTGAACGCCGCCACACGTTGAGCGAGGACTCGCCGTGCTTTGCTCCCGCGTCGATTGCTCCCCGCCTTCACCAAACCCCCGCATTTGGCCACCGTGGTTGAATTGTGGGTCAAATGACCCCAATGACCCCACGCGCTGTGTGGGAGGATAGAGTCTCTCGTCCAGCAGCGGAATGACAAAGGCGCTGAGAGCAGGCCATGGAGCGATTTGTGAGCTCTGCCCGGCACATTCGGTTCAGGGATCTGCCGCGAATTCAATGATAACACATTCTTGCGGAGAGAGCTGGTAGGAACGTTGGGTTGCTCGGTCAATGGCCAGGGTCAACGGCGGCGTGGTGTATTCCGTAAATATGCCCGACTGTGAGGGCGGGCACAAGCTGGCGTGAGTAGGTTAAACGTTGAGTTTTATAAGGGCACCACGGGGTGACTAGCCCCTCCCCACCCAGCCCCACCTCTCCCACCCCCCATCCTCCCCACCCAGCCCCTCCACACCCAGCCCCTCTCCACCCAGCCCCACCCCTCCCATTTTTGGATGCACGACGGACGGACGGACACAATAATCCCCTGTGGGCTGGTGGAACCAGGTGGTTCCTACCAGTATAATATAATGTCTTTCCTGTCATCTGTCTAAGGTACAGTTTGTATTGTCGATGGGACCTGTATAGCTGCCATCACTACCAATGTCAGTCCACTGCTGGATCAGTTTCTGTTTATTTTGAAGTACCCAGTGAGCTCTTGAGTCGGGTTTCATCAATAAAAATTAACCCGTAAAAACTAAGTTTTTCACTATACATCCTTTATATGCGTGGCGGCTAGAGTCCTCTCGTCCTCTGGCTTGAGATGGCTGCCACCTATGGATCAGATGATTGCCTGCCACCATTAAGCAATTGGTAATTAAATATAATTTATTTTTTCCTAAAAAGTGTAAAATTTTGGAAAATTTTCACGAAAATAAATTGTCACGCACAACGAGTCTATGCGCAAAATGTCAGCTCGATTGGATCACGGGAAGTGGGTTAAAAAACGACCGAAAGATTTGCACGGTCGTAAGCGCGCAAGCAAGTGAACTTTATATAAAGGATTTTAAAACGCCGTCTCCGCGACAGATGTGACACAACCTTGAGACACATGAATGAACAATCAAATGCCTCTCTCTGCCGTGTGGCTCGTCATGGGGGGTGTTTGACCATACTTCATCACGCTGGTCAGTACGGTTTGGTGACGCGCTGGACCCAGGGTTGGTTCTGATAACCGCTCGCCACTGATGTGTTGACCGTAGCCTGGAATCGAACTCGACTCGCCTGGTTCTGTAGCGCATTGCGCTAATCACTGCACCACACCGATCCACCAATCTTAAATGTCGAACTCAATTCTTCAGAACTGCTTTTTGTGCTCGAAGTTCGCTGTCCTTGCCCCCGCACCTCCGATTAGCGCGGCCGGCTACGTACGGTGCGAAAGAAGTTCAGCACTAGTTAGGAGGGGATGTTCAACAATAGTTTGGGGGGGGGGGGATGAGGGGGGGGGGCGAGTCGGTGTGCAGCGGATGCAGTTGCCACGTGGCTTGCAGCTGAGTCTGGCGACCGCTCGCGGCTGAGGTCCGCTGCTAACGCGCGAATCGCGCGTGCGGATTAGCGGCAGGCCGCCTGGCCGCTTGATCGTTGGCACGGCTGGTGGGAGCCGGGCGTCTTGTAGGCGACCAAGCACCCCGCGTTCTGGGTTTGTTGTAAGATGCTCGTGTGTGTGTTGCGTTGACGTGAAGGCCAAGGCGGGCGGTGTGATCAGATCAAACCAGCTCCCTCTGCAAGCGCGTCCCGATCTTTAAGCTTATTCTTCCCGTAATGGTCTCTCGTTCAGTAAGCTGAGCAGCAGAGGTTTGATTGAGTCTGCAAAAGGGCCGTCCATAAATGACCACGCGATTTTGGACGATTTTTTTTACCTCCCCCCCCACCTTCGTCACACAACGTCACAGAAAGTCAGACCCCCCCCCCCCTCAAAAATGACGTCACAAAGCTCTGCCCCCCCCCCCCCCCTCAAAAAAAAATTAAACATGCTTCAAATCGCTTTAAACTATTGTCATTGTAGTGCGTATTTTATGTGGGACTGCACTCTGATGTTGTAGGAGAAAACATTTATTTCAAATTATATTTAATTAAGTAGAACGTGTTGTCTATATTTATTGAAAGTTGCGTGACGTCATTTATGGACGGCCCCAAAGTGGTTTACCCGCACTTGAGTGACCGACACGCGTCACGGTGTAGTTTGGTAGCAGAAGGCAGTGCAGGAAAACAAATATATTTATTGTGCTGTACTTCTACGCTCCTCTCGGCAATTGGCCTTTGCGCGGTGAAGTCTGATGGAACGACCCTCGTGACCCCGACACTTTGTAGGGGCAGGATTCCATCCAGCAAGGGGTTGGCAAAGGGATGTGGATTAAAAGGAAGGGTTGAGAGACAGCTGCGTTAACGCGATGGGTACAACATCAATCGTAGACAGCGTCCATAATTGCGGTCCTTCCGGGAACAATGGAACGTGTGATGTCACGTGATCACCAATTACGGTAATAGGATCGCCCCCTTCTACGTGGAGCTATTTGGCCACACGGCGACGTTAGTGCCAACCTGGGGACCGTCCATAAATGACGTCACGTACCTAGGGGGGCGGGGGTCAGACATTTGTGACGATGTGTGACGAGTGGGGGGGGGGGGGTGAGAAATGTGACGTCACATAAAAATGCGCAACTTTAATTAATATAGACAACACGTTCTACTTAATTAAATACACTTTTACGTAAATGTTTTCTTAAATAAATTAATTAGACTTTTATGCCACATTAAATACGCACTACAATGGAAATAGTTTAAAGCGATTTGAACCATGGTAGGAGGGTGGTGGGGGTGGTAGGGGGTGGTGGGCTTATCTTGGTGTGAAGTTAACACACGGTAGGGGGTACAGCAGGTGCCTCTCTACCAGTCATCTCAGTCAGCCAACCCGTGGCACCTGCTGGGTCTGTCCCGAGACCTCCTGTCAGCGAGACACTCCACGTGGCCTCAAAGTGCACCTGGCCTGGCACAGGCGCCGTGGTTACTTCACTTAGTGGTGAATGGCGGTATTGGTGGGGGTGGTGTGGGGGGGGGGGGGTATATGGCCAGGACCGGGACAGATATCAAATCGCCACCGGGGGGGGGGGGGAGTCCGCCGCTGCGATGTCATAGATCTCGGCGCTTTGATCAGATTCAATAAATGACATCAAACTCGTTGGCGCGTTGGCGCGTTGGCGTGGGAAAACATCAGTGAAGCTCACGCGGCGAATCAAAGGACACGCTCGCTGCCGCTTGCTGACGATGATGATGCTCGTCAATTGGAGTCGCATTGTGCGCGTGTGAGATTGTGATTTTTTTCTCTGTTGAAGGTGTGAATCTGTGGTTCTGAACCTTTCCCACAGCCTTGCACCCCTTTTGGTTCTCAATTGTTACGAAAACAAACCATGTATAATGTTAACACAAACGTAGGGTTTCATTAAGCGGAGTAAGTTGTATACTTAATTTGTGTTTTCGATGATTTACCTTAATAAATCTGGCCGCGTCTCGCACCCCCAGAAAGGGCATCCCGCACCCCAGGTTAAGAACCACAGGTGTGAGTGAATGTGTCTCTTTTTTGCTACGTATGGGTCTACTCGGCCTGAATTGAGTACCTTGGTTGCGGTGAGTGAGAGAGAAAGGCGGTCGGGCGTGGTGCTTGCCACCACCTCGTGTGCCGTGTCGGATAGGTGCTCGCTAACAGCACTTGCCCCCCAACAGTCTGTTCAGGCTATACGGGGGGTCTTTGTCTTTGTGTGTGTATGGGGAGTGGTAGCGGAGCGGTTAGCGCACTGCGCAACGACCCGGCGACCCGAGTTCGGCATTCGCTCGTGACCAAATTTTGAACCGGATCTGGGCCTCCCCTAGGTCGACTTCGCCTTAAATTATTGCTGTACCTGGTGCGGTGTGTAAACATCACCACCGGGGAGACAAAGGCGGCTGGGCGTTGTTCTAACCGTACCACCCCCTCGTGTGCCGGATCGACCTTAATAGGCGCTCGCTAACAACACTTGCCCTAACAGCCTACTCATCCTCTACGTGGGTATGTTGTGAATATGCACAGCCAGTCGCGTAACGAGCGTAGGGGCAGGGGGTGCCTGGCCGCCCACCCCCGCCTCTACGAGTTGAACCCCCCATTGAGACCCACCGTGAGATAAATTTTCAACATTTTTGGGAAGACGGAACGCCCCATACAGCGCTAAATGTTCGAGACCGTGAGCGCGACGATGATTTGATCAGGAAAGATGAGCCGCGCGTATCTCGAATAGCCTCTGGGTGCGACCGTGCGAGCACAAATCAAATGTTGGGGCCACACCTGTGGCCGATTGCCGCACCCTCTGAGCTGATGATGAAGTTACCGCGCCACTGTGTGACAGCACGTACGTGCGTGCGTGTATGTATGAATGTGTATAAGTGGGGAGCGGTAGTGTAGCGGTTAGCGCGACGCCGCGCTACGAACCGCGGCGACCCGAGTTCGATTTACACTCACGGCCACCAACACCAGTGACGATTATCTGAACCGGTCCTGGGACTCCCCTAGGTCGACTCCGCCTCAAATTAAGTATTACCTGGTGCGGTGTGTAAAATCATCGTCACGGCCGGGCATGGTTCTGGCCACCCACCCCTTCGTGTGGAACACCGGCCTTCATAGATGCTCACTAACAGCACTTGCCCCAACACTCTGTTCAGGCTACAGGTGAAACTTTGTCTCTTTTTTTTGTACAAGTAAATGGGGGAGCAGTGGCGTAGTGCTTAGCGCTATGCAATACTGATGTTAGCCGTGGTTGGGAGTCGGTGTGTTATAGCGACGTTAACCTCTCGTCAACGTTGGAGATGGTGGTGACGGTGCTGCTGCTGCCACTGCTGCCACTGCTGCTCAATCAATCATTAATCAATCTTTATTTTACGTGCAAATATCGCCCTCAATAAAGTAGGCATCAGTGCACATCACAGCGGGACGTGGGCGGCACGGGGGTAGGGAGGGGGGTTGAGAGAAACAGAAATGGGAAAAAGAAATCCGTGGCGACCTTCGCGCCTGATACCGACTGCGCGCAGCGTGAATCGAACACCGGTAAATAATGAGTAAAGAAACGGGGGGGGGGGGGGGGGGGTTGTTTTTCGCCCTCATTATTTCTCCGTTGTGTGTGTGTGTATCTGATGGGAAGGGAAGTCGCCGCGGATGCCGTCTCGCGCAGACCGCGGAATCGAGCGACACTTCGGGGCGATTTAGAACGTCCCGTGGCGGGCGGGCGGGCAGGCGGGGTCTGGTGGAGTTCCAAATGTTTGTGGATGCGCTCGAGAAGGCTCCCTCCTCCTCCTCATCCTCCCCACAGCATCGGGTGAACACGACCTGGGGCTGGGCGAGTCTCGCCGGTTCCCGTGGAACTGACGATCATGGTGCTGCTGTTTCCGCGGATGATGATGATGATGGTGGTTGTGGTGGCGATGCTGAAGTGAGTTGACTAGCGACCCCGCCAACGATGTAGTCCTACAGCCTCCGATGAGCACGGTTGGCAACGTACGGTGCGAAGGAAGTTCAGCGTACGCGGTGCTCGCGCACAGTGATCCGGTGAAAATGCATTCTCACTGGGACTCTTAATCCCTTAACTCCCGCCACTTGTTATGCTCGCGAGGCAATAGATTTGTGATTTAGCCAGCGTTCAGCGAAACTCTGGTCCCCAACGCAGCTGATAACCCCCCACCCAGCCGAGCCGAGAGCCCCCCAACCTCTCTCCTTAATCCTCGCAATCTCAGCAAAGAGCCCCCCCCCCCACACACACTTCACCACAACACGTGTCTCGTCATCCGTAAATGAGCGTGGTGATGATATCTCTCAAGCAGGTTTGCGCCTAAGCCGAGCGAATAGAGCTACGGTTAACTCTACACACCTAGCAAGCCAGAAGCCATGTTAGCCCATGTTAACCCCACACGTGGCAAATACAACACATGTTAACCCTACACGTGGCAAATACAACACATGTTAACCCTACACGTGGCAAAAACAACCCATGTTAACCCCTCACATGGCGAATACAACACATGTTGACCCTTCACTTGGCGAATACAACACATGTTAACCCTACACATGGCGAATACAACACATGTTAACCCTACACGTGGCGAATACAACACATGTCAACCCTACACATGGCGAATACAACACATGTTAACTCTACACGTGGCGAATACAACACATGTTAACCCTACACATGGCGAATACAACACATGTTAACCCTACACATGGCGAATACAACACATGTTAACCTCACACGTGGCGAATACAACACATGTTAACCCCACACGTGGCGAATACAACACATGTTAACCCTACACATGGCGAATACAACACATGTTAACCCTACACGTGGCGAATACAACACATGTTAACCCTACACATGGCGAATACAACACATGTTAACCCTACACATGGCGAATACAACACATGTTAACCCTACACGTGGCGAATACAACACATGTTAACCCCACACGTGGCGAATACAACACATGTTAACCCCACACGTGGCGAATACAACACATGTTAACCCTACACGTGGCAAATACAACACATGTTAACCACACACGTGGCAAATACAACGCATGTTAACCCTACACGTGGCGAATACAACGCATGTTAACCCTACACGTGGCGAATACAACGCATGTTAACCACACACGTGGCGAATACAGCACATGTTAACCCTACACGTGGCGAATACAACACATGTTAACCCTACACGTGGCGAATACAACACATGTTAACCCTTCACGTGGCAAATACAACACATGTTAACCCCACACGTGGCAAATGCAACACATGTTAACCCCACACGTGGCGAATACAACACATGTTAACCCTACACGTGGCGAATACAACACATGTTAACCCTACACGTGGCGAATACAACACATGTTAACCCTACACGTGGCGAATACAACACATGTTAACCCTTCACGTGGCAAATACAACACATGTTAACCCCACACGTGGCAAATGCAACACATGTTAACCCCACACGTGGCGAATACAACACATGTTAACCCTACACGTGGCGAATACAACACATGTTAACCCTACACGTGGCGAATACAACACATGTTAACCCTTCACGTGGCGAATACAACACATGTTAACCCTACACGTGGCGATTACAACACATGTTAACCCTACACGTGGCGAATACAACACATGTTAACCCCACACGTGGCGAATACAACACATGTTAACCCCACACGTGGCGAATACAACACATGTTAACCCTTCACGTGGCAAATACAACACATGTTAACCCCACACGTGGCAAATGCAACACATGTTAACCACACACGTGGCGAATACAACACATGTTAACCCTACACGTGGCGATTACAACACATGTTAACCCTACACGTGGCGAATACAACACATGTTAACCCCACACGTGGCGAATACAACACATGTTAACCCTACACGTGGCGAATACAACACATGTTAACCCTACACGTGGCGAATACAACACATGTTAACCCCACACGTGGCAAATACAACACATGTTAACCCTTCACGTGGCGAATACAACACATGTTAACCCTACACGTGGCGATTACAACACATGTTAACCCCACACGTGGCGAATACAACACATGTTAACCCTTCACGTGGCGAATACAACACATGTTAACCCTACACGTGGCGATTACAACACATGTTAACCCCACACGTGGCGAATACAACACATGTTAACCCCACACGTGGCAAATACAACACATGTTAACCCTTCACGTGGCGAATACAACACATGTTAACCCTACACGTGGCGATTACAACACATGTTAACCCTACACGTGGCAAATACAACACATGTTAACCACACACGTGGCAAATACAACACATGTTAACCCTTCACGTGGCGAATACAACACATGTTAACCCTACACGTGGCGATTACAACACATGTTAACCCTTCACGTGGCGAATACAACACATGTTAACCCTTCACGTGGCGAATACAACCCCACGTCTACGCCGGTGTTAGCAAAACCTACGCCAGGTCAACCCTGAAATCTCGCGAGGCGAGCGTAGGTTTCACCATCGCGGTCTCAGGCCGAGCTCAAGTTCGCCCTGAAGGAAAGCGAGGCTCGTGTAGGTGAAGCCCGCACTACCACTGGCAGCTTCTCTCTCTCTCTGCATAATTGGGAGTCGATTCACGTTTGCGGTGGTGAGTGTCGTGCGGTTTATGTTTGAGGGGGGCGGATGGGTTGGGGGCTAGAAGTGATCGAGGTAAGTGGGTAGGCAGGGTGGGGGGGTTGAGAGTGGTGGGTTGAGGTGGTGGGGGGGGCTCTCATCACCATCAATGATTGATCGTCGTTCAAGAGAGTGCGGCACGCGGTCACCGCGTCCGACACGTCACAAAGATGAGTGAGGGGCGGGGGGACACGGCGCGTTCCGCTGCTGCGGACAGACGCACGGGGTTGGTGCTTGCGGCTGAGCGGCGGTGGTGGTGGTGGTGGTGGTTGGGAGGTGGTTGTAGTAGTGGTGGTGATGGTTAGTATTGTGGTGGTGATGGTTAGTATGATGGTGGTGATGGTTAGTGTGGTGGTGGTGATGGTTAGTGTGGTGGTGGTGATGGTTAGTATGATGGTGGTGATGGTTAGTGTGGTGGTGGTGATGGTTAGTATGATGGTGGTGATGGTTAGTATGATGGTGGTGACGGTTAGTGTGGTGGTGGTGATGGTTAGTATGATGGTGGTGATGGTTAGTATGATGGTGGTGATGGTTAGTATGGTGGTGGTGATGGTTAGTATGGTGGTGGTGATGGTTAGTATGGTGGTGGTGATGGTTAGTGTGATGGTGGTGATGGTTAGTGTGGTGGTGGTGATGGTTAGTATGGTGGTGGTGATGGTTAGTATGATGGTGGTGATGGTTAGTATGATGGTGGTAATGGTTAGTGTGATGGTGGTGATGGTTAGTATGATGGTGGTGATGGTTAGTATGGTGGTGGTGATGGTTAGTATGGCGGTGGTGATGGTTAGTATGATGGTGGTGACGGTTAGTATGGTGGTGGTGATGGTTAGTATGGTGGTGGTGATGGTTAGTATGATGGTGGTGATGGTTAGTATGATGGTGGTGATGGTTAGTGTGATGGTGGTGATGGTTAGTATGGTGGTGGTGATGGTTAGTGTGATGGTGGTGATAGTTAGCATGATGGTGGTGGTTAGTATTGTGGTAGTGATGGTTAGTATGATGGTGGTGATGGTTAGTATGATGGTGGTGATGGCTAGTATGATGGTGGTGATGGTTAGTATTGTGGTGGTGATGGTTAGTATGGTGGTGGTGATGGTTAGTATGATGGTGGTGATGGCTAGTATGATGGTGGTGATGGTTCGTATTGTGGTGGTAATGGTTAGTGTGATGGTGGTGATGGTTAGCATGATGGTGGTGATGGTTAGTATTGTGGTGGTGATGGTTAGTGTGGTGGTGGTGATGGTTAGTATGATGGTGGTGATGGTTAGTGTGATGGTGGTGATGGTTAGTATGGTGGTGGTGATGGTTAGTGTGATGGTGGTGATAGCATGATGGTGGTGGTTAGTATTGTGGTGGTGATGGTTAGTGTGGTGGTGGTGATGGTTAGTATGATGGTGGTGATGGTTAGTATGATGGTGGTGATGGTTAGTATGATGGTGGTGATGGTTAGTATTGTGGTGGTGATGGTTAGTATGGTGGTGGTGATGGTTAGTATGATGGTGGTGATGGTTAGCATGATGGTTGTGATGGTTCGTATTGTGGTGGTGATGGTTAGTGTGATGGTGGTGATGGTTAGTATGATGGTGGTGATGGTTCGTATTGTGGTGGTGATGGTTAGTATGATGGTGGTGATGGTTAGTATGATGGTGGTGATGGTTAGTATTGTGGTGATGGTTAGTATGGTGGTGGTGATGGTTAGTATTGTGGTGGTGATGGTTAGTATGATGGTGGTGATGGTTAGTATGATGGTGGTGATGGTTAGTATGGTGGTGGTAATGGTTAGTATGATGGTGGTGATGGTTAGTATGGTGGTGGTGATGGTTAGTATGATGGTGGTGATGGTTAGTATTGTGGTGATGGTTAGTATGGTGGTGGTGATGGTTAGTATTGTGGTGGTGATGGTTAGTGTGATGGTGGTGATGGTTAGTATGATGGTGGTGATGGTTAGTATGGTGGTGGTGATGGTTAGTGTGATGGTGGTGATGGTTAGTATGGTGGTTGTGATGGTTAGTATGATGGTGGTGATGGTTAGTATGATGGTGGTGATGGTTAGTGTGGTGGTGGTGATGGTTAGTATGATGGTGGTGATGGTTAGTATGATGGTGGTGATGGTTAGTATGATGGTGGTGATGGTTAGTGTAATGGTGGTGATGGTTAGTATTGTGGTGGTGATGGTTAGTATGATGGTGGTGATGGTTGGTATGATGGTGGTGATGGTAGTCGTGTGACCTCCTGCCAGCGACCCTCTGACACTTCACGTGGCCTCGGAGTGCACTTCGCCTGGCACAAGCGCCGCGGTGATGTCCCCCGCCAATTAGCGGCGAATGACGTCTGTTGTTGTTCTTGTTGTTGGTTCTTGTGTGCTGAGCGGGTGATGGCGGTTCGAATTTACCGCGTTTGGATGCGTACGCAAATCCGCGTTCTGTTCTACCCTTGCGTAATTATTTCACGAGCTGTGTTCGTCGTCGTTGTTGTTACTGCAGTTGTTGTTTATTGTTCACGAGCTGAATGCCGATGTCGAGGTCTGCTGCTCGCCACGACGGGAGGGCTTCAGCAGAGGAAGTTCGCGGCGTTGAAGGAGCGCGTGATTACAGGAGTTTATCCACGTGGTCAAAAGTTCGGTTTGCATGGCCACAGTCGAACAGTGGCTTGTATTTAATGCATCTCTATGAGTCTCTATGTATCTCTTTGTGCTTCTGTGGGTCTCGATGAACTGTGTGATGTGTGCCTGGCAGATGCACAAGTATACAGCCATGTGGTTGATGCTGTGTGATCTGCCAGTCACACAGCTCGCAGTCAGTCAACCCATGGCACCTGCAGGGTCTGTCACGTGACCTCCTGCCTGCCAGAGGGCATTAGACGCGTTTCGTGGCCTTAAAGTGCACCTGGCCTGGCACGGGCGCCGTGGTGGAGTCACCGTCACTCGGTGGCCAATGGCGGGGATTGCCATCGGTCATCTTTATGGGTATCTATGCATCTCTGTGGGTCTCCACGTATCTCAGTGGGTATCTATGCATCTCCGTGTGTCTCTATGGGGTTACGACGTGGTCTATGATTGTGTTTACATTGCCGCGGCCGCACTCACGTGGCTTGTTTGTCTATTTATAAAGGGGATGCGGTACAACATCGGCCCGTTGTTGACGTTCTCATGCGGTTGATCACACGTCTGTAATGGCACGCAGAGTCAGTCGTAGTCATGGTGGGGGTGACTGAAGATTGGCTGTGCTGCTGATGATGATGACGACGGTGGTGATAACGACGCTTGTGATGCTGCGAATGACGATGATGACACCTTGCCACGACCAGCTGACGATAACGATGCGACTGCTGCCGATGCTACTGATGACGATGATGCCAATATTACGTCGGCCTGTTGGGGTAAGTTGCTGCTAGCGACGTAAAGACAAAGATTCCCCGTATAGCTTGTCACAAACTGTTGGGGCAAGTGCTGTTGGTCTGCCCAGAAGCAGCCCCGACCGCCGTCGAGGCCACGTTTGCACGCCGCACGCCGCGCCAGGGTTCCGCAACCGTTTAAAGGCCGAGTCGACCTAGGGGGGGGGAAGGTCGGGGACCGGTTGGGACATCGCAGCGCAGTGACTGCGCTGACCGCTGCGCCACCGCTCCCCCCCTCCCCCCACTGCATTATTACGTGAACGCCACGGCGCGCACGCGCACCAAAGATAAAGACCCCCCGTGTAGCCTTAACAGACTGTAGGGGCAAGTGGTGTTAGCGAGCACCCTTGAAGTCCGGAACGGCACACGAGGGGGTGGGTGGCCCAACACCACGCCCGGCCGCCTTTGTCTCCCCAGTGGCGACGTTTACACATCGCACCGGGTACTCATTTGAGGCTGAGTCGACCTTGGGGAGACCCCAAGACCGGTTCAGAAATATCGTCAACGGGGTATTGACCGTGAGCGGGAATCGAACTCGGGTGGCCGGGTTCGTAGCGCAGCGTGGCGCTAACCGCCCCACCACCGCTCCCCACACACTCAGACGCGCGCACGCGCGGACGTGGTGACACGCCTCGACACCAACCCCGTGTTGCGTAACTCGCCCTGGTTTCATTTGTGTTGTGCTCGCCCGCCTCTTGGCAGAGGTAACGGAACGGGGGAATTTTGCCAAGCGGCTTGGATGGGTAGCGCGGGGGGGGGGGGTGATTGGGGGGGAAGGGGGATGGGGATGGGGAGGGGTCATTCCTACCGCTGGATGCTGAGTACCCCAATCGTGTGTTTTATGTCTGTGTGTGTGTCACTCTGTGTGTGTGTCACTCTGTGTGTGTGTCACTCTGTGTGTGTGTAACTCTGTGTGTGTGTCACTCTGTGTGTGTGTAACTCTGTGTGTGTATCACTCTGTGTGTGTATCACTCTGTGTGTGTGTATCACTCTGTGTGTGTATCACTCTGTGTGTGTATCACTCTGTGTGTGTCACTCTGTGTGTGTCACTCTGTGTGTGTATCACTCTGTGTGTGTGTCACTCTGTGTGTGTATCACTCTGTGTGTGTGTCACTCTGTGTGTGTGTCACTCTGTGTGTGTATCACTCTGTGTTTGTGTCACTCTGTGTGTGTGTCACTCTGTGTGTGTATCACTCTGTGTGTGTGTCACTCTGTGTGTGTATCACTCTGTGTGTGTGTCACTCTGTGTGTGTATCACTCTGTGTGTGTGTATCACTCTGTGTGTGTGTTACTCTGTGTGTGTCTGTGTGTGTTATGGGGAGCGGTAGTGTAGCGGTTAACGCGCTGCACTATGAACCTGGCGACCCGGGTTCGATTCCCGCTCACGGCTAACACCAGTGACGATTATCTGAACCGGTCATGGGCCTCCCCTAGGTCGACTCAGCCTTAAATGAGTACCTGGTGCGGTGTATAAACATCGCCACTGGGGAGACAAAGGCGGTCGGGCGTGGTGCTGGCCACCCACCCCCTCGTTCGTGTACCGTTCCGGCCTTCATAGGTGCTCGCTAACAGCACTTGCCCCTACAGTCTGTTAAGGCTAAATGTGGGGTCTTTGTCTTTGTTGGCACAGTAGGGGGCACAGGTGGTGCATCGGCCAGTCATCTCAGTCAGTCGACCCACCTGGGTCTATCCGGTGGCCTCCTGCCAGCGAGCCTTCGACACTTCACGTGCCCTCAAAGAGCACAGAGCCTGGCACAACCGCCGCGGTGATGGCATCGCCATTTAAACTAAAAAATTACAAAAAAAATAATGAGACCAGGTAAGGCCCACTGAGCTATGTAGATATATCTCAGAAGCGACCTGCTCAGAAATGATCGCCCAATAAAGCGGCTCATCACGTGGAAACGCATAGAGAGAGTGAACATGCAAACTCCACATATACAGCAGGCGTCAGGGTTGGGATTGAACCCACGACCTCCTGTATACCAGGCGAGGTAGTCAACATCTCACCACCGTGGCGTACTTAGTGGCGGACGGCAGCTGTACTCACGTTTGGTAGATGCGGGTTTCACTTCTCACTGAATATTTTCTGGGTCTCTGGTTGACTGCAGTAGGTGGCACGTGTTCTGTAGCCTGAGCGAGAATGTGTACTGGATGTGGTGTGCCGGGTGAGGGGGGGGGGCATGAATATCGTCCAAATCGCCGAGCTGAAATGAATCCCTGACGATGATGTTCTGATTTGTAATATGTGGGGTCGTTGTGTGTAAACAGTCTATTGTTCTCCTACAAAGCGGTAGTTGTGGAAGAATCTCGTTATAATCAACAATATATAAAGTAGGGGCAAAGCACAGTCCGCGCTAATACGCGAGATGCGCACGCAGGCTGAACAAAGCCTCAGGCGCGTGGGTAACACATTGAAGCATCCAGCAGCATCCCACTGCCTTGTGCGATGCTACGCAGAGGCAGCCATACCACCGCTTATTGCTACTCGCGCGGCGCAGTTCTGTTCACACTCAATCGCGTTTTATCCAATTCGCATATATATTGTAAAAAAAGTGTTCCCTAATACATCCATCGCGTTATATCCAATTCGCGTGTCAGTGCGTGTCGTCATCATCATCAGCAGCAGCCGTGCTGCGTGAAGGCCTCCTCTCACGCTCCCGCGACGCCTCCTCGATCCGTCGCGCTCCTGCACGCGAGCCGATCCCTTCTCTCCTTCATCCCTGCGGCGGCGGTGGTGGCCGTACACCCGGGCGCGTTCCGTCCACCCGGTGTCGACGATCAGGACGTCGTCCCTGTCAGCCACGTGTCCTCAAGCGAGCTCCCCGCTTACTTTTCCCCGTGACTCTTAAATTGGTAATCTGATCCGTGCATTTCTCTTTCCGTCTCTGTGTGTAGTTCCAAGCAAGCGCCCTACCTCACCGCGCTGGTCATCGCGAATTGGCCAATTGCTGTTATTACTTGATTAAAAACTAAACAATTGTTTGAATTCTATTTCACCAGGTAAAGCCACACGGAGCTCTACAGCTTTTTTTCAGAAGCGACCTGGCTATCACGAATGATAGCCCAATGAAGTGGCTCATGTGGATATTTATAACAGCGAAATGCTCGAAACGCACGTTGATTCCCCCCGATTCAAGCGCCGAATCGCTCACAGGGCTATACCAAAAAAATGAAATAAATAAATGAAATTATTCTCAATGTGGAGAGGAAAACCGGAGCACCCGGAGAAAAATCAACGCGACCACGGACAGAGAAATAGACAGACACCCAAACTCCAAATATACAGCAGGCCTGAGGGTCGGGATCGAACCCACCACGACTTCCCGCATACCAGGCGAGGTAGTTAACATCTCGCCACCGCGGCCCCACACGTGTTAACCCGCCCGTGTTCGCCGTGGCGTAGAATCGAACTCGGGTGGTCGGGTTCGTCATTCAGAGAGGGGCTAACGTTGAAGCCCAGGCTGCAGATGTTCAGCGTAAAGGGGCCGTCCATAAATGACGTCACGCACCTAGAGGGGGGGGGTCAGACATTTGTGACGATGTGTGACGAGGGGGGGGGGGGTGAGAAATGTGACGTCACATCAAAATGCGCAACTTTAAATAAACATAGACAACACGTTCTCTACTTAATTAAATAGACGTTTTAATAAATATTTTCTCCTACAACATCAGAGTGCAGCGCCACATTATATACGCACGACAATGTCAATAGTTTAAAGCGATTTGAAGAATGTTTTATTTTGGGGGGGGGGCAGAGCTTTGTGACGTCATATTTGAGAGGGGTCTGACTTTTTGTGACGCCGTGTGACGAGGGGGGGGGGTCAAAAATCGTCCAAAATCGCGTGACGTCATTTATGGACGACCCCAAAGGCAAAGGTGCAGGAGCCCTGGCAGCGCTTGAGTCGGGGGGCCTCTTGCCGCGTGGGGGCGCTGTGGGTTCTGGGAAGAGGACGCGAGGCGGATTCACTGAATGTGCAAAGGTCCCCGGGGGTTTGCGTCCCGGCTGTGGTGACGGTGCTCTTCGAAACCCGTCACACATTTGCAATGTGTAATCATCAGCAGCAGCGGCAGCAGCGATGTTCTATTCACCGCTGGATGAAATCCTTCCCAACATCGCAGCCATCTCTGGACATTTGTGAAAAAGAGCTTCACAGCTCATCGGATTCCTCCATTCTGAGTAAAGATTCTGATTCTGATCTCCCGCGGCCCTGCAATCTCACAATTCCATGTTGCTGCTGCGTGTGAGCTGCATTACTCGCTCCATCTCCACGGCGGGTGCCCTCTCAGGCGCGCGTTCTCTCATTTGGCTGCCACTCGGTCATCATCACGGTGGCTAGGAGATGTTAACTACCTCGCCTGGTATGCAAGAGGTCTTGGGTTCAATCCCTACCCTGATGCCTGCTGCTGTATATTTGTAGTTTGCGTGTCTCTCTCATTATCATCACGGTGGCTAGGAGATGTTAACTACCTCGCCTGGTATGCAAGAGGTCCTGGGTTCAATCCCTACCCTGATGCCTGCTGCTGTATATTTGTAGTTTGCGTGTCTCTCTCTCTCTCATCATCATCACGGTGGCTGGGAGATGTTAACTACCTCGCCTGGTATGCAGGAGGTCGTGGATTCAATCTCTACCCTGACGCCTGCTGCTGTATATTTGTAGTTTGCGTGTCTCCCTCTCATCATCATCACGGTGGCTAGGAGATGTTAACTACCTTGCCTAGTATACAGGTGGTCGTGGATTCAATCCCTACCCTGACGCCTGCTGCTGTATATTTGTAGTTTGCGTGTCTCTCTCTCATCATCATCACGGTGGCTCGGAGATGTCAACTACCTCGCCTGGTATGTAAGTGGTCGTGGGTTCAATCCCTACCCTGACGCCTGTCGTATATTTGGAGTTTGGATGTCTCTCTCTCATCATCATCATCACGGTGGCTAGGAGATGTTAACAACCTCGCTTGGTATGCAAAAGGTCGTGGGTTCGATCACGACCCTGACGCCTGCTGTATATTTGGAGTTTGCGGTGTCTCTCTCTCTCTCCCCGTGGTCGCGTGGATTTTTCTCCGGGTCCTCCGGTTTTTCCCTCCACATTTATAATCAACATGCGCTTAGAGAATCCGGCTGCTGGACATTTACACGCGACAAGCCGCTTCATTGCGCTCTCGTTTGCGATAACCGAGTTCGCTTCTGGCAGTGAGTTGCATAACTCTGTGAGCCTTAAAAGTAGTTTAGTTGATAGATTGAGACCATGGGCAATCATCGCCCCCTCCTCTCCGGGATGGGCCCCCTTCCCGAACACCACCATGCACTTCCCTCCAGTGTCGACGCCTCTGCGTTGCGCTTGTTTCCCGTTCCACGGGTCCTACTTGTAATTCCGAGCATGTAAATGAGACTTTAAAACGCGGCGTGTGTGTCTGTGTGCATGGGTGGAGCTGTTGGCGCGCTGCGCTATGAACCCGGCGACCCGAGTTCGATTCCCGCTCACGGCCCAACGCCAGTGACCTCCCCTAGGTCGACTCAGCCTGGTGGCGGTGTGTAAACATCGCCACTGGGAAGACAAATGCGTGGTGCTGGCCACCCACCGCCTCGTGTGCCGTGCCGATCTTCAGAGGTGCTGCTCGCTAACAGCACTTGCCCCTACAGTCTGTTAAGGCTACACGGGGGATCTTTGTCTTTGTTGTTCGTGTGTGTATTAGTTAAAGCGCTGCACTACGAACACGGCGACTCGATTATCTGAACCGGTCCTGGGCCTCCCTGTAGGTCGACTCAGCCTCAAACAAGTACACAGTACTTGGCGCGGTGCGCAAAACATCAGCATTGGGAAGACAAAGGCGGCTGGGGGAATGGGTGATGCTCGCCACATCACCCCATCGCTTGCTCTGTTGGCTTTCGCGGGATGCTCGCTGGCAGCACTTGGCCCCAACAGTGTGCAGGTGAGCTCCGTGTATGCGGGGTTGTGTTGTCGTTTCATTATTATTTTCATGCGGCTATTTCTATTCAGGGGAAGTCGCGTGTTTGCCTCGTGTCAGGCTTTGGAGCCAGGGGGTAAAGCGAGGGAGAGGCAGGAGAGAGAGAGGCAGGAGAGAGAGGCAGGAGAGAGAGGGGGGCAGGAGAGAGAGAGAGCGATGGAGAGAGAGGGGGGCCGAGAGGAGAGAGATTGGGAGAAAATCTAATTATATAGAAAACAGGGGGAACATAGACATAGAGTAGGGAGAGAGGGGGGTAGAGAGAGAGAGGGGGTAGAGAGAAGGGGTAAGAAGGAGGAGAGCAGAGCGTGAAATCTTCGTGAAATATTTCATTTAAAAAGGGGGGGGGGGGCACATAAAGCAAAACATTAAAAAACTAAAAAAAAACGAAATGATGAACGAAGCAAAGTGCCGACTACACCGAGCATCTTCTTGTTTCCTCTGATCGTACGAAAAAAGAAGAAAAAAAAGAGGGGCGAGAGAGAGCGATGGAGAGAGAGAGAGACGAGGGAGAGATAAAATGATAGAGTGAGAGATTGCGGAGAGGGAGAGATGGCGGCAGAGAGAGATGTAAAGTGAAGGACAAATAGAGGAGAAACGGAGGGAGGGAGGGAAATCGATGATGGAGGAGGAAAGATGAGATAGATGAGAGTGTGGACTGTGGCGAGTGGTGATGGAGAGGGGGGGGGTCGTTAGAGAGATGAGACACGCGGAGACAAAGAGCGAGAGAGACAAAGACGGACGCTGTTTGGAGTCCACAGAGAAGCGGAGCTCAGCTGAACGCTCGGAGCGACAGCCCCTTGCCTGCGTGGGACGGTGGGGAGGTGGTGGGGAGGTGGTGGGGGTGCGGGGAGGGGAGGGGGGCTCGGAGGAAGCGCGCAGTGGGTGGCTTATCGAGTGTGCAGGCGGTGCAACTGCGCACGGCTCACGGGCACAGCGGAGGGGGTTATGAAAAGGGGCGCGGGGGGGATGGGGGAGGGGAAGGTGAATTAGATAGCCCCCCCCCCCCCCACCAATGTAACATCTTATACTGGAGCCCCTGCACACCACCACCACCCACACTATAGCCCCTACACACCACCACCACAGCCCCTACACACCACCACCACAGCCCCTACACACCACCACCACCCACACCACAGCCCCTACACACCACCACCACAGCCCCTACACACCACCACAGCCCCTACACACCACCACCACCACACCAGAGCCCCTACACCACCACCAGAGCCCCTACACACCACTACCACCACCACACCAGAGCCCCTACACCACCACCAGAGCCCCTACACTACCACCACCCACACCACAACCACCACAGCCCCTACACCATCACCACCACCCACACCACAGCCCCTGCACACCACCACAACCACCACAGCCCCTACACATCACCACCACCACAGCCCCTACACACCACCACCACCACCAGAGCCCCTACACCACCACCACACCAGAGCCCCTACACCACCACCACCAGAGCCCCTACACCACCACCACACCAGAGCCCCTACACCACCACCACCAGAGCCCCTACACCACCACCACACCAGAGCCCCTACACCACCACCACCAGAGCCCTACACCACCACCACACCAGAGCCCCTACCCACCACCACACCAGAGCCCCTACACCACCACCACCAGAGCCCCTACACCACCACCACCACACCAGAGCCCCTACACCACCACCACCACCACACCAGAGCCCCTACACCACCACCACACCAGAGCCCCTACACCACCACCACCAGAGCCCCTACACCACCACCACCACACCAGAGCCCCTACACCACCACCACCAACCAGAGCCCCTACACCACCACCACCACCAGAGCCCCTACACCACCACCACACCAGAGCCCCTACACCGCCACCACCACCAGAGCCCCTACACCACCACCACCAGAGCCCCTACACCACCACCACCACACCAGAGCCCCTACACCACCACCACCACACCAGAGCCCCTACACCACCACCACCACCACCAGAGCCCCTACACCACCACCACACCAGAGCCCCTACACCACCACCACCACTAGAGCCCCTACACCACCACCACCAGAGCCCCTACACCACCACCACCACCCTCAGACCTGCGCAGAGCGAGTTGTGATGCAACTCTCCCTCCCGAGCGTGCAAGCGGCGAGACTGGGCTGATGGCGATGGTGCTCACGATGTCTGCCCGAACACCGGAGCGGGACCCTGGGCGTGATGAGCGATGTCGTCGCCACTGAATCGTCGCGACCACAAAACTCATTCCTGACACGCGAGTCACTCCTCGGCAGGGGGGGGGGGCGATCAGAGGGCGCTGGGTTCGGACCGCCCAGGGCTGTTCCATACACACACACGTGATGTGTCGTGAGTTGTGGTGTGTCGTGTGTTGTCGTGTGTAATGTGTTGTGGTGTACCATCACACGTGTTGTGGCTGGGCGTGTACCATCACACGTGGTGTGTTGTGGCTAGGCGTGTACCATCACACGTGGTGTGTTGTGGCTGGGCGTGTACCATCACACGTGGTGTGCTTCGGGTGTCGCGGCGATCCGTGAGAGAGGGGGAGGGGTGGAGGAATGAATGAACAGCGAGAGAAAGGGGAACGGAGGCGGCGGGCAGGGAGAGCGCGGATGGAGGAGGAATGGAATGAGGGGAATCGCGAGGGATGCGGCAGAGAGGGGGGAGGGGCTGGGGAGAGGGGGGAGGAGATGAGGAGGAGGAAGAGAAGGAGGAGGGAGTGAAGGAAACGAGCACGCTCGGCAGAGATGGAGGGAGGCGGTGCGGGTTGGGGTGATGGTGGCGGGGAGTGACGGCTGGAGGTGATGCGTGAGACTGAGCGGGATGGAGGAAAGAGAGGAGGGCGAGGGGGAGGCAATGGGGGAGGGCGAGAGGGAGGCAATGGGGGAGGGCGAGGGGGAGGGATGAGGGGAGGGGCCGGGTATCTGCTCTGTTACGTCGGGCACGCCGCCTCGTGCGTCGGCACTTGTGCGGAAATCGTCCTCGCTAGCGGGGAGAGCGCGCGTGCCATCACAGCAGACACACAAGCAGACACACACAGCAGACACATAGCAGACACAGAGACACACAGACACAGAGACACACAGAGACACACAGCAGACACACAGCAGACACAGAGACACACAGACACAGAGACACACAGACACACAGAGACACACAGCAGACACACACCGAGACCCAGAGACACACAGACACAGAGACACACAGACACAGAGACACACAGAGACACACAGAGACACACAGCAGACACACACCGAGACCCAGAGACACACAGACACAGAGACACACAGACACACAGACACAGAGACACACACATACACAGAGACACACACAGAGACACACACAAAGACACACACAAAGACACAGACACAGAGACACACAGAGATACACACAGACACACAGAGACACACAGAGACACACAGCAGAGACACACAGACACACGGAGACACACACAGACACACACCGAGACCCAGAGACACACAGACACACAGAGACACACAGAGACACACAGCAGACACACACCGAGACCCAGAGACACACAGACACACAGAGACACACAGACACACACCGAGACCCAGAGACACACAGACACAGCAGACACACAGCACAGACTACACGCATAATACCTCTTCTGTCCTCTCTGCCTCCCAGTGTTACGGAAACGACAGTCACGTACACGTGTGCGTGCGGTGTGAGCTAAGATATAGACTGCTTACATCCGTGTAGCCTTCAGCAGACTGTTGAGGCGGAAGGGCAAGTGTTGCTGGCGAACACGCAGTGCACACACTCAGACTCACACACACTCATAGACAGACGATCACAGACACACACTCAGACACACTCACAGACACACTGACAGACAGACACACACTGACAGACAGACACGCACTCTCGCGCACGTGTGTGACACACGCGCTCGCCGGTACACGTGGAGGAAGTCCAGCGCTGCTGCATCTGCCCGGCTGACTTGGCGAGCATGTCTTGGGGTTACGGAAAGGATAATGGTGAGTGAGACTCTGTGTGTGTGTAAGATTGTATGTGTGTGTATGAGACTAATTGTGTGTGTATGCGACTCTGTGTGTGTATATGCGACTCTGTGTGTATGAGACTGTATGTGTGTGTGTGTGAGCGAGTACCTTAATAGGTGCTCGCTAACAGCACTTGCCCCAACAGTCGGTTAAGGCTATGCGGGGGGTCTTTGTCTTTGTGTGTATGGGACTGATTGTGTGTATAAGACTCTGTATGTGTATGAGACTGTGTGTATGAGACTCTGTATGTATGTGTGTATAAGACTCTGTATGTGTGTGAGACTGTGTGTGTGAGACTGTGTATGTATGAGACTGTGTGTGTATAAGACTCTGTATGTGTGTGAGACTGTGTATGAGACTGTGTGTGAGACTGTGCGTGTGAGACTCTATGTGCATAAACGAGTACCCGGTGCGTTGTGTAAGCATCGCCACTGGGGAGACAAAAGCGGCCGGGCGTGGTGCTGGCCACCCAACCCCTCGTGTATCGTGCCGGCCTTCATAGGTATTCGCTAACAACAGCACTTGCTCCAAATGTCTACTAAGGCTATACGGGGGATCTCTGTCTTTGTGTGGTTAGCGCGCTACGCCATAAATCCGATGACCCGAGTTCGGTTTCACGGCCAACATCAGCGACGAACATCCAAACAACGGGTTCCGTGTCTCCCCTAGGTCGACTCAGCCTCAACTGAGTACCTGGTGCGGTGTGTAGTAAACATCGTCACTGGGGAGACACCGGCGCCCCGGGGTGGGGTGGTGATGGTCACACCACGTGCGCGTGTGTAAGCACGTGCTAGAAGAATGTGTGCGGATGCGTGTGTGTGCGCGCACGTGCGAATGTGTACAACATCGTCACTGGGGAGACAAAGGCGGACGGGGGTGGGGTGGCCACCCACCTCCCCATGCGTACCGTGCCGGCCTTCATAGGTGCTCGGTAACAGCACTTGCTCCAACAGTCTATTACAGGCTATACGGGGGATCTTTGTGTTTTTTTACGTGTGAAAAAGAATGTGTCAATGTGGGTGTGAGTACAGCGATGACCTTGTGGTTGACACACCCTCAGCCCCACGAGTTCGATTCCCAGCCACGAGTGAAATCGGATCCTGTCCTTGCACTTCCCCTAGGTTGACTCAGCCTTGAATGAGTACCTGGTGCGGTGTATATGCATAAGCAATGGGGAGACAAAGGCGGCCGGTCGTGGTGCTGTTAACACCCCCCCCCATACGTGCGCCTCCTCTACCTTCATAGATGCTCGCTAACAGCACTTGGCCCAAAAGTCTGTTGAGGCTATACGGGGTTCTGTGTCTTTGTACCTCTGTGTATGCACGTATGTATGTATGTCTGTGTGTATGTTGGTGCATCTGCCAGTCATCTGTCAGTTAACCCATGGCACCAGGGTCTGTCCCTCCTGCCAGCCAGCCAGCCTTAATTCACGTCACCGCAAAGTGCACCTAGCCTGGCACAAGCGCCGTGGTCACGCCTTGATGTGTGTGATGGGGAGCGGTAGTGTAGCGGTTAGCGTTGCGCTACGAACCCGGCGAACCCGAGTTCGATTCCCGCTCACGGCCAACACCAAGTGACGATTATCCGAACCGGTTCCTGGGCCTCAAATGAGTAGCTACTGGGGAGACAAAGGCGGTCGGGCGTGGTGCTGGCCACCCACCCCCATGCGTGCCGTGCCGGCCTTCATAGGTGCTGCTCGCTCGCTCGGAGCGCTCGCCCCAACAGTCTGTTGCAGGCTGCACGGGGGTTGTGTATTTGCTAAGCGCGGGGGGCAATAGATCTGCCCGTCTGTGTTGAAGCCAAATGCACAAAATACTCCCTCCATCGACTCCCGCCCCCCGTGACTGCTGCCCGCACCCCCCGCACCCCCCGCACCCCCCACGACTCACGAGTCGCGGTGTGGCTCCTCGCTGGGAGCGCACGGGAGGGGGGTGGAGGCTGGATGTGTGTGGGGTGGGTGGGAAGGCGCTGTGGTGCTTTGGGAGGTTGGTGTTGACCCGGGCGCGCGTGAACACAAACAAAGAAACAAAAGTCGTCGTCGTCCCCCTCCCCACTTCTGGGGGCAAGTGCCGGAAAGCCGAGCGCCCATGAAGGCCGACACGGCAACGCGAGGACCACGCCCGGCCGCCTTTGTCTTCCCAGACAAACGTTACCGACACACACACATACCACGCATATTTGTACACGCACACACGACACACACAGATACGTGGAATCGTGTTCAGTACTGTACACTCACGCGCGCTTAACCTCTGGACTCTGAACCGCCCGATCACTCACTCACCACACTCACCACACTCTCACTCACCACACTCACCACACTCTCACTCCCCACACTCTCACTCACCACACTCTCACTCCCCACACTCTCACTCACCACACTCACAACACTCTCACTCACAACACTCTCACTCACAACACTCTCACTCACAACACTCTCACTCACCACACTCACAACACTCTCACTCACAACACTCTCACTCACAACACTCTCACTCACAACACTCCCCTCACTCCCCACACTCTCACTCACCACACTCACCACACTCTCCACACTCACCACACTCTCCACACTCACCACACTCCCCTCACTCCCCTCACTCCCCACACTCTCACTCACCACACTCCCCACACTCTCACTCACCACACTCCCCACACTCCCCACACTCTCACTCACCACACTCACCACACTCCCCACACTCACCACACACTCACTCACCACACTAACCACACTCCCCACACTCCCCACACTCTCACTCACCACACTCCCCACACTCACCACACTCCTCACACTCCCCACACTCACCACACTCCCCTCACTCACCACACTCCCCACACTCCCCACACTCACCACACTCACCACACTCACCACACTCACCACACTCCTCACACTCCCCACACTCACCACACTCCCCACACTAACCACACTCCCCACACTCCCCTCACTCACCACACTCCCCACACTCCCCACACTCACCACACTCCCCACACTAACCACACTCCCCACACTCCCCACACTCTCACTCACCACACTCACCACACTCCCCACACTCCACACACTCCCCACACTCCTCACACTCCCCACACTCCCCACACTCCCCACACTCCTCACACTCCTCACACTCCTCACACTCACCACACTCACCACACTCCCCACACTCACCACACTCCCCACACTCCTCACACTCACCACACTCACCACACTCCCCACACTCACCACACTCCTCACACTCACCACACTCCTCACACTCCCCACACTCCCCACACTCCTCACACTCCCCACACTCCCCACACTCCTCACACTCCTCACACTCACCACACTCACCACACTCCTCACACTCCTCACACTCCTCACACTCACCACACTCACCACACTCCCCACACTCACCACACTCACCACACTCACCACACTCCCCACACTAACCACACTCCCCACACTAACCACACTCCCCACACTCCCCACACTCTCACTCACCACACTCCCCACACTCCCCACACTCCACACACTCACCACACTCCTCACACTCCCGACACTCCCCACACTCACCACACTCCCCACACTCCTCACACTCACCACACTCACCACACTCCCCACACTCACCACACTCCTCACACTCACCACACTCCTCACACTCCCCACACTCCCCACACTCCTCACACTCCCCACACTCCCCACACTCCTCACACTCACCACACTCACCACACTCCCCACACTCCTCACACTCACCACACTCACCACACTCACCACACTCCCCACACTCCCCACACTCACCACACTCCCCACACTCCCCACACTCCCCACACTCGCCACACTCACCACACTCCCCACACTCCTCACACTCACCACACTCCCCACACTCCTCACACTCACCACACTCACCACACTCCTCACACTCCCCACACTCACCACACTCCCCACACTCCTCACACTCACCACACTCCTCACACTCCTCACACTCCCCACACTCCCCACACTCCTCACACTCCCTACACTCCTCACACTCCCCACACTCCTCACACTCCCCACACTCCCCACACTCCTCACACTCCCCACACTCCCCACACTCCTCACACTCCCACACTCACCACACTCCCCACACTCCTCACACTCACCACACTCCTCACACTCCCCACACTCCTCACACTCCCCACACTCCCCACACTCCCCACACTCCCCACACTCCTCACACTCCCCACACTCACCACACTCCCCACACTCCTCACACTCACCACACTCACCACACTCACCACACTCTCCACACTCACCACACTCCCCACACTCCCTACACTCCCCACACTCACCACACTCCCCACACTCCCCACACTCCCGACACTCCCCACACTCACCACACTCCCCACACTCACCACACTCCCGACACTCACCACACTCACCACACTCCTCACACTCCCCACACTCCCCACACTCCCCACACTCCCCACACTCACCACACTCACCACACTCCCCACACTCACCACACTCCTCACACTCCCCACACTCCCAACACTCCTCACACTCCTCACACTCCCCACACTCACCACACTCCCCACACTCACCACACTCCCCACACTCCCCACACTCCCCACACTCCTCACACTCCTCACACTCCCCACACTCCCCACACTCCCCACACTCCCCACACTCCCCACACTCCCCACACTCCCCACACTCACCACACTCCCCACACTCACCACACTCACCACACTCCCCACACTCCCCACACTCCCCACACTCACCACACTCCCCACACTCCCCACACTCACCACACTCCCCACACTCACCACACTCACCACGCTCACCACACTCCTCACACTCCCCACACTCACCACACTCACCACACTCACCACACTCCCAACACTCACCACACTCCCCACACTCCCCACACTCACCACACTCACCACACTCCTCACACTCACCACACTCACCACACTACCCACACTCACCACACTCCCAACACTCACCACACTCACCACACTCACCACACTCACCACACTCCCCACACTCACCACACTCCCAACACTCACCACACTCACCACACTCCTCACACTCCCCACACTCACCACACTCACCACACTCCCAACACTCACCACACTCCTCACACTCCCCACACTCACCACACTCACCACACTCCTCACACTCACCACACTCACCACACTCCCCACACTCACCACACTCCCAACACTCACCACACTCACCACACTCCTCACACTCCCCACACTCACCACACTCACCACACTCCCAACACTCACCACACTCCCCACACTCCCCACACTCACCACACTCACCACACTCACCACACTCACCACACTCACCACACTCCTCACACTCACCACACTCACCACACTCCCCACACTCCTCACACTCCCCACACTCACCACACTCACCACACTCCCCACACTCATCACACTCACCACACTCCCCACACTCCCCACACTCACCACACTCCCCACACTCACCACACTCCCAACACTCACCACACTCCCCACACTCACCACACTCACCACACTCACCACACTCCCCACACTCCCCACACTCCCCACACTCACCACACGCCCCACACTCCCCACACTCCTCACACTCCCCACACTCACCACACTCCCCACACTCACCACACTCCTCACACTCACCACACGCCCCACACTCACCACACGCCCCACACTCCCCACACTCCTCACACTCACAACACTCACCACACTCCCCACACTCCCCACACTCACCACACTCCCCACACTCACCACACTCCCAACACTCACCACACTCCCCACACTCACCACACTCACCACACTCACCACACTCCCCACACTCCCCACACTCACCACACTCCCCACACTCCTCACACTCACCACACTCACCACACTCACCACACTCCCCACACTCCCCACACTCACCACACTCCCCACACTCACCACACTCCTCACACTCACCACACTCCCCACACTCACCACACTCCCCACACTCCTCACACTCACCACACTCACCACACTCCCCACACTCCCCACACTCACCACACTCCCCACACTCACCACACTCCTCACACTCACCACACGCCCCACACTCCCCACACTCCTCACACTCACCACACTCACCACACTCCCCACACTCCCCACACTCACCACACTCCCCACACTCACCACACTCCCCACACTCACCACACTCCCCACACTCACCACACTCACCACACTCACCACACTCACCACACTCCCCACACTCCCCACACTCCCCACACTCCCCACACTCACCACACTCACCACACTCCCCACACTCACCACACTCACCACACTCACCACACTCCCCACACTCCTCACACTCCCCACACTCCCCACACTCCCCACACTCCCCACACTCCCCACACTCACCACACTCCCCACACTCACCACACTCCCCACACTCCCCACACTCACCACACTCACCACACTCACCACACTCCCCACACTCACCACACTCCCCACACTCCCCACACTCCCCACACTCACCACACTCCCCACACTCCCCACACTCCCCACACTCCCCACACTCACCACACTCCCCACACTCCCCACACTCACCACACTCACCACACTCACCACACTCACCACACTCCCACACTCCCCACACTCCCCACACTCACCTCACTCCCCACACTCACCACACTCACCACACTCCCCACACTCACCACACTCACCACACTCCCCACACTCACCACACTCACCACACTCCCCACACTCCCCACACTCCCCACACTCACCACACTTACCACACTCCCCACACTCCCCACACTCCCCACACTCCCCACACTCACCACACTCACCACACTCCCCACACTCACCACACTCACCACACTCCCCACACTCCCCACACTCACCACACTCCCCACACTCCCCACACTCACCACACTCACCACACTCCCCGCACTCCCCGCACTCACCACACTCCCCACACTCCTCACACTCCCCACACTCACCACACTCACCACACTCACCACACTTACCACACTCACCACACTCCCCACACTCACCATACTCCCCATACTCCCCACACTCCCCACACTATCACGCCGCATGCCGACGCGCCGAGACTGCCAAAGGCTTCATATTCTTAGGTGTTTTTGGTAAAGTGACTTTACCGAAAACACCTAAGAATATGCATCCTTGCAGTCACGAAAGCTTCAAATCTAGAATTACTGCCAAAGGCTTTGGGCTCCATGGAGTGCAAGGGAAGCGTGGCAGGAGGGCGGAGAGACAAAGCCAAAGGTCCCCAGCGTAGCCTTCCACAGACTGTTGGGGCAAGTGCCGTTGGCAGAGCGCCTATGAAGTCCGGCACGGCACACGAGTTTGGTGCGTGGCCAGAACCACGCCCGGCCGCCTTTGTCTCCCCAACGCTGCCGTTTATACACCGCGACAAGTACGCGTTTAAGGCTGAGTCAACCTAGCGGAGCCCCAGGACCGGTTGAGGTAATCGTCACTGGTGTTAGCCGTGAGCGGAAATCGAACTCGGGTCGCCGGGTTTCGTAGCGCAGCGCACTACCGCTCCCCAGACACACACAGACAAAGACAAATATCCCCCGTAGAGCCTTAACAGACTGAAGGGCCAAGTGCTGTTAGGCCGGCACGGCACACGAGGGGGGTGGGTGGCCAACACCACGCCCGGCTGCTCATCTCGTGCCGACAGCCCTGGGTCTCATGGTGACAATTCCACATTCATACGGCGTGGCCGAGTCACTCCATTGCGCAACCACTGACTGTTAAATTGACCGCAAAGTGGAGTAGCTTCTCGTGCTATCGACCGCGGAAGAAGGGGGTGATAATGATGATGTTGATGGGGCTGAGTCAACTTCCATCCCAAGCAGTGGGAATTGAACTCCTTCCGATTGCGAGGCACTCGCTCCACCGCTGAGCCCCCCCCCCCCGCTGAGCCCCCCCCCGCTGAGCCCCCCCCCCCCCCGCTGAGCCCCCCCCCCCCGCTGAGCCCCCCCCCCGCTGAGCCCCCCCCCGCTGAGCCCCCCCCCCCCGCTGAGCCCCCCCCCCGCGCTGAGCCTCCTCCACCTCCGAGCGGCGACGCGAACGAGGCGGCCACCTTTTGGGCCTCTCCCGCAGAGCTTCGCGCGCACCGCGAGGCGGCCCCGCGGTGATTGACGGCCCCGCGCCATCGCTCTCGGCATGAGCGGAGTCCTCCGGGGAGGCGGGCGGAGGGGGTGGGGAAGCAGAGGGAGAGGGGCAAGAAGAACAAGAAGCGGAGAAGTCGGGAGCTGGGGAGGGGGGGTTGGAAGGGAGGGGGAGTCAAGAACACAGAGGCGCACAGAGAACATCGGGAAGATTTATTTATGTTTTAGCGGGGAGAGGTTGGGCTGGGGGGAGGGGTGGTGGTGGGGGGAGGGGTGGGTGTGGTTTTCTAAAATAAGAGGCGCGCGGTAATCGATACGCGTGTGTGAAATCCAGGTATGCGCGACTCTGAGGATTCAACATAGCGGTGGCAACTTCGAGGGTGGGTGGTGGTGGTGGTGGTGGTTGTTGTGGTGGTTGTGGTGGTGGTGGTTGTTGTGGTGGTTGTGGTGGTGGTGGTGGTTGTGGTGGTGGTGGTTGTGGTGGTGGTTGTGGTGGTTGTGGTGGTGGTGGTGGTGGTTGTGGTGGTGGTTGTGGTGGTAATCTGGTGGGGAGCTGTAGTGGAGCGGTGAGCGCGTCACGCTGCAAAGCTGGCGACCCGAGTTCCACTCCCACTCACGGTCAACACCAGTGACGATTATCTGCACCGGTCCTGGGCCTGCCTTAGGGTCGACTCAGCCTCAAATGAGTACCCGTTGCGGTGCGTAAACATCGCCACCGGGGAGACAAATGCGGTAGGGGGGGGCGTGGTGCTGGCCACCCACCACCCCCTCGTGTGCCACAGCCCCGGCCTTCATAGGCGCTCGCTCGCTAACAGCACTTGCCCCGACAGTCTGTGCAGGCTATATGGGGAAACACTTTGTCTTTGTCGTAATTTCACCCCCAAAATTTGCTCAGTGAGGCAGGAAAGTCACGTGCTGTACCCCCCCCCCCCCCCCGAATGTATCTCGTTTCGGACCCCCCCGACTTTCCCCCTCGTTCGCTGCATGGCATAGACTCCCCCCCCCTCCCACGATCCACAGCTACTTGTCTTCATGCCCCACCCCTCCACCCCCCCTCCCCGCGGGGCCCCCACCATCTCATCTTCAATTAGAAACCCTCGACAAACGAGAGGGGCCGATTGATTGATCTGTGGTCGCCTGATTTAGATGCCATGGCATTGCCGGGTCCGTGATGTTCCGGCAAACAACGCGGGCACCACCCCCCCGGCCCCCCGGCCCCAACCTTGACCCCTCTAGGCCACTGACCCCCCTCCTCATCCCCTCCACCCCCCCAGCAGCGCCACAGTGACTCAGAAGAGTTGTGAGGCTCAAACCAGGGCGGGGAGGATCGTGTACTTCGTGGGCCACAAACGGCCACACCAGGCAAACCGCAATGGCTGCTACCTTGGCTGAGCTCATCAAGGGGCATAAACCACAATCACGCCATCTCTGCTCGTCATCCTCGCAACAGCAGCAACAGTAGCGGCGACGGCTTTTTGGCTGCTGGCCGTCGAACAAAGACGGTGGCCACCGCATCGTCGCGCGGCGCTTTCAGATGCGCTTCCGCGGCCGTCTGGAACGCCTCTGCCTTCCGTTGTCAGGAAGCCGCAGGAGCTGTGCACTTTCATAAATCATCATCTAGATTGAAAAACGAATTTCTTGATGAGTGTGTGTTAGTTTGTAGTCCTTCCCCCGCACATCCGACTAGCACGGTAGGCTACGTACGGTGCGAAAGAAGTTCAACACGCGTACATTATCACTTCGAAATGACCCCAAAAGAAAAATGTAAACGTTTCGGGCAATGGCCCTTTTCCAAAGCACATGATGACCCTTCCAATATAATGACCCTGCACGTTCGATGATGACGAAGGGGCATTGCCCGAAACGTCGCCCATGATATATTTGTTCCCCCTTTAAGGCCACACTGCGACTGACGAGTGCGTTGAGTTGTTGTTGTTGATTGTTGCTGTTGTTGGTGGTGCACCACTGCCAGCAGCATCATCACCACGCGATAGTTTAAATGTCTACATGACGGTGGTTGATCGGTGGCGCCGTGGTTAGCGCAAACGGGTCCCCCGAACCCGGCGACCAGAGTTCCTGGCTAGCCCCCCTTGACCCGCGCGCACACTCCGCGCCAGGGGAGCAAGGGGAGGGGGGGGGGCTTCAGTCCAGCGGTGGCATTGGCAGGGCTCTGAGATATTTGTCCGTTGAATCTGCTGCGTTGGGGTCTCGATGAAGAGCTCCGGAGGTGGAACCCATTGCACCGATGCATGCGCCAACACGAACACCTCTGCGCCTCCCAGTGAGCGGAGCCAGTGTCCCACGATGCAGCTTTACGCTCTCAAATTAACACCGTATTCATTTACATCCTTGGTGAGATGTTTTATATATATATAAGTGTTGGCAGTGCGCGTGTGTATCTGTATGAGTGGTGGCGTAGCAGTTAGCACGCTGCGCTACGAACCTGGCGACCCGAGTCATGGGCCTCCCCTAGGTCGACTCAGCCTCAAATGAGTACCTGGTGCGGTGTGTAAACATCGCCACTGGGGAGACAAAGGTGGTCGGGCGTGGTTCTGGCCACCCACCGCCTCGTGTGACGTGCTGGTCTTCATAGGTGTGCTACTCGCTAACAGCACTTGCCCCAACAGTCTGTTAAGGCTACACGGGGGATCTTTGTCTTTGTGGTGAGGAGCGGTGGTGCAATGGTTAGCAGACTGCACGACCCAGCGACCCGCGTTCGATTGCCACTCACAGTCATACATCGGTGACGAATGTCTGAATCGATCCTAGACCTCCCCTAGGTCGATTCAGCCTTAAAATGGCACCTGATGCGGTGTGTAAACACCAGCATTGGAGAGATAAAGGCGGCTTGGTGCGGTACTGGCACACCACCAATCCCTCGCGTGTCGTGTCGTGTCGTCCCTAATAGGTGCTCGCAAACATCTATTGCCCCAACAGTCTGTTATGTATCTTTGTATACAGAAGGATAATGCCGCTCAGGGTCTTTTCGAAACGTGGGCCCCCTTTTGCAGGAACTCCCTACGCCCGGCTTGAAACGTTCCGCCTGACCTGCCTACGATCCATCCTGGGTTTAACCGGACTGGATGTTGCGTGAGCTCACACAGATCCTTGCGTGAGCTCACACAGATCCTTGCGAAATCTGCTCCATCGGCGAGCTCCTCCGGCAGGTGCAAATACGGTGGCTGGGTCATGCCGCCCCCCATATACCCAGCGACCGCATGCCCGGGCATGCGGTAGCTGGGCATGTTTGGTCACATGGACGAGGCTTAATTGACACGCCACGGACGAGAGAAGAGATGGGCTGATGCGGTCCGGGAGAATGTGGAGCTGAGTGGCACCATGGGTGTCAACGTGGGCCTCTGTGGAGGAGGCTCGTGAAGGACGCTGCTGGGCAGTCGGAGGCGGTCGTCCGCCAGCAACGAGCGAAGCTCCGGGCAGCCAACGCCGTTGTTGACTCAACGATAAACGAGTGCTTGTCGCGTTCCGTAAATATCAACACGAGGGAGACAAAGGCGGCCGAGAGTGGTGCTGGCCACCCCACCTCCTCGTGTACCGTGCCAGTTTCCATAGGTGCTCGCTAGCAGCACTTGCCCCGCCAGTCTGTTAAAGGCTATACGGGCGATCTTTGCATATATCTGTTGGCGTGTCAATTCTGTGCGTCAGTGTACGTGTGTCGTGCAGGTAGACGCGTGTGTGTCTGTCACGTGTGTGTGTGTGTCGCGCGCGCGGGTGTGTGTGCAAGATGCAATGTTACACTTCTAGCACCCGTTCACACGAGGCCGTGATGTGCAAATGAATATCCATCCATTCAGCTCCTATCTCGCCTCTCCACCCTGCCCACCCCCAACCGCCTCCTTCAAACATCACACCCTCACAGCCACCGACGGACTCGCAATTGTGTCTCTTCCCTCACAGCGCGAGGTCGCTCCACCTCGTCCACGAGTTGTTGTTGTTATTACGCTCGTGTGTTGTGGCCCGACTGTTGAGCACCCGCATCTTATCCCAACCGCACGCTCCATCGGCGGTGCAGCGGTTAGCGCCGCGCTCCGGACCCCGGCGACCCGAGTTCGACCCCCCCCCCCCCCCCCCCCCCCCAGGGCTGACAGCCACCGACAACAAGCGACGATTTATCTGAACCGGCCCTGGGCCTCCCCCTGGGTCGACTCGGCCTCAAATACGAGGACCGTACCTGGGGCAGCGATGGTGTCGCAGACATCGTTTGGCCACCAGCCCCCTCGTGCGCCGTGCCGGCATCTCTCGTGTGCGCTCGCTAACGGCGTTTTGCCCAGAAAACAAAAATCTGTTAAGGCTATGGGCCAGGGGAGGGTGGATCTTTACCCTTAAAACTAGCCAACCCGGCTTCGCCCGACACTTGAATTGTGGTCTTGTCGTCTTGGATTAACACACGGCCTACGCGGAGGGTGGGGGGGGAATGCGTGACGTTAGCAGGCACACTGCGTGACGCTGCCGCATGCGGGTGACATCACAGATTTGACGTCACCGCTCACTTGCCGTGCAAAAAATATATCCATTATTGCGCCTCCCCCAAGATACAAAAGTCTATTTATATACGTTCTGCATTGTGTCCAGTCTGGAAGCTACCCACATGCCAAATTTCAAGTTTGTTGCGTGTCGGGAAGTATGCTAAGCATTTCGAACAGACACACATTCACACATTTCCCTTTTGTATATCTTGATAAATAGATAATAACCACACAGTGGCTTAAAATAGCCACGTGCTTGCTTTGTGCCTGTGCGCCCCTGCCCCAACAGTCTGTTAAGACTACACGGGGATGTTTGTCCGTGCGGTGTCGTGTTGTTGTTTATTATTAGTATAATCATCACCGTTGGGCGTTTGCGCTCGGATCAAGTTGACAGACGCAGAGCGCACACAGATTAGGGGGAGAGAGAGAGAGCACGTGTCGTCACGTTGACGACTTCATCCACGCCGCTGTCGCTGCGGTCATGAACGAGGGCTGCCCGGGGCAGAACACGTGGCCTTCCGGCAGGTTGCGGTCAAATGATAATTTATCGCCAAAGTTAACGTCGCCGCTCTCCGCGCTGGTGAGGGCAGTTTGCCACGCTCATAAGAAGGTATCTCGGGTGTCTTGGCCTACTCTTCCACGCTGGGCAGGCGTCTTAGAAGCGGGCGGGAGTGCCCACGTTTTCCCCCACCACGCTGCGACCTGCCGATCGACTACCCGTGGCGATCCCGTCCGTACTGCTGCTGGGTGGATGGAGGCGACGTGGGGGGCGGGGTTAGTGGGGGGGGGGGGGGATTCAAGAAAATGCCGCGCCGGGAGATAGACTCGAACGGGCGCCCTCTGGATTCCAAGTCCAGTGTATACGAACGTCGAACTCGGTTCGTACCACACGGAGCCAGCCGCGCTAATCGGAGTTGCGGGGGGGGGGGGGGTAAGGACACATGATGACCCTGCAGAAATGAGTTGTAAATCCAGATGATTTAAAAGTGCACAGCTCCAGTGGCTTCCTAATATGGGAAGGGAAGCAAGAGCGTTCCAGACGGCCGCAGGACCGACGTTTTTGTTCGATGGCCGAGCCAAAAGCCGCGTTCTGCCTCTGCGAGGATATCGCAGGGCGCGCTGCACCGTGACGCCGCTGCGGCAGGGACCCGGACGGAAGGGACGATGTACGGAGCTGACCAAACACTCCCGTGACAGGACCGCAGAGCTCGGACAATTCGTCTGCTAGCGCGTGTTTCCGGCTGTCTTCCCGCTCGTCCGTGCGACGCTCTGCACTCGCGACAGATTCTGCAGCGGCGACCCGATCCGCGACTTGCATGAATTGCGCCAAACACAGAAACACAGAACCGTCTATATATACAAATAAAGAAATATATTTATTGTAATGTGGTAATACCCCCCCCCCCCCCCCGGTTTATGTCGGGGATAGCGTTCCTGAAGGAAAGGCGCGACGAGGAACATCGGAGCGACGTCAATCGAAGCGATGTTTTGTTTTCTCCCCGCGACAGCAAAACCGAGACAGCAAAACCGAGACAGCGGAGCTTGAACGGCGACGCGCCGCGTTAATGCGCGCATCTTCATCCTGGACGTACCCGCAACGTTACGTTAAATTTACTAAGAGCACTGCACTCAGCACTCGTGTACAGCAGTAAGCTTGAACACTAATTAAACAGGGTACAATAAGACACGGTACACTATAGAATCACCAAAACACTGTACATGAACAATATATTGTACTCTAGAGTACGCAGGAGGCCTTGGGTTCGATCCGGACCCCTGCTGTATATTTGGAGTTCGTGGTGTCTCTCTCTCTCTCTCTCCCCGTGGTCGCGTGAATTTTTCCACCGAATCCTCCAGTCTTTCCATCGACATCACACGTGTAACGGTGCATGGCCGCTGCTGCTGTTTCCGCGAGATAAACCCACTTCGTCGAGCCGTCGTTTGTGGTTGCCGGGCCGCTTGTTTGCAGAAGAGCAACACAGCGGCTCGGCGCGCCTTGACAGGCTAGAGTTCAGTTCACACGCCACGCCAAGGGCTTCGTGTCCGGGGTAGGGCGGTGGTGGGGGAACAAGTGCCAGAGGTCGCAACCGGGTAGCCGATACCCGTACCCTACCCGATACCCGGCTACCCGTACCCGGCCGGGTATGGGTACCGGTACCCGTTTGCGACCCTGATGCGGCTGGGTACGGGTACGGGTAAGGAATCAAAACCCGTTTGCAACCTCTGCCGAGTGCCGAGAGGCGACGGATGACGAGAAAGGTGCGGCCGATTGCCGTGAGCGACGCGAGAGCGTGGGGGGGGGGGACGACGACGCAATTCCCGTGGCAGTGTCAACCACGAAGCGGCGACGTTTTTTCGGAACGACGTTAAAGGGAGAGACCTGCACCAGGGGGGGGGGGGTGTTGCCGTGCCTGACGTTGCACCATGCGAGCCTCACACGTTGCCTGGGCCCTCCGCGCTGTCCCCAGGGCCCTCGTGCTGGGCCCGCGAGTACCCCGTGGCGAAGGGGCCCCGGCAGTCGCCCATCGACATCGACCCGGACTCGGTGGAGCGCGACCCCTCCGTCGACCCCCTGCGCCTGCGCTACAACTCGAGGGCGTCCCGCCAGCTGTCCAACACCGGCTCCTCCTTCATGCTCTCCTTCCACGACTCCAGCGTCAAGGGCGCCTGCGGTACGGTGGCAGCCGCAACATCCGTCTCATCACCGTCATCGTCGTCGACAGCAGCATCATCATCAGCATCATCATCATCATCTCTCATCACGGTCATCATCGTCATCATGAACATCAGTCTCATCATCATAAGCAGCATCAACATTATCAGCAGTGTCATCATCAGCAGCGTGATCACCATCAGCAGTAGCAGCAGAAGGGTCACGAGGTGTGGCTGTACTGCTGCGGCAGTATCGGTGGTAGCATTACGCGTGGTCATCAGCAGCAGCGTCAGAGTCACAAGAAAGCTTCGTAGCAGCGGCAGCAGCAGCGGCAGCAGCAGCAGCGTACACAGAAGCACTATCGTTATCAGCAGCAGTGTCATTATCAGCGGCACTGTCGTCATCGGCAGCAGTGTCGTTATCAGCGGAAGTGTCGGAGCTGATGATCATCACGATATTCAGCAGCAGCGGTCGCTTAAGAGCGGTTCCCGAACCTCTGCCGGCAATTCCACGTTCCTATGACTTTACTGACCTAATTACCGACGGCCAATTAATGCCTTAATTGTCGACTGTGCACCAACCTGTGATGCAGGGACCTACGGCAAAGACGCCCCCAACTGACACCCCCCCCCCCCCGGCCCCCAAGGGGTTAGCGAAGGGGGAGCTATCAAGGTGACCCAGGGCGGGATACCAGGGGTCTCCACGGAGGTGCAGGAGGGGGCACACGAGGTCGCTAACGAACCCCTTGGGGAACATTGACGTCACGAGCGGGAAATCATCCCCAAAGAGGGGGGTTGTCACATAAACACATGCAGACATACAAAGATTAATACCCCCCCTACCCCCTATTAAGGTTTGCACCTATTAAGGTTTGCACCTATTAAGGCTTGCACGGCACGCGAGAGGCTGGGTGGTTGCCACCACGCCCGGCCGCCTTTGTGTGGTGGTTGGGGGTGGTGGTGGTGGGGTGTGGTGGCGTGGTGTGGTGGTGGGGGTGGTGGTGGCGGTGGTGGTGGGGTGTGGTGGTGGGGTGTGGTGATGTGGTATGGTGGTGGTGGTGGGGTGTGGTGGTGGTGGGGTGGTGGTGGTGGGGTGTGGTGGGGTATGGTGGTCGCGAGTTCGATTCCCACTCACGGCCAATTTGAGTGGCGAATATTTGAACCGGTCCTATGCCTCCCTTAGGTCGACTCAGCCTTAAAATGAGTGCCTAGTGCAACGTGTGAACATCGCCACTGGGGAGACACAGACGGTCTGGCGTGCTTCTGGCCACCCACCCCTTCAAGTGCGATGGCGGCCTTCGTAGATGCTACTCGCCAACAGGACTTGCCACAGCAGTCTGTTAAGGCTATACGGGGGGTCTTTGTCCTTAGTGGTGTTGGCTTTTACAAAACAAATATGGTCAGTAACTCTGGAGAGCACGGAGCAGGGCGTGGAATGTAAACTCATCGGATGTTGGAAGTGAAATGCGATCTCTCTCATCTCTCTCTCACCTCTCTCATCCGGCTCGGAGCAAATCCACCGTGGTTCAGATATTTCCGACGGCAGGGCCACGCAACGATTCCACTTAACCGACGTCTACTAAGACACGTCGCGTTCCTGGAGAAACTCCAACCGCGAACGCAAAATCTATCGCTCCAAAGTGCATCGATCCTGGCCACATCGCAGCAGCCAGAATCGCCTTAGCCGCTCATGGATATTTGTTGTTGTTGTTGTTGTTGACCATACTTCACCACGCCGGTCGGTGCGGGTCGAAGCGGCTGAATGCGTCTCGCACAGATCGCGAGGACGGGGGTAGCCGCATGGCGTTTGTCCACCCAGACAACGTCTGTGCATCCCTGCCGCGTTGTTCGTGTCGTCTGTTTGCTTGTTTGTTGTTGTGACTTCCCCTCCCCCGTGGCCCCACTGGAGGGCTGTGCAGAGACTAACAGAGTTTCCATCGCATTTCTCCAGGCAGAATAAATAAATAACCATTCCATGGCCGCTACAGAGCCGAAGAGAGTCGATTTTTATTCATCACTTGGTTGGGAGCGGCGAGGGGGGGGGGGGCACTTGAGGGGCGGGGGGCAGCGTGGAGGGGGGCGACGCAGGCGAGTGAGATGCGTTGCCGCTGTGTCCCGGGGACGCTGCAGCCGAGGAGGGGACGGGAGGACCACGCCAACTCCCCCCCACCCCAAACCCCCGCTTCTCGGCCAAGTCGGATCTCGGGGAATATTATTGGTGGTGAAAAAACAAAAAGAGACGAGGGAGGATTGGCGCTTCCCCCGTGGATGAAGGAGTCTATTCCGCTCTGTCGCGGCCACTGGCGGCGCATGACGCGGAATCAGAATATTCTTTGGGTCTTTCAGAATGGTTGATACTGCGGGAGGAGGAATCCGATGAGCTATGAAGCTCTTTTTTTCACAGATGTCCAGTAGGGGCACGGGGTCAGAACGATTCAACAAACAAAACAAAACACGATAGGAGTGCAAAGTATAGAAAAGGTAAACAAATAACTTGAAATATACAAATACAACTGAGCGAGTGTTTTTTTTATCTTAGCAGGTAAAGCCCACTGAGGTATAAACGGATTTTTCAGAAGCGACCTGGCCACAAATGATGGCCCAATTAAGTGGTTGCTCATCACGTGTAGATTTATCGCAGCAAAATAATCTCAATAATCTCAATGCACGGTTCTAAATGTGGAGGGAAAACCCGGACGATCCGGAGAAATAAGTCCACGCGACCACGGGGAGAGAGAGAGAGAGACGCAAACTCCAGATATACAACAGGCGTCAGGGTCGGGATCGAACCCACGACCTCCTGCCTCACCAGGCGAGGGAGTTAACATCTCCTAGCCACCGCAGCGGTAAGCGGAACAGAAGGTGCAGCCCTGCAATTGCTCGCTCGCGCCGCCGCTGTCAGAAGGCCCCCACTCGGGGGAGCTGTAGAGACTCCCTCCACCTTCGATTGCTGCAGCGGAGATGCATTGGCTGCGTTCGCTCACGTGACTATTTGACTGTCGGGTGGAGGAGGGCGTGCGACACAACGTTGACATCTCACCGGCGCGGCGATGTTTACACCGAGGAAGAGGTTCGTGTTACAGTGTTTAGAATCGGTGACTCGCGGTGTTTGCGATTGTTTGAAAGTGGTGGTGGTGTCACGGGCGGGATTGTTCACGGCAACACGAAGGCAACGTGGTGGTGGTGCTGATGGTGGTGGTGGTGCTGGTGGTGCTGGTGGTGATAGTTGTGCTGCTGGTGCTGGTGGTGCTGCTGGTGGTGGTGCTGGTGATGGTGGTGCTGCTGGTGGTGGTGGTGTTGCTGGTGGTGGTGGTGCAGGTGGTGGTGGTGGTGGTGCTGCTGGTGGTGGTGGTGGTGTTGGTGCTGCTGGTGGTGGTGGTGTTGGTGGTGCTGGTGGTGCTGGTGGTGTTGGTGCTGGTGGTGATGGTGGTGCTGCTGGTGGTGGTGGTGTTGGTGGTGCTGGTGGTGCTGGTGGTGGTGGTGGTGCTGGTGGTGGTGGTGATGTGGTGGTGCTGGTGGTGCTGGTGATGGTGCTGGTGGTGATGGTGGTGGTGGTGCTGGTGGTTGTGCTGGTGGTTGTGCTGGTGGTGCTGGTGGTGGTGATGGTGGTGGTGGTGGTGCTGGTGGTGGTGATGGTGGTGGTGCTGGTGGTGGTCGTGCTGGTGGTGGTGGTGCTGGTGGTGGTGCTGGTGGTGGTGCTGGTTGTGGTGCTGGTTGTTGTGCTGGTGGTGGTGGTGCTGGTGGTGGTGGTGCTGGTGGTGGTGGTGATGGTGGTGCTGGTGGTGATGGTAGTGATGGTAGTGGTGGTGCTGGTGGTGGTGGTGCTGGTGGTGGTGGTGGTGCTGGTGGTGGTGATGGTGGTGGTGCTGGTGGTGGTGGTGCTGGTGGTGGTGGTGGTGCTGGTGGTGGTGGTGATGGTGGTGGTGCTGGTGGTGGTGGGGATAGTGGTGGTGGTGCTGGTGGTGCTGGTGGTGCTGGTGGTGGTGCTGGTGGTGGTGCTGGTGGTGGTGGTGGTGGTGATGCTGGTGATGGTTATGGTGGTGACTTCGCCTCAAATGAGTACCTGGTACGGTGTGTAAAAAAATCGTCACTGGGGAGACTGAGGCGGTCGGGCGTGGTGTTGGCACACCCACCCCATCGTGTGCCGTGCCGGCCTTCATTAGGTGCTAATCGCTACCAGCACTTGCCTCAACAGTCTGTTAAGGCTATACGTGGGATCTTTGTCGATGTCTTTGTGTGTGTGTCCCCTCTCACTATTCAACAGTCATAGAAGGGGGGGCCCTCCATGGACCTTACCGACTCCGCCAGCTGCACATGCACTGGGGCTCGCACGACCATGTCGGCTCGGAGCACACGGTGAAGGGGAAGACGTATCCCGCAGAGGTACCAGACTCCCCCCCCCATACCCCGGCACTTTCTCAAAGTGCACCCCAAGTAGCGATGTGCAAAAGTTTTAGATGCACATTTACACGGTGTACCCAAGAAGCAATAGGTTATAGAGTACTTTGTCTCAAAGTGCACCCAAGTGACCAAGTGCAATAGCTCGAGGATGCACATTTACACGGTGTACCCAAAAATCAATAGGTCCTAGAGTACTTTGTCCTAGAGTGCACCCAAGTGATTATGTGCAAAATCTCGAGATGCACATTTACACAGTGCACCCCATTGTGAAAGCACGCCAAATAGACATGCACATCCACACGCTGCACCCAAGTGTTAGAACGCACATGTCCTTGGCGGTGGCTATGCATGTGGCCTGTAACCCAGCACTGTGGAGACAGTGAGGGTTGCTGGATCAACACACACACGGTGGAAACACTCCCTTCCCATGGGCGTCGAGGAGGTGCCGTAGCCTGGCTCGCCAGGAGATGGCAGCACAGCAAAAGGTGGACTCCACCTGTTCCATCTGCATGGCAGGAGTGTTGCCCACCTTGCTCCAGGTGCTCTGGTTTTACTCCCACATAAAAAACGCTCATTAATTGGCCGATAACACCTTCATATATAGAGAATCGCAGAACTTGGGCAATCATTGGTGTTGGCTTACCGCCTCGCTGCTGCCTCCCCACTATAAACTATGAAACAAAAAAGTACGTTTTATTTGACCAGGTAAGGCCCACGGAGCTACATAGCTCTTTTTCAGGAGTGACCCGGCCACAAATGTTTGCTCAACGAAGCGGCTTATCATCACGTGGAATTGTATAGAAGCCACATTCTCGAAATGCATGACGTTGATCCTAAATGCAGAGGGAAAAACCAGAGGACCCAGATAAAAGTCCACGCGACCACGGGGAGAGAGAGAGAGAGAGACACGCGGACTTCAAATATACAGCAGCAGGCATCAGAGTCTCGATCGAACCCACGACCTCCTGTATACCAGGCGAGGTAGTTAACATCTCGCCACCGTGGCGAAATGTGGTTCCTCCTCCTGGTACCTCCGAATGGTCGTCCCCTCCCCTCTCTCTCTCCCCCTCCGTACGAGAGCGAGCAAACGCTGTGCAGCGGCGGTGGCGGTGGGGGCGCAGCCTTACAAGCTGACATTGTTAATATCACCACGATCATCATTACCTACCGATGACACTTAATAATTGCAGCTCATTTGCCTCCTAAATGTTTCATTCACCCGAGCGCATTCGCGCCCCCAGTGCACTCAGACACTCGCCGCGCTCGTGCCGGTATACAGCAGGTCGTGGGTTCGAACCCAACGCTGACGCCTGCTGTATATTTTTATTTTTTGTGTCTGTGTCTCTGTGGATCCCCTACGCATTTAAAATCGACCTCACGCGTTTGGAGTCTTTGGCTGCTATAAATTGTCACGCGATAAGCCGCCTTTTCGTTGACCTATTATTTGTGATAACCAGGTCGCTTCTGATAAGAGCTGTGTCTAGCTCAGTGGGGCCTTCTTAGCTGGTAAAATACAAAATGAGTTCTGTTTTAGTTTAGTTCACACTGCACGCCCGCACTGACGTGGCCAGCGGAGTGTGGCTCAGACGTCAGCACCACCTGAGCCCCTGCGGTTCGAATCCGCGTTACAGCCACTGCCTGTGCTGTGCGTTGCTGGCCGCTTAGCGTTTTGTTTTTAATCTCTCTGGGCCCCGGCGCTCAGCAACCGTGGGTTTGTATTAAGTGCCGGTGCTCGAGTGGCTTCAAGCGCACCAACAACAACACCACCACCACCACCACTACTACCACCACCACCACCCCCGCTGGCGCCACGGTCTAATATTAGTTCTCTGCTTGATCTGACCAAACAAAAAACACCGTTCCAGCTCTGACAACAAAGACAGACATCGCTTTGACTCGCCGTGCAATGATCACCGTGGCTCCCGGTGGCAGAGCGAGCTGGAATGCGCTGTCATTCTGCCCTTGTGCGGGAGCCACCAGAGGACACATTGAAGGGCACTCAAGGGGCGGCTCTGTGGTGTCCGCTTCCGCGGACCGTTCCCCGAACAACAGAGGTCGCATTGATGCGCTGAGATTTCCGTACACTGACAGCAGCACAATCGCGAATAGAAGCCGGATACATTTCCCCCCTACCCACATTTTTCATTACGATGAATGCACGTGGTCGTGACGGTTTGTGGGTAACACAAACACCGTAGCACCCTGGATACACCTTGTATTTGGGTACACCTTGTATTTGGGTACACATTGGTACCTGGGTACACCTTGGTATTGAGTACACTTGGTATTTGGGTACACCTTGATATTTGGGTACACCTTGTATTTGGGTACACCTTGGTATTTGGGTACACCTTTGGTACCTGAGTGCACATCGGTATTTGGGTACACCTTGGTATTTGGGTACACCTTGGTATTTGGGTTCACCTTGGAAAAGTGCTACCCACCCTCCCTGGCCCTCTCCCCCCCTTTACCAACACGCAACCCGTGGGCCTCATTAAGTCTCTTTTCCATCAGCCTCGTCCTAACGAGTTCACGCGAATCACTTGGGGATTTAGACCATTGTCTTCATCAGAGATGGTGATCGTTTTATTTTTTAAAATCGTCTTCATCTTTTTTTTTTCCGAGGATCAATGAGATGATTAAAATTTCCATCGCATCTCTTGCTGGCCCCCACAAACAAACAAAGGCAAAGATCCCCCGTGTAGCCTTCTGTTAGGGGCAAGTGCTGTTAGCGAGTAGCGCATATGAAGGGCCCGGACAGCACACGAGGGGATGGGCGGCCAGCATCACGCCCGGCCGCCTTTGTCTCCCCAGTGTTGATGTGTAAACACCGCACCATGTCAGGCTGAGTCGACCACACACATAGATACACACAACTCGGCCTGAACAGAGTCCCTGATTCGGTGTGTATACATTTGTACGGGGAAGACAAAGGTGGTCGGGAGTGGTGCTTGGCTGAGCTGCTCCCTCCTGTGCCCTTCTGTTGTTGCCTGTGTCGTCTCTAAGACCCAAGAGATCAATAATTGTTCTCTCTTTGTGTCGCACACACACGCACCCATACCTACACACACACACCTGTCCTGACACACACACACACACACCTGCAAACACCCATAACACACACCCTTCCCCACTCACCCTGCCCCACCCACCCTGCCCCACTCACCCTGCCCCACTCACCCTGCCCACACACCCTGCCCACTCACCCTGCCCACTCACCCTGCCCCACTCACCCTGCCCCACTCAACTGCAGCTGCACCTGGTCCACTGGAGTGCCGACCGCTACGCGAGCTTCGAGGAGGCTGCTGTGGCCCCCGATGGCCTGGCGGTGGTCGGCGTCTTCCTGGAGGTGCGGCCCCCACCGCGTGCCCCCCCCCCCCCCCGTGATGCGAGACGCGCAGAGGCTACACGAGCCTCCCATCAATCACGTGACCTCTGCATGAGCCCCCCCCTCCTCCTCCCCAAACCCCCCCAAAAGCCCCCCTCCCCCAACTCCGTATCCAGTAGCACAGGGGTCGGCAACCAATACAACAAGTCGAGGCGTTGTCTTCGAATTCCAACAGCGAGACTCAACACTTCAAGATGCTACACGGCGGTGGCTCCTTAATCAGGGACGGCCACGAGGCGGCAGCCCTCCAACAGCCACCGCACGCGGCTCCAGGAGACCGTGAGCGCAACGGGGATGTCGTCAGGCAGGAAGAGTTGCGCGTATCTCGAATAGCCTCTGGGTGCGACCGTGCGAGTCCAGATCAAATGTTGGGGGGTCCTCCCACGTGTGAGCGCTTGCAGCAGCCCCCCAGCTGATGACGAAGTTACTGTGAGATGAGACGCTGCTGCCCCCCCCCCCCCCCCCCCTCTGCGCAGCTCACTTCTGCCGTGCTTCTCGCTTCTGGACAGGTCGCGGGGGAGGGGGGGGGGGAGAAGAGCTTTATAGCTCATCGGATTTCTCCGTAATAAATACAGATTCTCGTTCAAGTTTCTGATTCTGCGAGGCTGTGAGAGATGGATGGCGACAGAGGGGCGGATGCCTCAATCCAGCATTGGAGAAAGCATGGGCCCTCCGCGATGAGGATGGTGCCGCGTGAGTGGTTGTTCACACTTGTCGGTGTTGTGGTGCGACCAGGTGGGCGAGGAGAACAAGGAGTTGAAGAAGATCACCGATCTCCTGCCGAGAATCACCGCCAAGGTGAGACCTCGTCACGTGCACCTGCAGGACAAAGATCCCCCCGCACGGCCTTCAGCAGGCTCCTGGGGTCAAATGCTGTTCACGAGTAACAGCGGGGTACGAAGGCCGGCCACGGCACGGCACGCGGTGGAGAAGGGGGTGGTCAGCGCCACGCCCGGCCGCCTTTGTCTCCCCAGAGCTCTTGTTTTTACACACTGCCACCGAGTGCTCATTGAAGGCCGAGTCGGCCTTGAGAAGGTCGCCCAGGATCGGTTCCGATATTCGCCAGCCGATGGTCGCGAGCGGAAATGGAACTCGCCGGGTTCGTGGCACAGCCTCGCTAACCGCTGCGCCACC
>NC_083787.1:11574176-11656676 GCF_015708825.2 Lethenteron reissneri | reverse complement strand
GCCTCACTTCCCAGGCCACGCCTCACTTCCCCCACCTCTGGGAAGGTCCGGATCCCTCCAGCACGTGACCCCCCAGGCACCCCCTTGGGGCCCCCAGCCCTCGTACGGGCCAACACAGTAGTGACCGTTCTGTCACTACATCACCCCCCCCTGTATAAACACACAGCCGTCCCCGGCTGTAACACAACTGTGAACATCGAAAAGGTGTGCCTCCGAACCAGCAACATCAATAAATGACCGGCGACCGATAAGAAATACAATCACGTAATATATACAGAATCGACGAGGGTAAAAGGGAACCGCATAGAAAACGGGGAATTAACAACAAATATACATGAAAACCGGCTAACCCACTTACGCTCCATCACAGCCCCCCCACCGTTAGAATCACGCATGCAATGACAGTCACCCGTTAGCACCCCCCCGCCTTTCCGACGTGGCGTCACAACCAGTAGCACGCGTCGGCCATATCGGGGGGGAATTTCCATGTTACCACCCCACCGCCTTTCCGACGTGGCGTCACAACCAGTAGCACGCGTCGGCCATATCGGGGGGGGAATTTCCATGTTACCACCCCACCGCCTTTCCGACGCGGCGTCACAACCAGTAGCACACGTCGGCCATATCGGTGGGATTTTAACCCAGTCTCTCTCCAAGACTCGCATCGCAGCATATAGCTGTACCGACCGAGCTGAGACGACCCAGTCTCTCTCCCAGACTCGCATCGCAGCATATAGCTGTACCGACCGAGCTGAGACGACCCATCGTTCACTCACTGCACAACATGCACCCTAACAACTGAGGGAAACAGTCTCAACGTAACAGGCCAACTCCACCCGAACTTTACGAATCTCCAGCCCACTGTTTCAACGCGCCTCAGAGGGTCTCAACCTCCGAGCCGTCAGGTCAAGCCGTCAGCCATAGCATGACGGGACCACCCTCCCTGAGCCATGTGAGCGCACAGCCCACAAGTCTAGACAAGCCACAGAGTGTCTCGATCTCTGGGCTGTCAGGTCAAGCCGTCAGCCATTGCTGGACGGGACCACCCTCCCTGAGCCATGTGAGCGCACAGCCCACAAGGCTAGACAAGCCACAGAGTGTCTCGCTCTCCGGGCTGTCAGGTCAAGCCGTCAGCCATTGCATGACGGGACCACACACTCCGAGCCATGTGAGCACACAGCCCACTAGGCTAGACATGCCACGGAGTGTTTCAATCTCCGGGCTGTCAGGTCAAGCCGTCAGCCATTGCATGACGGGACCACACTCTCCGAGCCCTGTGAGCGCACAGCCCACTAGGCTAGACATACCACGGAGTGTTTCAATCTCCGGGCTGTCAGGTCAAGCCGTCAGCCATTGCATGACGGGACCACACTCTCCGAGCCCTGTGAGCGCACAGCCCACTAGGCTAGACATACCACGGAGTGTTTCAATCTCCGGGCTGTCAGGTCAAGCCGTCAGCCATTGCATGACGGGACCACAACGTTCATGTTAGACACGCAACACTCACTGGGCCATCCTGGTCAGGATCTGCGCCCCAAGATAAGTGACAGCCAGCACCACAATTCCAAATCCCTGGCAGCATGTCACCATCGCAATTTAACACCATCACAACACATACAATTTGAATTATGATCCCCCACAGAACTGATCCAATGCCGAACAGGTACGCACAATTTTTTTTTTTGACGATCCCGAATATTCAATGGTCACAACAATACACCTCACATCCCGTATCCGTACACATCATCTCCGAGACTCGCATTGCAGCAATGCAGCTGTACCAACCGAGTGGAGAGAGCAACGCAATTTGACGGCAATTAACGGAAACGCACCCCCGATCTATGTAGAACACAAGGAGCATTCCCGCACAAAAGATATCATCTGTGCAACAACGGACAGGAACCAACCAGTGAGTTTGAAACAAACCGAACCTGTCATTTCAAAATCCCCTTCAACATTAACCATGGGACTCAGGGCATTCGAATTTTGAGAGCAAAAAAACTATACACAAACCCCAAGAATCGCCGAATTGATTAATACAGTATATGCAGTATACGAAGTTCGTACAGTCAATCATTTGGCACAATGCTCCATCCAGTCCCCACATGGCAACACACACAATCAATACTCCAGACAATCCGTACATAGTAAATAATCACAAGCAAGTACCCAACATTCCATACACTGTTAACAATTTCAAGCAAAGCTCCATATGGTCTGTACATTGGCAACAATGACGATCAAAGTTTCTGACAGTTACAAGTGACAATCACGAGCGAAACTCCATACAGTATACACAATAACAATGGCGATTTCGCAACACAACGATGTAACAACACGAGTCATTAACACGGCAACATACAGGATATCAACGGAGCTCGGGACACCAACAACGAATTAATCATTAACTACCCCCAGAAGATACCGATCTCGACGCCGTAATTAACAACAAACACTGGTCGCCGCGTCAATTTCTCACGCACACAACCGGACGAACACGTTCCGCAACCCAGCGAGTAAAAAAAACCCCGCAATCGCAACCCGGCACACGCAAGATGGGTGAAGTTATTATTATTATTTTTATTGGGGCCGGGTGCTTGTCAAGTCACAACTCGCCTGGCAAACTGTGAATAGCGGAGGGCGGCAAGGTGGAGCACTGGAACGGCCCGAAGAATCTTTGATGGTGAACACGGCCTGCTCTTGCGAACCCATCCACCTCTCGCGCTCGAGCAGAAGGCTGGAACTCCCCCTCTGCAGGCGTTGATGTCGGCGGGAGCGGCATTTCGGCAGCAGGAGCGGTGTTTTGGCGGGAACAGCGCCCCGACCAGCCGCCGAAATGGCGGGAACGGCGTTTTGGCGGGAACAGCGCACCGACCAGCCGCCGAAATGGCGGGAACGGCGTTTTGGCGGGAACCGCGCCCCGACCAGCCGCCGAAATGGCGGGCCCACCGCGTGGCCCGCATGCCCGGGCCTCCCCCGCCAGCCACCGCAGCGACGATGGTGTCCTCTCGCCGCGGCTCCGTCGCTCCGTTCCCGATGGCGGCGAAGCAGCAGTGCGATGCAAGTCCCGCCGCTCCGCGTGCAGCGCCATCTCTCTCTCTCTCTCTGTCACCGGGGCTGCCATCCCCGGGGCTGTCCGAAGGACGGTCGTCACACCATCCCCGTCGTACGAAGACGTCCAGATGAGTTTTGTATTTGTTTTTCGTGTGCCCATTTTACTTCCCTAGGATAACACCTAGCAATATTTATTTTTCCACAACTTCTGACACCAAATGTAATGGGTTCAATTTAGGCGCACACACTTCTTGGGAGGCAACACTCATTTATTAATTAACACAACGTTTACTCAACAGTTACTCTTCTGGCATCTTCACGAGGTGTCTTCATTCTTCTCAGGAACAGCCCTGCTCTGCCTTCACACCACGCTTATATCTCGTCTCTCTGGCGTGGCCGGCTCCGCCCAGGCCACGCCTCACTTCCCAGGCCACGCCTCACTTCCCAGGCCACGCCTCACTTCCCCCACCTCTGGGAAGGTCCGGATCCCTCCAGCACGTGACCCCCCAGGCACCCCCTTGGGGCCCCCAGCCCTCGTACGGGCCAACACAGTAGTGACCGTTCTGTCACTACAAATGTATTACTTGATGATTCGCTTCCAAGCAGCACTAAGTTTGTAGCTATCCGAACGGTGAAAATTATTTTAACTTTTTTCAATTTCGATGGATTCTCTAATTTGTCTTGGCCAGTAGTAGCTAGTTTTGCACAGAACTTCAACATTATCAAAATCAATTGAGTGTCCTTGTTGGCACGCGTGTTCTGCTACTGCTGACAGTTGTATTTGTGAGTTTAATATTTATTTGGTGTTTTTTTAGTCTCGTGCTGATCATTCGTCCTGTCTGCCCAACACAACATTTGCCACACGTGCAATTTATCCGATGCACATCTTCTGTTGAAACAACAGGTGTGTTGGTACAACACCGATGTGCTGTACTAGTAACGAATTGGCACGTTCTGTTTACGTGACAAACCTTACTAGTTGGCTGTGTCGGGTGGTGGCGGGTTTAACGACACATTTATATTTACGCAATCTAACCCACAAAAACCTGTATTATGGATGAATTTGGTCGCGAAAGCCTACGCGTTAATCATCATCAGTAGTGGCAGCAGCATCAGCAGCATCATCAGTAGCAGTAGCATCAGTAGCAGCAGCAGTACTCTCATTCATTATCATCATCAGTAGCAGCAGCAGCAGCATTATCATCAGTAGCAGAAGTACCCTAATTCATTATCATCAGTAGCAGCAGCAGTGTCATCAGTAGCAGCAATACCCTAATTCATTATCATCAGTAGCTGCAGCAGTGTCATCAGTAGCAGCAGTACCCTAATTCATTATCATCAGTTAGCAGCAGCAGTGTCATCAGTAGCAGAAAGTGTCATCAGTAGCAGGAGTACCCTAATTCATTATCATCAGTTAGCAGCAGCAGTGTCATCAGTAGCTGCAGCATTATCATCAGTTATCAGCAGCAGTGTCATCAGCAGTATACTGATCAGGAGCATGGTCATCATTATCATCATCATCAGCAGCAGCAGCAGCATCATCGTGATCCCCTGTCTCCCTGGCGCTCCCCCAGATGATTTTCTGGCAGGTGGATGATGCCCTGTAACCCCGAACCATGACTAAACCTCCCCAGAGGGACAGCGAGATGTGATGCTGGCAAGGAGGGGGCGGGGGGGTGCAGAAAGGGGGGGAGGGAGGGGCGGGGTGAATAGTGAGTGATGGATGGAGGGTGGTGGTGGTGGTGCAGATGCAGCTGTGTGGCTGGTGGCTGGTGGTGAGTGGCGAGGTGGCGAGGGATCGGTGGTGTGTGCTGGGTGGTGAGTAAGGCGTGTGGTGCTTAGAGAGTCGTGGTGAGTGATGAATCGCAGATTGGCACGTGGTGAGTGATGTCTGAGTGATGATGGTGGTGGTGGGTGATGGTGGTAGTGAGTGATTGGTGATTGTGGTGGTGGGTGGTGATGGTGGTGAGTGATTGTGGTGAGCGATGATAGTGGTGGTGGTGTTGGTGGTGATAATGACTAGCGGGGCCAAGTATAACCCGAGCGCGACGAGTGTGCCTTGCCGCAAACCGATACTCATTTTATCGACCCCTTGTAGATGATGGGTCGAGTTGACCCCTGGGACCAGCCATGCAGGAAATCCGCTCTTGGTCCGGCGTGGCCGCTGCCACCGCTGGCGGCTGTGTTGCTCGCCCGACGCTCGCCAGCGGTCTCCGCGCCTAATTGGGCGACCAATCAACGGCCCGTGCGGCACTGTGCGGCCTAATTGGGTCGCCCCTAAATGGATTTTATTTCTTACAGAGACCGCGCTGCTCTTTTGGAATAATAATAATAACAACAATAATAATAATAAAACAACATTCTCGGTGGTTTGAGAGTCTCATGTGGCTCATAACCTCCGCGCCGCTGTGGTGGTGGCGAGGAGCGGTGGCGCAGTGGTTAGCGCACTGCGGTACGAACCCAGTCGACCCGAGTACGATTCCCGCTGACGACCAATATTTGAACTGGTCCTGGGCCTCCCCCTGGTCGACTCAGCCTCAAATGAGTACCTGGTGGGCTGTATAGTAAGCATCGCCACTGGGGAGAGAAAGGCGGCTGGGCGTGGTGCTGGCCACCCACCCCCTCGAGTGCCATGCCGGCCTTGTCTCATAGGGGTTCCTTAATCGCACTTGACCCGACAATATACTGAGGCTATACGGGGGATCTTTGTCTGTGGTGGTGGCGAAGCTGCACATGGCCGTGGTCTGTAACCTGGCGCTGTGGAGGCATCGGCGAGGCTTGGCGGAGCACCGCAGAAATGTTCCGAACTCCCTTCCCGTGAGCGTCGAGGAGGAGCCGTTCCCTGCTGGCTCGCCCCGGGAGATTGGCGGCAGAGCGGCGAAACGGCGGCACGCTACAATGGCGTGGGTTGCATCTCCGAGGTGGTCATCCTCTGGGGCGCATTCTGTCCTTTGGCGGCCAATTGTTCGCCGGTCTCTCGCCCGTCGGCCATCGGTCCGCCTGAAAATGCACGGCGTGACCTGCCAACGCTCGCCGCGAGGAGCGCTGGCCGCGATTTGTCGATCGACGGTGCCGAGGCCATCGCTGGGAGAGTTCCTTCATGAAATGTAGCCCGGCGATTTTGAACCGTGCGGCACGGTGGGGGTATGGGGTAGGGGGGGGTTTGGAAGCCGGGTCGTTGTCAGGTCCAGTTACGTCTGGGAGATTGGATCCCAGCGACAAGGAGAGGTCGTTCGGTGGAGCGAGTCGCGTCGAGGCGTTCCGAATGCCCTGGAGAAACCCAACCCGAGCCGACACCGCCGTGGGTGACCCACGTCCACAGGACAGGGCATTGCCAGAGTGGCGACGTGACGGTGTTACAAAGGGGGCATTCAGGACGGCAGCGCAATCTCCGTCGCAGAGGAATGGTGTCCATAACAGAGGGGTTTTTTGGGGGGTTAGATCGCGTAAATATATAAATGTGTCGTTAAACCCGCCACCACCCGACACAGCCAACTAGTGAGGGTTGTCACGTAAACAGAACGTAGCTAATTCGTCACTAGTACAGCACACCTGTGGTGTTTTTTGATTGTCCGTGAGTGGAACTCGCATGTCGGTTACTACTTGTTCTAAGTGGGGTCATAAACGACAGTGAATTGTCCAACACCAAGCCGAGACTCTTTAGTCGTGTTTACGAATCGGGGTGCCATCCCAATGACAGCTGAAGGACGCTGCCCGTGAGCCTCGGGTTCCTGGCCAACCAGAAAATGTTCAGATTTTTGTTTTGGTGCGGATTGAGCTTCAGCCAAGTTGTCAGACGTCCAACTGCTGCTGCTGCTGCGTTGGCAGTGGGTGCACGAGTGCCACTAACAATAACAACTCTTCAAAGCACTCGTCAACAGCACGGTGGTGGGCCTTAAAAGGAAGAAATACTGAGTGCTTAAAAAAATGTTTAACGCCTATATGGAACTATCGTTTTTAATGCAAAAAGAACGGATAATACACCGTAACATGATAACAAATGTCATGTTAATAGCTTCAAAAAGTCAGACTCCACTTGTTCGCCATCATCGTCAACACGTGCCTGGAATCTTCTCCGGGCGGTCTCCAGAGCCCGGAGGCACATTTCTTGTGGCGTTGTTGCAAATTATCCGGAAGTGTTAACATGTTTTTGAAGCATCCTGTATTTAATAGGTGACGTGTTGGGCAGTGGCCCCCTTCTTAAAGTCGCATAGAGAGGGGGGCCGGAGAAGTCGAATTCACTCGACCTCTCTGGCCTCTTCCGCGCGCTGCGTTGAAGGGCTGTTGCCCAAAACGTCGCCTATTGTACACTTTTTTTACGTTTGAGACGGCGGATGGCATTCCACCTCGTCGGAGGCAACCGGTGTCACCATCAGCCGCACGGGAACGTCAAACAGCAGGCCGATGCTGCGCCGCATCTCGTTCAGAACGTGGAGGATTTAACGACGCAAGCCACAGTCGTGCAATTGTGGCCTTGCAACCCGAACTATGGGACCATATAGCAAACTCGTAGAGATACATAGGGACTCATAGAGATACACAGTGACCTGTATAGATACTTAGAGACTCATAGAGATACGTAGCATTACGTAGCGACTCATAGAGACGACTATAGACGCACGAAGATACATTAAAGACAAGCCACATTAGTGCGACTGCAGCTATGCAAACCAAACAACCTATGGGCCGCACGGTAACTCAACTGCGGTCTGCGCTCCTTGAACAGAGGAGGAGGAACAGCGAAACGACACGAACTGTAACTGCTGAAATAAGAACAAGCTTGGCGCTTGATGTCAGTAAAACAGCAGGTGTCAAGATGTTCAAACACCCAATAGACACCTTTTGCAGGGAATCAAGTTTGAATTAACCACACACTGTACTTGAAAAAACTAACATGCTCTGATAATGCATTCATTGTCTTTGAAACTGTTTGGCCTACACCAGACACAGGCGTGTCTATGCCCTCGTCTCACCAGTGTCAGACCAGAGAATGCAAAAAGGTCAACAGGACAGAGGCAATGGAAGTGTCGAAGCATTCAAAACTCGGGTTGGGCAGTTATAGTCTATGGGACCTGTTTGCCAGTGTCAACAAATGTCCCGCAGACGTAACTGCTGAAGCCCTCTCGTCGTGGCGAGCAACGCGGTGGCTCGGAGATGTTACCTCCCTCGCCTGGTGCGAAGCAGCTCGTGGGTCCGATCCCGACCCTGACGCCTGCTGCTGTATATTTTGACTTTGCGTGTCTCTCTCCCCGTGGTCGCGTGGATTTTTCTCCAGGTCCTCCGGTTTTTGCAATCGACGTCACGTGTTCAGAGTTTTTGGCTGCTCGAAATGTCCACGTGATGATAAGCCACTAATTCGTCGAGCTATCATTTGTGACCAGGTGGCTTCTGAAAAAAAGAGCTCTTTGGCTCAATGGGCCTTACTTGGTTAAAATAAGAAAATATATATAGTGTAAACAATAAAGTAGTTTATAGCAGATCTCTACATTGCATAAATGTTGAACTTCTTTCGCACCATACGTAGCCAACTGTTCTCATCGGAACATTGACGCTTAGCCCCTGCACTTCCTGCCCCCGCCGCCGCCGCCACCACCACCGCCGTCACAACCACCACCACCACCACTGCCGCCACCACAACCATCACCACCGCCACCGCCGCCACCACCACTACCGCCACCACCACCACCACCGCCGCCACCGCCACCACCTTCACTGCCGCCACCACCTTCACTGCCGCCACCACCATCGCCACCGCCACCCACCACCACCGCCGTCACCACCACCACCGTCGTAACTACCACCGTCGTGCGCTTGGAGGCGACGTTGTTGACGACATTTGTCGAGCTGCTGTTTTTGTCGCCGCGTGCGTGCCACTCGCGCCTGTCCTAACGTCCGTGCTTTGCCCACGCGATGTCGTTCGGCGGTCACGACGAGGCTGGCCGCGAAAAAACCCCCACAAAAGTCCACCGCGTGGGCTTCCCGGCGAGCGAGCGAGCGAGCGGATCTCCTCCACCTTGCCCCATGCCCTTGGGGGGGGACGTCGCGTCCGATTACCATCAATCCACCGCTAATGGGGACGTCTGCCCTTTCTTCAGCGTTTGATTTAATCGCCGGTAATGATGTTCGTACCGTGATGGGTGAGTTTAATGGACGGTTTATTGCTTGAGTGCGGTCGGTATAATAATAATTAGTGATAATATTCGCGATGATTCCGGCCCGCGTTCCCACCACCGCCGCCGGGAAGCGTGCCAGTGGGGCCCGGCCTTCTCACGGGGAGCCCCAGCGATGGAAGCGCCAATGGCAAAGACAAAGATCCCCCGTATAGCCTCAACAGACTGTTGGGGCAACTGCTGCTCGCGAGCACCTAAGAAAGCCGGCATGGTGGTGGGGGCGGGGGGGGTCAATGTTGTGGCCAGCACCACACCCGGCCGCCTTTGTCTCCCGAGTGGCAATGTTTGTTTGACATGTAGCACCAGGGGGGGAGGCCCGGGACCAGATTTGAGACAATCGCCACTGGCGTTGGGCCGCGAGCGGCAGCCGAGCTCGGCGATCGCCGGGTTCGTAGCGCCGCTCCGCCGCACCACCACACCGCCGCACCACCACAGCGCCGCACCACCACAGCGCCGCACCACCACAGCGCCGCACCGCCACAGCGCCGCACCGCCACAGCGCCGCACCACCACAGCGCCGCACCACCACAGCGCCGCACCGCCACAGCGCCGCACCGCCACAGCACCGCAGCGCCGCCACGGCGATGGAAACCCCGCGGTCGTCGTGGGGGAGCCGCGTGGGTTCACCCTGCGAGCTGCTGGGGGGTGTAGGGTGTAGGGGGGATTGAACCAGCAACGATCAACTCGGCGGTCGTGGACGTCCTTGGGCCGCCCAGCTCGCTTAGTCGGCACCAGGGGTCGTGTTCCAATCCGTGGCGTGGGCATCGCGTGGCTCTGCTGGGGTCCCGCTGGCTGGGGAGTGCCCCAAGCGCCGGCACACGAAGAGGAAGGGGTCGATGTGGGGTGGGGGGGCACTGGCGAGGGGGGGGGGAGCGAATTAACCCCTTGCACCAGGGTCCGTGCCGACCCCGCGCGCTACGCGACAGTGGGAGACACGGCACGGGAGCTCTCTGCTGACTGTCACCAGCTCTCTCGGTCTCTCTCTCTGTCTATGTCTCTCTATCTATGTCTCTCTGTCTAGGTCTCTCTGGCTAGGTCAATCTATATTGGCGACGTTTCAGGTGATAGCCCTTCTTCATTGCAGGCTCTGTGTATCTCCCTCTGTGTGAGTGTCTCTCTCCTCTCTCTGTCTCTCCCTCTCTATGTATGTTGAACTTCTTTCGCACTGTACGTAGCCAACCTCTCTCTCTGTCTCTCTGCTCCCCCCCTATCTTCCTTTCGCCCTCCTCTCTCCCTCCCTTTCACTGTCCCTCTCTCTTCCTCTCTCTCTTTTTACGATCAGAGGAAACAAGAAGATGCTCGGTGTAGTCGGCACTTTGCTTCGTTCATCATTTTTTTTTTCAATGCTTTGCTTTATGTACGAAATATTTCATGCTCTGCTCCTTCTTCTTACCCCTTCCCTCTCTCTCTCTCTACCCCCTCTCTCTACCCCCCTCTCTTTCGTGTTGTGCGCGGTGCAATTAGCGCACACAGTGCGTGGATTTATAGCGTTTATTTTCATTTGTTTGCTGGTGACTTTGTGTATTTCATATCGAAATCGCCTCCAGTACTGTTGCTGCTGGCGGCAATAAAAGTTGTTTAAAAGTCAAAGTCTCTCCCCCCCCCCCCTCTCTCTAGGTCTCTCCCCCTCTTGTGAAACCCTGCGAGAGGCTCGCGGGGGTGGCCCTGGGTTTCGTAAGAGTCGGACTCGCGCGAGCGGCGCGCAATTAATTAAAGCGCTCGCTGGAGGCGACCTCTGATCCGCCGTGGGGGGGCAGCTGGGGGTGGGGGGTCGAGTGGGGGCAGCACGCCCAGGGGGCTGTTTCAGTCACCACCAAAGACAAAGATCCCTCGTATAGCCTTCTTCTGTTGGGGCAAGTGCTGTGCCATGGCCGCCTTTGTGTCCCCAGTGGCCATATTTTACACATCTCACCGGGCACTCATTTGAGGCTGAGTCGACCTAGGAGAGGCCCAGGATAGGCGCAAATAATCGTCACCGGTTTTGGTGGCCGTGAGCGGGAATCGAACTCGGGTCGCCGACTTCGTAGTGGGGTGCACTCACCGCTGCGCCACCGCTCCCTCCCACCGCCACCCACGACGTATGCGCCAAATGGCACAACCACCGCCACGAGCCACAACACCATCACTTCCGCCGCCACCAGCACCACGGGCCCACGCAGACCAATGACGCAACACACAACACCAACCACCGTGGTTGGTGTTGTGTGTTGCGTGTGGTTAGAGGCATTGCCGTTTGATTGACCAGCGTCAAATCTTGATTTAAAGCTTTCGTGACTGCATGAATTCATATTCTTTGGGTCTTTCTGTAAAATCACGTAGATAGGTTCAAATAAAATAACAAAAAGCTATGACGTTTCGATCGCAACACAAGCGGTCGTCACCAGGAAAAGGGGGTTAGCTTCTAAAGGCAAACTGCTTATAAAGGTTTTAAATGGGCGTAGCCCAAATGTCAGCAGCCAATGTTACATTTGGGCTCCGCCCATTTTAAACCTTTATCAACAGTTTGCCTTTAGAAGCTAACCCCCTTTCCTGATGACGACCGCTCAAAACGTCGCAGTTTTTTTTTCTTTGAACCTATCTATGTGACTTTACCGAAAGACCCAAATAATTTTACCAGCGTCGTTAGTGTCAGGGGTAGGATTCGGTTGAATAATGTGGCTACGGGGTAGAGCTCGGTTCTGGTTGACTAGCGTGGTTGGGGTTGGGTGTGGGTTACTGGTGTGGCTGGGTTAGAGCAACTTATACTGGATGAATCTGATGAGCTGTAAAGCTCTTTCTCAAAGATGTCCAGGCTTAGCACAGCGTCCGATCGCCTCGCGCTGTTGTTATGTGAGTTGCTGAGCGTGATGGGCGTGCTGTTGTTGTTGTTGCTGTTGTTGTTTGTGTGTTGTTGTTGCTGTTGTTGATCTGTCTCTGCATCTTTCTCCGCTCACCAGTTGTCGCGCTTCCGCGAGCTCAGCTTCTCCGGGGAGAACGAAAGGAGCCGACCCATGGTGGACAACTTCCGACCGCCGCAGCCACTGTGTGGCCGAGTCGTCACTGCCTACCCGTGATGACCTCGACCCTTGACTCTTGACCGCCACCTTTGACCTCTGACCGGACTTACCAGACTCCATTCCTCGTGACCCACCGCTACTGCCTCGTAGGTCAGTATCAAACTCCAGAAGCAGTCCCTCAGTTCACGTTTTTTTAATCCATTCCACGAAAACTACTGTTAACCCAAATAACCGTTCATTTAAGAGAGAGCCGGTCTCCACTGCCAGAACAGAGAACGTAATCATGTTAACAAAGCCAGTCGAGATCCGAACGCCTATTAATGGGCGTCCCTGATTGGCTGAGGGCATGGCTCAGCCCTGCTTACGAGTGCTCGGATTGGCCGAAATTGGCGCCCCGCGTGTATAACGTAAACGTGCCGTTCGCCAAAATGTTAACGTTCAGTCGAAACCGTGGGGGTCCTATGGGAGGCGAAACGCTAACCTAAAATCGTTAACCGATGTCACTGTTTACTGAGGGACTACCGTACAACCCATTATCTAACGGAGAGAGGGGGGGGGTCCCTTTCCTACACACATTTCCATCAGCATTGGTGGAAGCGAGCCTGACTGCTGGTGCCACATGCTGAATCTCACAAACCAGCCCAGAGTTTTCCTTGCATGAAACCAATGCCGATGGAATAATAATAATAATATAAATGATATGCACTCCCAGAAGGCTGCCGTGTGGCCAATGGGATGCGTAAAAAAAAATTACACTTTTTATTTGTTCATGTGGAAATGGGTAGGAGGCGAATTTGTCCACTTTATTATTTTTGTTGAGCAATCATCTGGCACGTGTAAGTAGCGTGTATGCGAGGAGTGGGGTGGACGGGGGACACTCGGTTAACACGGAGAGGGCCGACCGTGGTGGGCGGCGAGGACCGGAGTTCTGGACCAACGGCGACGCGACGCTGACCACGCAGCTTTTGCACTAAACGCAATGAAGGCGCCCCTGTGACGTGCGCGTCTCTTGAAGAGCAATATTCGTACGACTGATAAAAATTGTTAATGAATCACTACTGGGCGAAGTCTACACGTGATCACGTTATCAACTTATTATTAAGTTCAAATGCAAAACGAATTGACGTCATAGGCGATATTCGTTATTATTGTGACGCGCTGCTGCGACGTGTAGTTGTGACGCGTTGTCACGACGCCTCGCCGTGACGTGTCGTTGTTGACGCGTCGCCGTGACGCGTCACCGTGATGCTTCGTTGTGATGCGTTTGTATCGACTGCAATGAAATGCAAGGGGGGATGATCGTGAATCGAGGGAACATGCAAGGACGCGGTTCCCTTCTGTTGTTCCACTCGCACCCCCCCCCCACCCCCCCCAAAATATCCACATTCAGTCCTAACGGAATCGCTCACTCGCTATGAGATTATAGGAAAACTTCGGACCATACTTTTAGATAACGGGGAGAGGGATTTGAGTTAATGACGTCGGTCTCAACGACGCCGACGTCCGGAAAGAACACTCCCCCCCCCATTCGAGACACAAACATCACCGCACCTCCCGGGTTCGAGATTCCTCCTCCTCGAAGCAACTGCTGGAACCGGACACTAAAAAGGCGCAAGCCGCGGGAGTGTGATCGTGGCCGTGCAATCCTCACGTCTGAGCCCGCGGGGTTCAACAAACCACTGCGGCTGCTGCGCTCCCGCAGCGGATGAGGAGGAGGAACACCCAAACGACACGAACTCCATGCTGACGCCCTCTTGTCGTGGCCAGCAGCAAGACCTCGACATTTGCCATCTTGTAACTCGTGAACATCTTGCTGCTGCTGCTGCTGACATTGTGCGCAAGAGTCGACGATTACAGGAGGGGTGAGGTGGAGGGGGGTTGGATGTGGGAGGCGAGCGATGTTTGGGTGTGATTTGTTTTTTTACAAAGGAGGTGTATCGCGACCAAATGAGCCCGGGGCGTGGGCCGATCTCGTCGGATCAGGGAACGCAAACAGGGTTTGACCCCTCAGCAGGGCAACGCGTCACTTTGTCAGGGTGGCCCCAACCCCGTGCCTGTCACGAACGGGGTGCCGCGGGAGGGCCGCGGGAGGGCCGTGGGCTGTGCGGGCAGCACTGGGGGGCAGTGCCCACGAGCCGCACCCACAGCTCGATGAATGAACCCCCCACGACCCGCACGGTTGTGCGGAGAGGACCCCTTATCCGGCAGGGGATTGGCGGCAAGGGCTGTGCGTGTATCCAAGTGCACGAGGGGTATTACTGGAATGCGATAGCTGAGTGCTTGCTGCTGCTGCTGTTGACGACACTGATGCTTGCGGTGCTGCTGTTCGTGTTGGTGGTAGTGGTGGTGATGGTGGAGAGCGGTGGCGCAGCGGTTAGCTCGCTGCGCTACGAGCCCGGCGACCCGAGTTCGATTCCCGCTCACGGTCCAACACCGGTGACGAATATCTGAACCGGTCCTGGGCCTCCTCTAGGTGGATTCGGCCTCAAATGAGTACCTGGTGCACTGTGTACGCATCACCACCGAGGAGACAAAGGTGGTCGGGCGTGGTGCTGCTCAGGCCTTCATAAGTGATCGCTGACAGCACTTCCCCCAACTTTGTCTTGTGGCTACACAGGGTATCTTTGTCTTTGCTAATGATGTTGCTGATGATCATTATGTCTGTTAATGTCGCTTCCGCTTGTATAACTGCCAATGCTAATATTGATGTTGCTGCTGATGCTGATGTTGGTGGTGCTACTGCTTCCGGTGACATTTGGAATTATCTGATAGATTCATAGTTTACCAAAGCTAGAGGCGTCTCGTGTTGCTACGGTCATGGCCGAATTTGCCCGGTGTCACGGGGACGCGCGGCCGTGCCGAGGGTCGAATGCAGTCTCCCCGCTCCGAGAAACTGAGATCAAGAGAGACGGAGGAGCGGTGGCGCAGCGGTTAGCGTACTTGTGCTATGAAACACGGCGACCCGTTCACCGACCTTAGATTGGATTCACGGTCACACGGCTACTGTCAGTGGCGAGTGGCATCTGAACTGGTCATCGAACAACCCCCACCCCACCTCCCTCCCATCCAGAATCAGAATCTGTATTCATACTGGAGGAATCCGATGAGCTATAAAGCTCTTGTTCATAGATGTCCAGTAGGGGCACGTCAGAACGTTACAACAACGAACAAAACAACAAACACGGCGGGAGTGCAAAGTGTAGGGCAGGTAAGCAAATCACTAAAAATAATCAACAAATAAAACTCAGCGATATCTTTTTAGCTTACCAGGCAAAGCCCACTGAACTATTAGCTTTTTTTCAGAAACGACCTGGCCACAAATGATAGCTCAACGAAGTGGCTTATCACGTGTGGAAATGTATAGCAGCCAAATAATCTAAACGAATGTTTCTAAATGTGGAGGGAAACCCCGGAGAACCTGGAGAAAAATCCACGCGATCACGGGGAGAGAGACACGCAGACTCCAAATATGCAGGTGTAGGGATGTTAGAGAGAGGGCCGTTATGTATGGCAGTCTATGGGAAAGAAACACAGTGGGCGGGGCTACGTGTGTGCACAGGGAGGTGCCCTCTGCGACGTCTGAGCCAGACACCCTGGGGGGGGCTGGTTTGGCGTTATGATCCCCCGGGGCCCCACCCCTCAGGGAGGGTTGGGTATAAAAGGGGACGTTATATGGGCTCGGGAGTTAGTTATGTTATAGTTAACTAAGAAGACGGAAGACATCTTAGATAGAGCCCTGGACTCCCTCGTTCGATGTCCTTGTCAGGGCCGAACAGGATCGAGCCAGCGGCGTGGTCCCGAAAGCCAGAGCCGGTGCTCTTCTAAGAGCTGGTCTGGGACTCCGGGTACCGGCCCGACTTACCAGTGTCGGGCCAAGTAGCCTCCCCTAGCCCAGTAGTGGAGGACTGTGAGGTAGGCTAGGACTTAGCCAGGAAGTGTATCCTTGAGCTAGTCGGGTGAGGGGGCCGATACCCCCTCCAGTACTGTATGTCACATACGAGTTGTGTTGAATAAATATCCGTGTGCCTCCACCTCGGCGTCAAGTGTCTTCACCGGTACTTCAACTGGTGTCAGAAGTAAAACTCGAACATGGACACGCGGAAGACAACGCGGGCCATAGTACCGCAAGAAGAAGATACGGCCGAGATCGAAACGCCCGGGACGGCTACACAAGCCACAGTGCAGCCGGAGCCTGATGTCTCCTCACCGGGGCATCCGAGTGAAGGAGGATCACAGTCAGACGCGTTGCGGCTGGCTCACGGGAGGCTGGCGGAGCTGTTATACGCCGCTGCCGCCACGCTGGAGTCCATCACGCGGCTGGGGGCCGGTGATTCAGCACGGGGCGAGACGGCCCAACGACCAGGGCACCTTCCCGCCATTTCGGAGCAGCCCGAGTTTGAATCTCCCGCCATCGACGCTGCAGCTGTTCGGGGCGTGGCCAGCCTAAACATCCACTCCGGCATCGCCGTCGCTGAAGCCACGACGTCATCACCACCGCGACAGGCGATTCCATCGGCCGCTCGTACCAACGCACAGCCAAGTGGAGGTGACATCCGCCCGCGGGAATCAACAACGACCGCTGCACTCCATCAGAGGCTGCCCCCGCTGAAAGAGTTCGTCGGCGCGGAGGGGGACTGGGCCGGGTTCCGCAGGCGATTCCTCGCCCATCAAGAGATGGCGAAGTGGACAGACGAGGAGGCTCTCTGCGCGCTGCCGGCGCTCCTCGACAGCGACGCGCTCGCAGCCCTCACATCGGCACCTAAAGAGAGGCGGGCGACGTTACCGATGGCGCTGCAGCTGCTGGGAGGGGTCTACGGACCATCGGCGGAATGCAGACAGGAGTTCTACGACCGCAAGCGGGGTGAAAAGGAGTCGCCCCTGGCGTACCGAACGAGCCTCCTGGCGATGGCCAAGTCGGCCTTCCCCTGTATGGATGACGACGGCATCGACGCTATGGTGACGGAGAAAATACTCCTCCTGGCTGACGACCTTGACATCGCTGTCGTCGCACAGGAGGACGCGGAAATGACATCGCTCCAGGCGGCGCGGCTCCTCCACGCAAACCTCCTGTCGCTCCGGCGGAAAGCCAGCAGGGCATCGGCGGGGCGTGCGGTGGCTGCAGCCACCCTTCCGACGGAGGAACTCTACGCCGTCGACCACCGATGGCAACAGGCGACGAGTGCACGGCCGGGCCAGGACGGGTCGGGCCGTTCCGACCATTCGTCACCTCCGACGCCGCTCCCACGGTGTTTTAACTGCGGCGTCCGGGGCCACGTCGCCTCGGGGTGCCGCTCTCCTCGTCAGCGCGGGACGACACCTCACCGGGACGACGGGCCTCATCCCAAGCTCCACCATCAAAAACCGGCGAGTCGCGGCACCCCACACGTTTGGCCCACACACACACCCGTCACGCACTCAAACACCGCGACGAGAGGGGGGCCGGTATCACGTACCATCGCACCATCACGCACCACTCCGGGTACCCATATCGAACCCGGCCAGTGGTCCGTGCTGGCCGATCGTGTGGTTGCCGCATCGTCGGGGTCGTCGGCCGTTGTGGGGTATATCGACGGGGTTGAAGTGCGCATCCTGGTCGATACGGGAGCATCGGCGACTATTATTTCGGAATTAATTTATAATATTCTCCCTGTCCGGAGTCGTCCCTTGATGCCAGTTAACATACCATTCTATGCGGCTAACGGGGGCTCACTTGGCATCATCGGACAAATTCGTGCCCAAATTTGTATCGGGGAAATAAAATTATCTGGGCCGATTTTTGTTTCTTCCTCGCTGGCGGTTCCGTGCCTGCTGGGGACAGACTTCCTGGCCAAAATGCCGATTGTAATTTTGATCGACCAGGGTTGCATAGAGCTTCCGTCGGGCAGACGCATGGCGTTTCTGCCATCACCGGTTGCGACGCGGACGGCGTTCGCGACGGTGCCGGCGTTCGTGGAGAGAACGGTACGCGTCCCTCCGGGGACGCAAATGTTGGTACCCTTGAAACTTCGGCGGCCCCTCGTTACGGGTGCTGGGGCACAAGGGGTACTGTTGGGACCGTCTAGGGCCGGGGTTAGTGGACCTGACTTACTTCCGGCCCAGACCAGTGAGAGGGAATGGTGAACCCTTCATCGCGGTCCTAAATGTGGGCTCGCGGACGGTGGTGGTCCCACAGGGGACCGTGCTTGCTCACGCAACGCCGGTGCCGTGTGTGGAACCCGCCGTAAATAGCGTCAACACTGTCCCTGCGTCGCAACCGCATTCGGACAGCGATGAAGGGTGGCTCGAGGCGCTTTGTGCGGGATCGACGGACCTGTCCGATTCAGAGCGTCAACAACTTAAAACACTACTGCGAGAATTTTCCGACGTTTTTAGTCGAAATAAATATGATTTGGGTTGCACTCACTTGCTGCGTCACCATATTGACACGGGTGACAGCGCGCCAATTCGCCAAAATCCGTTTCGGTTGAGTCCCGCCGAAAAGGACCATGTCAAATCGGCTGTTGATGACATGTTGGCCGCAGACATTATTTCTCCTTCCACCAGCCCTTGGGGAGCGCCGATCGTCTTGGTTAAAAAGCAGGACGGTTCGTTGCGGTTTTGCGTTGACTTCCGGCGTCTTAATAAAATTTCGGTTGCCGACGCATACCCGCTCCCTCGGATGGATGAATCGCTTGACGCCTTGGCGGGAGCGCGATTCTTTTCCACACTCGATTTACTTTCGGGATTCTGGCAGCTTCCTCTGGATGATGAGTCAAAGCCTAAAACTGCTTTTCGTACACCGCACGGCTTGTTTCAATTCAACCGGTTGCCGATGGGCTTACACTCAGCGCCGGCAACTTTCCAGCGTTTAATGGAATTGGTTTTGGCTGGACTGCAATGGGAGTCGTGCCTCATTTATTTGGATGACGTTATCGTCTTTGGTAAAACTTTTGATGAACATCTCCAGAGGTTGCGGGCGGTTTTCCTAAAGATGCGGGCTGCTAATTTGAAATTCAAGCCCCAAAAATGCCATTTGTTGCGTGATTCGGTGCGTTATTTGGGGCACATCGTGGGACGCTCAGGTATTGCTACCGATCCCGCCAAAACGCAGTGTGTCAGCTCCTGGCCGACTCCCACCTCGGTGGGAGAGGTCAGGAGTTTCATTGGGTTCGCGTCGTATTATCGACGGTTTGTTGCTGATTTTGCAACAATTGCTAAACCCCTGCACGCTTTAACATCTAAAGGGGTTCGGTTCCACTGGGGCCAAGAGGAGGAGGCTGCGTTCCGCTCCCTTCGGGACGCCCTGGTGAAAGCCCCTCCCTTGATTTACCCTGATTTTTCGAAGCCCTTTTTGCTCGACACCGATGCGAGCAACACGGGTATTGGGGGTGTGCTTTCCCAGGTGGTTGATGGCGTTGAACGGGTGGTCGCGTACGGTAGTCGGGTGTTGTCTCCTGCGGAGCAGAGATATTGTGTCACCCGTAGAGAACTGTTGGCAATTGTTTTTTTCATCCAACAATATCGCCCATATCTGTACGGTCGGCATTTCACCGTCCGCACAGATCATGCGGCACTACAGTATGCCCTGCGAGTTCAACAACCATCGGGACAGTTGTCTCGATGGTTGGAGGTTCTCCAGGATTTTGATTTTGAGACCACTTACCGTAAGGGCGTTCGCCATACCAACGCGGACGCTCTGTCACGCATGCCAACCACCTCGGAATGTGCATGCCTCCTGGGGTCGGGACGTTGCAGACCTTCAGGGGACGCATCGGTTCCGATCCTGGCAGCCACCGACGACGACGAACCACTGCCTGATAATTCGATTGAACAACAGGGAAGGGATTCCCTGTTGGGGTTGCCCGTCACTGAGTGGGGGCGCCTCCAAATGGAGGATACCTCCCTCCTCGGGTGGCGTCGTCGCGTCGGGGGTGCTGGGCGGGTGAAAGGTGATTCGGGTGCTTGGGAAATGGTACAGGGTCTGCTCATGCATTGGGACGGCAAATCACAGCGACATCGGCTGGTCGTCCCTTCTGAGTTGCGAGGCAAAGTGGTGTGGGCCGCGCATGAGCGCCTGTTACATCTGGGGACTCTAAAGACCCTTGCACTGATACAACTAGATTTTTTTTGGCCTGGTATGACAAAGGATGTTGGGGATCTTTTGAGTTCATGCCCGCGGTGTGCGCAACGGAAACCGCCGGCACGGGAGTCTAACCCGCCTTTGCAATCAATCAAGGTGTCCAGAATAAATGAGCTTGTCGCGCTGGACATCTTGGGCCCATTTCCCGCCACCCCCAGGGGCAATAGGTATTTGCTGACAGGAGTCGAGTATTTTACGCGCTGGCCCATGGCCTGGCCCCTTGCCAACCAGTCGGCAGCAGCCATCGTGGACGCCTTTGTTCAGGGATACGTCCTGGACAAAGGTGCTCCGGAACGGCTGCTGACCGACCAGGGTAAAAATTTTTCCAGCAAATTACTTAAACAAGTCTGTGACCTCTTAGGCACAAAGAAAATTCGGACCTCCCCGTATCACCCACAGACTGACGGAATGGTCGAGCGCCTGCATCGCACCATTTCGTCAATGATGGCACAGCAGGTCTCAGATTCACAGACTGATTGGGACCTGCATATTCAGGGGGTCTTGGCGGCATACCGGATGGCACCCCATGCAGCTACGGGATTTTCCCCCTTTTACCTTATGTACGGTCGCGAACCCGACCCGCCTGTTCGCGCCCAGCTGCAGATCCCCGACCCGCAAGGAAAAACTAAATTGGCTGACCACGTCAAATTTAATCTGGCTAAATTAACTGAGGCGCGGGATGCTGCGAGGTTGAACTCGGACCGCCGTCAAAAGGCGAACGAGCGCCTCAGGCTGGGTCGGGCGCATGTAATACAGTGGAAACCGGGGGACAGGGCATGGTTGCACTGTCCCCAAGTGCCCCTGGCTACCTCCCCTAAGCTGGCGCGGCCGTGGCGGGGCCCTGTGGAAGTGGTCGAGGTCTTGCGACCACAGTGCGTGCGCATTCGATGGGGCAAGCGGCGATGGTTCGTGCACCCCTCTCGGTTGAAACCCTTCGTCGCGGTACACAAACCCACTTCACGCATGCGTGGCCAGACGTGTGGGGGGTCGACCGACTCACTAGGTCCGTCTCCACCGCGCTCACCTAATGCCTTGCCGGCCGTGCCACCTCCAGGTGCATCGAGACTGACGGGCTCACGCCCGACCACCCCTTCTGGGGATACCAACAGTCACGCGGCATCAGAGGAGGTCTCACTCCGGGACGGACGATTACCACCTGACGGTCCGCCACCCGGGGTTTCCCCGTGTGAGGGGCCCGCCGCAAGGACACGCGCAAAAATGCGCAGACTGTTGTGAAACCGCAAGATGTGTATATATGTTGTGTTCATTGTGTGTTGTGTGGGGGGGTGTGTTCCCTGCCCATTGAATTTACATACGTTGTGCTCACCTGCTGTTGTATGTATGGTGGCTTCGCTGCAAATTGTACATAGCTTGTTCTTACGGAATTCGTATTTATTCAAGGGGGGGTGCGTCGGGTTGTTTTTTTTTCCTTCTTGCTGTTGCATTTTTTTTGTGTTCTTGTTACCGTTCTTGTTATTGTTGGTAATTAGTGAGGCACACGCGCGGTTACGGTAAAAATTCATTTTTATTGTCATTCTGTATGTTGGCAGCCGGGACGGCTGCGAGCTATGTAGGGGGGAGTGATGTAGGGATGTTAGAGAGAGGGCCGTTATGTATGGCAGTCTATGAGAAAGAAACACAGTGGGCGGGGCTACGTGTGTGCACAGGGAGGTGCCCTCTGCGACGTCCGAGCCAGACACCCTGGGGGGGGCTGGTTTGGCGTTATGATCCCCCGGGGCCCCACCCCTCAGGGAGGGTTGGGTATAAAAGGGGACGTTATATGGGCTCGGGAGTTAGTTATGTTATAGTTAACTAAGAAGACGGAAGACATCTTAGATAGAGCCCTGGACTCCCTCGTTCGATGTCCTTGTCAGGGCCGAACAGGATCGAGCCAGCGGCGTGGTCCCGAAAGCCAGAGCCGGTGCTCTTCTAAGAGCTGGTCTGGGACTCCGGGTACCGGCCCGACTTACCAGTGTCGGGCCAAGTAGCCTCCCCTAGCCCAGTAGTGGAGGACTGTGAGGTAGGCTAGGACTTAGCCAGGAAGTGTATCCTTGAGCTAGTCGGGTGAGGGGGCCGATACCCCCTCCAGTACTGTATGTCACATACGAGTTGTGTTGAATAAATATCCGTGTGCCTCCACCTCGGCGTCAAGTGTCTTCACCGGTACTTCACAGGCGTCAGGGTCGGGACCGAACCCACGAACCTCCTGCATACCAGGCGAGGCAGAAGATGGATTTTCGGTGGTGGATTATAATCCTTGTGTACCCGTCATGGGTTTTGACTTCTCTAATCCGCGCTAACCCGCGTGGTGAAGTATGGTCAAACGCCCACCGTGACCGACAGCGGCTCGTTGGAGCCTTAATCCAGCAGTGGAGTGACAAAAGGGCTATGACGTTTGCCCTCGTGGCGCTGGAGCCGCGCCAACTGAAATCAATTTGTGTTGAACTAACAACGAGCACGTCCTTTGGGTATGACCGCAAACCTACCCGCCCGTCGTTCCCTCCAGCCAGCCCGCCAGCCAGCAAACCTTTAAACAAATTAATATACTGCATTTACTGGCGAAGCGTGGCACTCAGATTGTAAATGTTGTGGCTTGGCTCTCCAACACACCGGTTAGTGCTGTACTAGCGACGAATTGGCCACGTTCTGTTTACGTGACAACCCTTACTAGTCAGCTGTGTCGGGTGGTGGCGGCTTTAACGACACATTCATATTGACGCGATCTAATCCAAAAAAAACTCTTGTGGATAATACACTGTAGTTATGATACATTGAGGCGGCCGGGGGTGCTGGTGGTGAGGAAACGTGGCGCAGTGGTTAGCACAATGCGCTGTAAACCTGGAGACATGGCTGAGTTTGAATCTCGGTCACGGCTACCATCAGTGGCGAGTGATATCTGACGCCGCCCCTCCCTGCACTCCCCTTCGGGCTGTTTGTGGTCAAACAGCCCGGGGTGAGTGTGGAGTTGTCGGGGGTGAGGGCCGTGCCCGCGGTGGGGCAGCTTTCATCCACCAGCGGATTGCCAAGGGGATGCAAATCCTAAATAGAGAGGAGGCGAGGAGAGGAGGATGGGGAGGAAGAGGAGGATGAGGAGGAGGAGGATAAGGAGATGAGGAGGAAGAGAATGAGGTGGATGAGGAGTATGATGATGAGGAAGAGAATGAGGTGGATTAGGAGTATGATGATGAGGAGGATGAGGAGGAGGCCGCACTGGGCTCACTCGGCCAATCCCGGAACGAGATGCCACCACGCGATCAAGGGTGGGCAGGACGGAGGGTGCGATATTTGTTTCGTATTTCGTACTCAGAAAAAATCAGTACCGTGCCCTCATTGTGTCTCTAAGAACATTTTTTTATAGAAAATGTTGAATAGATGACAAGCGAGCTTATAACGTTTTTCTTGATTCATTTATTTTCGTAGAAAGCTCCTTAGGCTTAAGAAAAATAATCTTCTGTAAACGTGATTGATTTTTGCTGTTTGCTCGAATTTACATTTTAAAAAACACATTTAAATCCAAAATCGCATAATTTTTAGACGTTGATTAAAAACGTTTCAACTTTCTCACCCCTTATCAATGGTAATGTGTAATTTTGAGAAATGAGTCTTTGCCTGCCGTTTAAATTTTTTGATAACTTGACTAATTAAATTCGTGCAGCCTCCTCGATGGCGCCCTTGCGCGTGCGAGCGGGATGGAGGGCGGTGGGTGGGCGGGTTCCTCTCGCCAAGAGCATCAACCCGAGCCTCCCTGCAGCTACTGATGCTGCAGCGGATGATGATGATGATGCGGATGATGACGATGATGATGACGACGATGATTGTGAACACGTGACCTGCTTTGTTCGCTCACACCACGTGCTCGAGCCCGCGTCGTTGCCGCCGTCGCTGTCTTAGCAGCGAAGGGGAACAAACGAAGGAAGGGAAATGTAATCGTGACCGTTCCGCCTGAAACGAATTGTGGGTGTCGCGTTAGAGCCAACGTGTTAAACTTAGAGGAGACGCTATGCCACGGTTCTGGTGAGAACTGCAGTGTGGAGCTCACTGATGGTGATAGCTCCTGATGAAGGCTGCACTGTTGAGGGTTCAGGGTGGAGCTCACTGATGAAAACTTCTGATGAAAGCTGCACTGTTGAGGGTTCAGGGTGGAGCTCACTGATGAAGACTTCTGATGAAGGCTGCACTGTTGAGGGTTCAGGGTGGAGCTCACTGATGAAGACTTCTGATGAAGGCTGCACTGTTGAGGGTTCAGAGTGGAGCTCACTGATGAAGACTTCTGATGAAGGCTGCACTGTTGATGGTTCAGGGTGGAGCTCACTGATGGTTAGAGCTCCTAATGAAGGCTGCACTGTTGAGGGTTCAGGGTGGAGCTCACTGATGAAGACTTCTGATGAAGGCTGCACTGTTGATGGTTCAGGGTGGAGCTCACTGATGGTTAGAGCTCCTAATGAAGGCTGCACTGTTGAGGGTTCAGGGTGGAGCTCACTGATGAAGACTTCTGATGAAGGCTGCACTGTTGATGGTTCAGGGTGGAGCTCACTGATGGTTAGAGCTCCTGATGAAGGCTGCACTGTTGAGGGTTCAGCGTGGAGCTCACTGATGGTGATAGCTCCTGATGAAGGCTGCACTGTTGAGGGTTCAGGGTGGAGCTCACTGATGGTTAGAGCTCCTGATGAAGGCTGCACTGTTGTGGATTCAGGGTGGAGCTCACTGATGGTGAGAGCTCCTGATGAAGGCTGCACTGTTGAGGGTTCAGGGTGGAGCTCACTGACAGTGAGAGCTCCTGATGAAGGCTGCAGGGTTCAGGGTGGAGCTCACTGATGGTGAGCTCCTGATGAAGGCTGCACTGTTGAGGGTTCAGGGTGCAGCTCACTGATGAGGACTCCTGATGAAGGCTACACCGTTGATGAAGGCTGCTGGGTGTCGGGTTGACAGCGGGGCTCGATGTCACCGCGGGGTTTAGGGTTGAGTGCGGAACCCCTTCCGGTGGAGGCTGCCGAGTTTGTGGATGAGTTGCGCTGCAGCTCCGCTGGTGGAGGACGTCTCGGTTTGCTGTGCCTCGGGGCTCCGCGCGTTCCTAGCACGGGGAGGGGAGCCGAATGTTCTTTGCAGGGTGTACGGCGGATCGGGGCGATCGCCCCGGGCCCCGCGGTTTGGGCGGCCCTCGCCTCTTAGTCTCGTGAATGTAACAGGCCGTGTTCGATCATGGACGTGTATCGTGAATAAAGCAAACGGGAACGCCACGCGCCTCGACCTGCTTCCTCGACACCAACAGTGTGACTGTAACAAAAAAGACTAAACTACGAAACTCTGTTTGTGTCTTACCAGGTGAGGCCCACTGAGGTTATATGGCCACAAATGATGGGTCAGCGACGCGGCGGCTTCCCGTGCGGACATTGATGGCAGCCAAATCTTCTAAGCGCGCGTTTCTAAACGAGGAGACAAACAATCCACACGAGTACGGGGAGAGAGACACCGCAAACTCCATAAAATAACAGCAGCAGGCGTCAGGGTCTGGATGGAACCCACGTCCTGCTGTATACCGGGCGAGGTAGTTAACATCTCCTAGCCACCGTCTTCACCCAGGGGTTGATTCGTGAAGGACAAACCACCACCGTCTCGTATTCGCGTTGCGTTGCGGCTCATGAAATTTAGATACAATTTTTTTTTTACCGAATTCTACAAAAAATGTAACTTCTTGTTACTAAGTTAGGGGCTTGCGTCACCAACCTCGTGATTAACGATTCGTTGTGTTCTGTTTGGGTCAGAACGCGGTGAGTAAAACGCGTGCCCTAAAGCCCCCTCCTCCACCCGACACGGCCAATCACATCGAGTCGTCTCACGTGAGCAATTGTCAAACGTGCCGATTGAACGCCGCTCTTGGGCCTCCCCTAGGTCTGCTCAGCCTTAAAGTGATTATCTGGTGGCGGTTTGTAAATAGCAGCAGTGGGGAGACAAAGGCGGCCGGGTGCGCTGCTGCCCCCCCCCCATCCAAACCCTTGCTGTACCCCCGTGGCAGCCTTCTAAGGTGCTACTCGCCTCCAGCACTTTCCCCTACAGCCTGATGTGGCTATACGGGGGATCTTTGTCTTTTGAATGTACAGAATGTGTCCGTTTGCGTAAACGAGTACCTGGTGCCGCGTGTAAAACATCCGCACTGGGGAGACAAAGGCGTGGTGCTTGTCCACACACCCCCACATCGTGGCGTCCTGCCGGGCGTGATAGGTGCTCGCTAACAGCACTTGCCCCGACGGTCTGTTAAAGGCTACCTAGGCGTGGGTGGTGGTGGGGGATCTTTGTCTTTGCTTCGGTGCGCACGTGATTCGAATTGAGTCGTCTCAAGCCATTTGACTCCGCGCGACTCAATGAGAGGCACCCCCCCCCCAACTCCCCGCAGCCCAAAATACCCCCCACCATCTCCCACCATCTCCCACCACCTCCCACCCCGCCTCTCCTCCCCTGCGAGCCCAGGGGACAACGCTCTCGTCCCAGGCAAGACCGCTGTAAACTGCTGTAGCAAACGGCGTGTTGGCGAGCGCCTATTAAGGCCGGAAACGAGTGGACGTCAGCTTCATAGAGAGCGCCATTCGCAACAGAATCCCAGTGGTGCAAAAAGGGAAAAATAACCCCATTCACGTTAAAACTAAGAGGAGATCGACCCCTTAAAAACGCAGACGGATACGCAAGAGGAGAATCAAAAATGTGGCTTTCAGACGAGAGCCCTTAAGACCTCCGCGGACAGAGCGTCCCGAACGCAGCGGGACGCGGCGTTCCACAAGCGAGTCGCCTGGCGACACGGCGCACCCTCGCCTCCCACCGAAGGCACGGGCTTGTCGTGGACACACGCAGGCGACTCCACGTATTCAGCCTACTCCTACTCCTCCTCCTACTCCTCCTCCTCGCTTACTGACGTCCCTCGCCGCACATCACGCACGCACGGCAGGTAGTTATTTATTTTAGGCTGAGTCGACCTAAGGGGAGGCACAGACAAGCGCGCGATGAAGGATGCGTGGGATCGAACTCGGGCCGATTCTAAACCACAAAGAAAAATATCCCCCCCGCCCCCGTATAGCCTGTGCAGACTGTCGGGGCAAGTGCTGTCAGCGAGAGTTTACACATCGCCACCAGGCACTCATTTGAGGCTGAGTCGACCTAGGGGAGGCCCAGGACCGATTCGGACAATCGTCACCGGTGGTGTTGGCCGCGAGCGGGGGGATCGAACCCGGGTGGCCGGGCTCGTAGCGTTGGGAATGAACTCTCCCATCGCCCGCGTCTCACGCTCGCTCTCTCTCTCTCTACATCTCTGCAGATGAGCTCAGTCGAATGGTGCGTTCATATTTTAGGGGGAGGCGGTGGGGGAGAGTTGAAGGTGGGGGAATGGGGGAGGGGGGGTAGTTGAGGTGGGGGGGGGGAACCCGACGAGACTTGGCAGGGGAGGAAATGTCATCTGCGCTAAGTAATTGTTGCGGGTGATGTTTACAGATTGGGGCGTCGCACGGAAATCGCCAAGCAGGTGAAGAAGCATCCATAAATTATGGGGACGCGAGGAGGAGCGAGAGGAGTGTGGAGAAGGGGGTGGCATGGATGGAGAGAGAACATCAGAGGGGAAGAGAGTGGAAGGATATGGGGGGCGGTGGGGGAGATAGACCACAGCGAGGCACCGATGAACAGAGGAGGGAGAGTGCGGGCAGGGATGCAGAGAGGAGAAAAAAAGAAAAGGCGAGCGGAGGAGGAGAGATAGTAGCAGAGAGAGAGAGAGCGAGAAATGGGAGCGTGAAAGGAAGACGAAAGGATGCGCATGGGGGAGAGGCGGAGAGAGGGGGGAGAGAGTGTCAGAGCGGGAGCAGAGGAGGGATGCAGATATCGAGGAGAGAGGGAAAGATGTAGTGAGAGATGGTGGAGTGAGAGATGGTGGAGTGAGAAATGGTGGAGTGGGATATGGTGGAGTGAGAGATGGTGGAGTGAGAGATGGTGGAGTGAGAGGTGTAGTGAGAGATGATGGAGTGAGAGATGGTGGAGTGAGAGATGGTGGAGTGGGATATGGTGGAGTGAGAGGTGTAGTGAGAGATGATGGAGTGAGAGATGGTGGAGTGAGAAATGGTGGAGTGGGAGATGGTGGAGTGAGAGATGGTGGAGTGAGAGATGATGGAGTGAGAGATGGTGGAGTGAGAAATGGTGGAGTGGGAGATGGTGGAGTGAGAAATGGTGGAGTGAGAGATGGTGGAGTGACAGATGGTGGAGTGAGAAATGGTGGAGTGAGAGATGGTGGAGTGAGAGATGGTGGAGTGAGAAATGGTGGAGTGAGAGATGGTGGAGTGACAGATGGTGGAGTGAGAAATGGTGGAGTGAGAGATGGTGGAGTGAGAGATGGTGGAGTGAGAGATGGTGGAGTGGGAGATGGAGTGAGAGATGGTGGAGTGAGAGATGGTGGAGTGAGAGATGGTGGAGTGAGAGATGGTGGAGTGAGAGATGGTGGAGTGAGAGATGTAGTGAGAGATGGTGGAGTTGGAGATGGTGGAGTGAGAGATGGTGGAGTGAGAGATGGTGGAGTGAGAGATGGTGGAGTGGGAGATGGTGGAGTGAGAGATGGTGGCGTGAGAGATGGTGGAGTGAGAGATGGTGGAGTGAGAGATGGTGGAGTGGGAGATGGTGGCGTGAGAGATGGTGGAGTGAGAGATGGTGGAGTGAGAGATGGTGGAGTGAGAGATGGTGGAGTGAGAGATGGTGGAGTGAGAGATGGTGGAGTGAGAGATGGTGGAGTGAGAGATGAGTGAGAGATGGAGTGGAAGATGGATGTAGAGTGGGAGGGAGACGCGCAGAGAGACGGAACGAGAGATGGAGAGAGAGGGCTGCTGGATATAGATACTGGACTGAGGAATTCCGTCCTCGATAGCAACACGCGGTCAGCTACTGACACCCCTCATGCGCCCCCATAGCCAAGCACGGCGCAGCTAGCCAGGCACTCCCTGCCACCCACTCTCCTCCATCCCCCCCCCACCCCCCCCGAGTGCACATCATGGTTTTGGGGGAGCGCACAGTGGCGGGGGGGGGCATGTACGGGCCCCATCTGTGGGTGCTGGAATCGGGGACCGACACGAGGCGAGTTGGACCCCAGCGCGGCCTGTGTGTGTCCGCTGTGGCGGGGAGGGGGGGGGGGTGTAGGGAGAGAGAGGGGGTGGTGCTGATCGCCTGCACGCTTCACGCGTTGAGTGCTGTCCCCTCGCACGCGTGGTCGGGTTTTCATCCGGTGAACTCGAGTCTCTCGCCATCATGGGGCTCCAAGTTGGCTAGGAGATGTTAACTACCTCGCCTGGTATGCAGGAGGACGTGGGTTCGATCCCGACCCTGACGCCTGCTGCTGTATATTTGGAGTTTGAGTGTCTCTCTCATCATCATCACCACGGTGGCTAGGAGATGTTAACTACCTCGCCTGGTATGCAGGAGGACGTGGGTTCGATCCCGACCCTGACGCCTGCTGCTGTATATTTGGAGTTTCAGTGTCTCTCTCATCATCATCACCACGGTGGCTAGGAGATGTTAACTACCTCGCCTGGTATGCAGGAGGACGTGGGTTCGATCCCGACCCTGACGCCTGCTGTTGTATATTTTGAGTTTCAATGTCTCTCTCATCATCATCACCACGGTGGCTAGGAGATGTTAACTACCTCGCCTGGTATCCGAGCCTGTGTGTGTCTCTCTCTTCTCGTGGTCGTGTGGATTTTTAGCCGGGTACTCCGGTTTCTCCCTCCGCATTTAGAATCAACTTCACACATTTCGAGTATTTGGCTGCTATACATTTTCCACGTGGTGATTAATCAGTTCTTTGAGCTGTCATTTGTGATAGCCTGGCCGCTTCTGAAAAAAGAACCGCGAAACTCAGTGGGGCTTCACCTAGTAAAAACAAAAAAAAATATTTATAAATAGTTTGGATTTAGTTTCTTTCGAGACGAATGAAAAAAACACACCTTCAACATCTCCCGGCCACGGCGATCATCAGCGGCGAGTGATCTCGGAGGCGGTCAACTCGGTCGACTGAGCCGTAAACGAGTGAGTGGCTGTTGCTGCCGAGTGTCAATATCAGAACCTTGGCCCGCAGCACCGACCGTTGTTGATTGTCGCCCTTAAGTGGTGCTCGCTAATACAAGCACTTGGAACAACGTGTCCGTGCAAGGCTATACGGGGGATACTCTTTGTTCTTTCGGTAAAGCCACGTAGGTAAAAAATGAAATCAAAAGTAATTAAATAAAATAAAAATCATTTCATTTTTACCTACGTGACTTTTCCGAAAGAACTAAGAGTATGAATCCTTGCAGTCACGAAAGCTTCAAATCTAGAATTATACGGGGGATCTTTGTCTTTAGTTGGGCGGGGGGGGGGGGTACGCAGAGGTTTGAAACCAGTTTTATGGCCAAATGCATGTCCCTTGTGCGAATGTTCACGCGAGACATTTCTTTTGAAAACATTTTTTTCGAAATTAATTTAATCGTTGATGCATTGACCGCCAAGGACGCGGCGAGTGACCAAAATACCCCGCAGACGAGAGGCGCGCGGAGCCGCAGGCAATGCGCGACTTGGATCTCATTCTCGGCGGTGTTCATCGCAAAGGCATTTTAGAAGAATAAAATTGTTAATTTGACTATAGATCGAACATACACGGGCGGGTCTCGCTGTGAGCCATTATCCCCGCGGCCTGAGTTCGACGCCCATGGTGGTGACACCATCAGAGTGGGGCGTCTGATATCGGGAGCCGCCCTGGGTCTCATTTCCTCCCTGCTCCCCGCCCATTCACCTACCCGCACCGACCAGCGTGGTGAAGTATGATCGGAGGACCGCCGCGGCTAATCACTGCGGCTAATCGCTACGCCACCGCGGCCCCACGTGGTAAACCAACAGGCGAATAAACCGGTTTTCCTCGCAATTGTGATCATGGGTCGACGTTAACCGTTCGGGAACTCTCTTGCAGCGAGCGGCGCATCACCTTGTGCCGGAGAACGCCGCCAGACGAGACGGCGTCAGCGGCGGTTCTGCGGAACTCCCAAGGCAAGTCCAAGCATCGTGGGACCTCCCTTGCCAGTATCTCAATATCAGAATAGGTTTTACCCAATCTGGCAATAAAACAGTTGTGTTCAGATGTTGAAACGCCGAACTGAAACCTTTTGCACGGAATCATGTCTGCATTCACCACATATGCTTGTGGTGAACATTTAAACAACAAAAACACGCTCTGGTAGTATATGCATTGTCTTTGGTTCCTTCGATAAAGTCTACCTACGTGACTTTACCGAAAGAACCAAAGGGTATGGATTCCTGCAGTCACGAAAGCTTCAAATCAAGTTTATGCATTGTCCTTGAAACTGATTGGTCCACACCAGAGACAGCTTTCTTTAGAGCCTAGCGTCTCGTCTCTTCTTAGTCTCCGGACAGCTTTCTTTCGAGCCTAGTCTCTAAAGAAAGCTGACTGGTGTAGACCAATCAGTTTCAAAGACAATGCATATACTACCAGTCCAAGCAGCCCTCGCTGCAGGAACGCGCACTGCGTCCAGATCGCGTGCCAAGCCAAGAGCGTCGTCCATCGCACGGATATCACGTGGAACATTTCAAGCCTCGCAGATAGAGCGCAGGAGAATGCAGTGGGAAACCAGATTCAATGCAGTGGGTGTTTATTTTTGCGTGCGGTTATTGGCGACGGAGTCGACAACGATCAACATGAGAACCTAGTCGGTCTACGGGTCTCTATGTATGACTATGGGTCTCTATGTATGACTATGGGTTTCTATGTAGGTCTATGGGTCTCTATGTATGACTATGGGTCTCTATGTAGGTCTATGGGTCTCTATGTATGGCTATGAGTCTCTATGTAGGTCTATGGGTCTCTATGTAAGTCTATGGGTCTCTATGTAAGTTTATGGGTCTCTATGTAAGTCTATGGGTCTCTATGTATGACTATGGGTCTCTATGTAGGTCTATGGGTCTCTATGTATGGCTATGAGTCTCTATGTAGGTCTATGGGTCTCTATGTAAGTCTATGGGTCTCTATGTATGGCTATGAGTCTCTATGTAGATCGATAGGTCTCTATGTAAGTCTATGGGTCTCTATGTATGGCAATGGGTCTCTCTGTAGTTATATGAGTCTCTGTGTTGACTCATGGACATCCATGCATTGGTCGACGACGTAACAGGCCTGTGAATTGTTAATATAAATGATATTTATTTTATATACATCATATGCTTATATATTTAGACGTGTATTGTGGGGGCCGTTGGCCCCCGGGGTCCCTCCCGCCTGCATCCCCTATTCCGTTTACGTTACCCCACCTCCCTATTACCCGCTACGGTTTCGCCGGCATTCGAATGCGACACCCCTACTGTTACAGCCTCGCGCCGCGCTCCCACGCTGCGAGCATACGTGCGCACATCATCATCAATCAAACGCCGTGCTCGCAGTATAGCCCTGTGCGGCACGTTACCAATGCGCATCCGTATCCGACACGTAACGAACGTATGCGCACTCCCACACACAGCTCTGCACGGCACTCACTTTTGCGCCGCTCTGCGCCGCGCTGGCCGCTCACGTTACAATCGCGCACCTGGGGTACGCCGATTTCGCACGACGAGAGCTTACGCATACACCGTACCACACGCGTTCACACTTATAACACGGGATCACACGAGCACACGCAAGCGGGGCACGCGCCGACACAACGACTCAAGTTGCCGCCGCCGTGCGCGCGAGATAAACCGTACAACAATGCGCAGCCGATTACGCGCTCGAGCACACGCAAGCTCGCACAAAGCTAACAGCTTCACTGCGCACCGCGGTTTCGCACACGCGAGCGGGGTGCACGCCGACACGACGACTCGTCCCCTCCCGCACTCGCGCGTGCACGTCAACACAAGTATCGTGCAAGGACGAGTCTCCTCTCACACGGCTGCGTAGGCACGCCAACACACAGAAGTGCTCTCCCCGGGCGTTAACACACACACCTCCGTACCCGCACCATCGTACAGAGACCACGGCCTTTACGCATACAACGACCACACACCCGCGAATGCAGTGCACGCTAATACCACGTTCAAAAACACCCAACAACACGGTTTTGTTACTATGCTCGAGATTTTATTAACCCTTGTTAACCCACCGAGCCACCCGTGTGTGTGTGCGGGCCAGCAAGGCGCTTCTAACCCACTCTCTAGTGGCGTGCAGCCCTATTCTATGCTGCGCTCTCTGTTAAACCGCTTTCCTACTCGTCCTTACCCCGAACTAACCCTCTCCTACGGATCCTACTCTCCGCTCTGAGGTGTTGTAAGGCGCGTAATACGATACCGTCTGTTGTCCTAGGTGACCTTGCGGCGCTCAGGTCGTCCTGCAGACGATCTAGCGGCTCGCCCGATGACTCCCTCGTCGTTGACCCCGTGTCACTACTCCAGAAGAAGAGAGTTCCCTACTGCCCCTGCGTTTTCTTTTAAACTATCCACATCAAAGGCTAGGCGCCCCCGTCCCGACCGCCTTGGTCTCTCGACCAATCCTGAGCCTAGGATTTCCCGCCCTTTTGCGATCCCGCCGGCCTTTGACCTTTTGGCTAATCAGCAGCCCCGGGTCCTGATCCTAGTTATCTGCCTTGCTGACCCGTGTTTGTGTTTGTATGCGTTTCTAACTGCGGGGCTCTCTGAGCTCGCCGTGGTCGTGCGATCTCAAATCCGCCCACGGCGCCGCAGTGTTACTTAGCCTGGGAAGGGTCCTGTCCAATTCCCTGGCCCTGAGAAACCGTGGGGTAACCCCCCGAGGGGGCCCTCGGGTGAAAACTCAGGGTAGGTGAACCGACCACAAGGCCCTACGTGGGTGCGGGTGCGTGCTTATGTGGGGGGGGTGATGGGGGGCAGTGCAGTGGTGGAAGCCGGGCGGCTCCCTGGCTCGGCAGAGCGGCCCCGTCGTTGTGGCACCACAGTATCATCAGCGGCTGTGAAGGCGGATGTCGGGCTGCAGCAGGCCGCGCGTTTCCCACTCGTCTCGGCTTACGAGCTCGGGGTGCCTTGCCCGGCCAAGATCGCGAGCTCGCCGGCGTGCAAGGGCGGCCCCCGCGTGAGAATAAATCACGCACAGCTACCCCCCCCATCCCCCTCCACTCCACTGTCCGTTCATCTCCCTCGAACACGAAATACAAAATTAAAATTTCCTTCGGCGGTCGGGAGACCGTGGCCGTGATGTCCCGGGAGCTCCCAGCAGTTATTAGATGGTCGTCTGTAAACTCTAAACTAGATTTTTAGCGAGTTCAACACGTCGGCTTTCGCGAGCAATATCATTTTAGCTGTATTATTTATCATGATTTTATTTTACCAGGTAAGGCCCCACTGCCATCACAAGCAATAGCTCAACGAAGTGCGGTGACTTGTCATCGCGTGGAAATGTAGTGCGGTCAAATACTCCCAGACGCATTCTGCGGCAACTGGTCCACAATTACCCGTTGTTGTAATGTACTTCTACGCTGCCGCGTCTGTGCTCCACACACGTTCAACAACCCGCACCGATCAGAATCATAAAATTGACACTGGAAGAATCCAATGAGCTGTGAAGCTCTTTCACAGATGTCCAGTAGGGGCACGGGGGTAAGAACGTCACAACAACAAACATTACACAAACACGAGAGTAGTGCACAGTTACAAGAAAGGTAAACAAATCTCACAAACACAAACAAATACAACTGAACCATTCCCATCCCACCAGGCAAAGCCCCACTGGTGTATCAGCTCGACGAGTGGTCAAACAACGCTCACGACCCACACGGCATGACAGAGGACAAACTCACAACGTCAACTTTGTTTTAATTTGACCACGTGAGGCCCCACTGAGCTTTAGAGATTGTTATTTGTGCAGGAGCGACCCTGCCATTACAAATGGCAGCACAACGAAGTTGGTGGCTTATCGTCGTGTGGACATTATTTGTTTCTCAAACGCGTGTTTCTAAAATGTGGAGGGAGGGGGGGGAAACCGGAGGACCCGGAGAAAAACCCACGTGACCACGGAGAGAGAGAGAGAGACGCAGACTCCAAATATACAAGCGTCCGTTGTCGGAATCGAACCCACGACCTTCATGTACACCAGGCGAGGTGGTTTAACATCTCCAGGCCACCGTGGCGCTCCAACGTTGACGCTGGAGTGTCCGAGCGAGACTCTCCGGGGGAGGAGGAGGCCAACTCAAGGAGTTGGGCAGCGGGGACACGATACAAAGTAGTTATTACTAAACCAGCCACCTGCCCCAGCTACCCGCCCCAGCCCATCCAGCGCCTCCTGCATCTCGTATTGGGCTCTTCAGTCACCGCAGAACGCACAGAACCACTGTGGATAGGAAGCCATCCTTGATCCGAGGCACTGGCAACGAAGCTAGGATATATCCATGAAAGTAAATGGGTATCTATGGATATGCCTATGGATCTCGATGTAAGTCCACTGATGTCTCTGTAGGTGTTATGGTTCTTTGCATAAGCCAATGGGTCTCGTTGTGAGTTCTTGGTGACCGGGCTACGACCATCATCTCACGACGCTTGAGAATCTGGTTTCATCACAACTCGCTCTATGCGAGTCTATAGGTCTCTATGTGATTCTGTAGGTCTCTATGTGAGTCTATAGGTCTCTATGTGATTCTGTAGGTCTCTATGTGAGTCTATAGGTCTCTATGTGATTCTGTAGGTCTCTATGCGAGTCTATAGGTCTCTATGCGAGTCTATGGGTCGCTATGTGAGTCTATGGGTCTCTATGAGAATTCATGGGTCTCTGTGTACGTCCGTAAGTTCCTCTGCAAGTCCTTGGTGGCCGGGCTACTCGCTGCGTCTTGACAAGTCGCTCGTTTCACCAAAGGCAGCAGCGGCTGAAATCCAAATTCGATCTCCGGCTTTCTCAGCGGTGCCGGCTCAACGTCTCCGACGTTCGAGCCACCAGGACTCCCCCATTGATTTGGGAACATACGACACGTACATTAAAATGTTCACATGCACTGCCCTTGTGTCAATCCACTGCTGGATGATGAGGGCCTCCCCGACGCCGTGCTGGGAGTCGAGGGGTGTTGTTGGGCCGCACTTCGATTGGGGGGGGGGGGCATTCCGCGTGATTCGGCAACCGACATACGAGACTTCTGCTTATTTTGTTTTAGCCCAAAAAAATATTTGATTATTATTTAATTTACGAAAATAAATATATTCCGTGTAATTTATAATGGTCCGTGCACGTCACGCGGAGGCCAGAGGCGTGCTTGCGTTTTTGTGTGTGTGTGCTGAACTTGTTGGGGAGATGTTTATTGTGATGGCTGGGTTGGGTCTCGATATGTTTTTGGTGGTGGTGGTGAAGACGAGGAGCAAAATGTTTTCTCGCTCTCTCTCTCTCACATTCACACGAGAAACAGAGACGGTGGTGTTCCTGCCTGGGGCGAGTGAATGAGCCCTGGGGCGAGGGGGTAGGAGGGAGGGAGGGGGGAATCAGCGGGGATACGTGGGGTGGGCGGGTTACCGTGGGCGAAAACCACATTCATCTTCTCGCACACATCACAACTGTGTTGGCAAGGTGTAATGTGTGCAAGAGACAACATTACACCGGTGTTGGCCGTGAGCGGGAATTGAACCCGGCTAGCCGAGTTCGTAGCGCAGCGTAGCGCTAACCACTGCGCTACCGCTCCCCATTACACACGCACACACCCAGACACACTCACGCACACACACACACTCAGATACACACACACCCAGACACACTCACGCACACACACACACCCAGACACACTCACGCACACCCAGACACACACACTCACGCACACACAAACAGGTTGCCATAGGGCGTCGGGACTGCGTTATAAGCAGCAGAGCGCAATGCAGCAAATCTGTCGTTGTACTGCACTTCCATGTCCCCCGCCGCGTCTCTGCTCTCCACGCCTTCACCAAGCCGCACTCACCCGGCGTGGTGAAGTATGGTCAAACAACCCGGGTTGGAGGGAGGCCCTCATCCAGCAGTGGATTGCCACTGGCGCTGTGCGCGTGTCTCAATGGAGCTCAGCGAGACGATGGAACGGGGTTGGCATTCAGAGGGGGGCGAGGGGGAGGGAGGCGAGGAGTGATGGGGAGAGTGGATGGGAGATGTGGGTGGCTGGGCTTTGATTTGAGAGGTAGGGTGGGTGGGGGGAAGACAACACTGTGTCTGTGTGTGTGACCCTTTTAAATAAACCATGTCTACGTGTGTAACATCGGTGACGTTGCGGACCAGCGAAGTGTCATCTCTCTGGCACCTCCATGTGCTGTGAAGAAGGGTCATTGCTCGAAACGTCGCCTATTGCAACGCAGTGCTATAGACAGATGTGTTGGGTTGCATCTTCAATTTTATTTTCCTGCAACGCGACTCCCCCCCAAGCCAATTGATGCGAAATGAAGAGACAATGAATTAATTACATGATAATTTATAATAATTAACACATGTTCTAATGATCTTGTTATTTTCGATCGGCTAATATATGTATGTTGAACTTATTTCGCATCGTACGTAGTCAACCGTGCTAATCGGAGGAGCAGTCTCAATGGTAATTCATAAGCAACTGATGGTGATGGTGGTGACGATGATTGATGGTGTTGGTGAGATGGTAATTATGATGGTGATGATGGTGGTGGTTAGATTGTAATTATGATGGTGATGATGGTTAGATTGTCATTATGATGGTGGTGGTTAGATTGTCATTATGATGGTGATGATGGTGGTGGTGGGACATATGGGGGAGCAGTAGTGCAATGGTTAGTGCCACGCGCTACGAACCCGGCGACTCGAGTTCTATTCCAGCTCACGGCCAACACCAGTAACGATTATATGAATCGGTTTTGGGCCTCCCCTAAGTCGACTCAGCCTCAAATGAGTACGTGGTGCAATGTGTAAATATCGCCACTGGGAAGACAAAGGCGGCTGGCCGCGGTGCTGGCCACACAACCTCTCCTATGCTGTGCCGGCCTTCGTAAGTGCTCGCTAAAAGCACTTGGCCCAACAATCCGGTAAGGCTATACGGGAGATCTTTATCTTATTCTTGGTGGTGGGTAATAATGATGATGATTGATGATCTATGATGGTGCTGAATGATGATAGTTGATGGTAGGTGTGGTTTCATGATTATGATGGTCATGGTGGTGATGGTAGTGATAATGGTTGTGGTGCTTGATGGGTAATGGTGGTGATGGAAAGATGGTGGGGATCGTAATTCAATGCCATGCATGGCATGCACGCGATTCGCCAAATCCCATAAACTCTGCTTGAGGAGGGTCCTGCTATGAATTGACGCCCGTGTTATATGTGGAGTTTGCGTCTCTCTCTCTCTGTGGTGAGATGTTAACTACCTCGCCTGGTCTACATGAGGTCGTGAGTTCTATCCCGACCCTGACGCCTGTTGTATATTTGGAGTTTTCGTGTCTCTCTCCCCATGGTCGCGTGGATTTACTCCGGGTCCTCCGGTTTTCCCCTCCACATTGAGAATCAACATCACCACGCGTTTGGAGTATTTGGCTGCTTTACATTTCAAAAGGATGATGATGATCACGAGCCACTTGCGGCCAGCTCGCTTCTGAAAATAGAGCTCGATATAGCTCAGTGAGCTTGACCTGATGAACATTTTTGTCAAACATTTTTTTGTTTTTGTTCATCACAGGTGCTCGCTCAGCCCCGACGCCCGGCTAATCGCGACGGTCTCAGGGGGTCGCCGACTCTGGATTCGGGGAACCGGAACCCCCCCGGGAGCCTGAGGCCCACGCACCAAAATCCGCCACCCCACGCATCGCTTCAGGGGAGGTTATGCGGTTTATATATAGAGCCACACGCACGCATGCACGCTGAGACACGTACACGATAAATATCTATCATCGTATAGAGATGAAGTATGGGAATTGACGGCAGGAACTTCTTGACGGGAACACACTTTTTATTAAATCTTTACGTGTCAAAATACAACGTGTAGTCTCCTTTCTTCCGACTTCACACTCCACTACTCTCGTGTAAACTCTAGGCCTCTGGCTACACACGATACCCTTCACTCGTGTAGACCCTACGCCTCTGGCTACACAATACACTCGACTCGTGTAGACCCTATGTCCCTGGCTACACAATACACTTGACTCGTGTAGACCCTATGTCCCTGGCTACACAATACACTGCATTCGGCTCGTGTAGACCTTACGCCTATGGCTACACACACTACACTCGCCTCTGGGTTACACAGAGTCCCGGTCCCGTTAGGACAGCGGGACTAGGTACCGCAGGGCCCTAGGTCTTCATCCCCGTCTTCATTCTTCGCTGGTTACACACTGCCCTCACGCCTGTGTGCATCCCCTTTTATAGCCCCTGCTCACGAGAGGCGGAGCTGATGCGTACTTCAACGTGAGCATCGCTCCTTAATGAACCAATCACGACGCACTCTCTCTACGATCCGTTTTCCCCAGCGCGTGTTAACACTCCTCCACCAATCACACCGCGCTGCCACCCGATCACTCCCTCTCAGCACGTCACCGGTCCACAGCCAATCAGTACCCCGTAACCCACGACCCCGCGCTGACCCCTGATCCTCCACCGTCAGCGCACGTCACCACCTACACAGCCAATCATTACGCGCTGGCATACGATCTCTAATCCCAGCGCGTATCACCTCTACATCACCCCCTCCCACATAGCTTGCAGCCGGCCCGGCTGTTAACCAACAACACAACCTAACGTCAATGCAGTAACAAAGAAACTCCACCTCTCAGTGTGCCCCGTAACGCAACAACAACAACACAACACAACACTTAAATATGAAGCAATATACAGCCCGACGAACAACACAATAAAAGCGAACACCGGAAAACGAACACAATAAAAGCGAACACCGGAAACCGAACGCGCCAAGTGTCTCTGTGACTAAACGCAGTGCCGAGGCGCTCCGGCTGCCTCGACTCCTCACGTGGCAGGTCACACAAAGTAGCGCGACCTAGCGCGAGTTCGTCTGGCCGGTCCGTCGTATGGGACGGGACGTTGGCGACCGTCCGGTGGCTCCGGCCGCTCAAGATCCGGCCGCCGGTGGTCGGCAGCTGTCAGTTCCGAGACACCTGGGAGCGGATCAGGCGGAGACATGTGAGGAGCAGGCAAAGACAATTCCCCCTTAGGGTCGCTGGTCACGTCACATGCTCGGCCCTCATGACACAAGGGGAGGCCATACGGAGGCGAGAACGGTTTCAGTCGGGAGGGGTGGACGTACCAACGGCGTTTTCCCCATTTTATCTGAACGCACTGGGGGCGTGCAACCCGCACGACCTCCACGGGTCCCCGCCACGGCTTCAACAATTTAGGCGACGTAGCCAAAGGTGCCTGCGGGCAATGCAGCCAGGCCCTGTCACCTGGTTCCCAATTGTGCACGGACACCTTCCGTGCCCGCAACCGCTCGTTTGCAATTTGGCGAGCCCGTGAATTAAGCCGTGCGGCCTCCCTTGCCTCTGTCAGCTTATGAATATTAAATTTAATATGCTCTGCCAATTTCGAATTTGCCCGTGGTGCGGACAGACCCAGCTGCGTTTCCATGGGTGGGTCGGCTTCCCGACCGTACATCAGATAAAACGGGGAAAATCCCGTAGCTGCATGGGGGGCCATTCTATACGCGGCGAGGACCCCAGGGACCTGCAGGTCCCAATCAACATGCGCCTCACACACCTGCTGGCACAACATAGAAGTCAATGTCCTGTTAAGCCTCTCCACCATCCCGTCCGTCTGCGGGTGGTACGGGGAGGTACGCACCTTCTTGGTACCCAACAGGTCGCACACCTCTTGCAGTAATTTACTCGAAAAATTCTTCCCTTGGTCAGTCAGCAAGCGTTCGGGAGCCCCCTTGTCCAGGACGTAGCCCTGGACAAAGGCGTCCGTCACAGCCGCCGCCGACTGGTTGGCGAGTGGCCCGCCATAGGCCACCGGGTAAAATATTCGACCCCCACCAACAGGTACTTATTACCCCTAGGCGTGACCGGAAAAGGCCCCAGAATATCGAGTGCAACGAGCTCGTTAGTGCGCGAGACCTGGATGGATTGCAGCGGTGGATTAGCTGGCACAGGCGGTGGTTTCCGTCTGGCGCACTCAACACAACCCTTCAGAATATTCACCACGTCACCCCCCATTCCCGGCCAATAATAGTCACGCTGAAGCAGGGCAAGCGTTTTGTTAACTCCCAAATGCAAGAGGCGTTCGTGTGCGGCCAAGACAACCTTCCCCCTCACAGCAGCAGGCACCACAATCGCATGCCGCCGGGACAAACTGTCCCATCTCATCAATAGGCCTTGCTTAAGCTCGTAGGAGCCAGTTCGGTCGTGGTTACCTTCGGAACCCCCCGTCTTGCGGCGCAATGCCAGCAGGGAGCTGTCCGCCATTTGGAGACGGCCCCACTCAATCAATGACATTGAGAGCAGCGAGTCCTGACTCCCAGGGGTAGCGGGACCATCCCCAATTGGTGTGCTCGCGGCCGCAACCAACGCCTCCCTACCTTCCGTAACCGGCGGTTTACAGCGCGCCGATCCCGATAAGCACGCACATTTGTGACAAGGCAACAACCGCGACAGGGCATCGGCATTTGTGTGTCGCAAGCCTTTACGGTACGTAGTCGTGAACTGATAGTCCTGGAGGACTTCCAACCACCGCGACAATTGGCCCGAGGGCTGGGCGACCCGCAATGAATACTGGAGCGCTGCGTGGTCCGTCCGGACCGTGAAATGACGGCCATAGAGATATGGCCTGAATTGTTGTACAAAAAAAACAATGGCAAGCAGTTCGCAACGGGTGACGCAGTAGCGCTGCTCTGCCGGCGACAACACCCTGCTACCATAGGCGACCACCCGTTCGACCCCTCCAACGACTTGGGACAGCACTCCCCCAATGCCCGTGTTGCTAGCGTCCGTGTCTAGCAAGAAGGGACTCGCGAAGTCCGGATAGCGCAAGGGTGGGGCCCTAACCAAGGCGTCCCGGAGGGAGCAGAATGCAGCCTCCTCCTCCGGTCCCCATCGGAACTTCACTCCTTTCGCCGTTAGAGCGTGCAAGGGTTTTGCAATGGTGGCAAAGTGCTCAACGAATCGGCGATAATACGAAGCAAAACCGATGAAACTGCGTACGTCTGACACTGACGTGGGCGTTGGCCACGAACTGACACAGTCCGTCTTCGCAGGATCGGTGGAAATCCCCGAAGAGTCGACAATGTGACCCAAGTACCTCACGGATTTACGAAAAAGGTGGCATTTGGCCGGTTTAAACTTTAATTTAGCCGATCGCATTCGCAAGAACACCCCCCTCAATCGCTGGAGGTGTTCTTCAAACGTTTTACCGAAAACAATGACATCGTCAAGGTAAATGAGGCACGTATCCCACTGCAAGCCCGACAAAACCAATTCCATAAGACGCTGAAACGTCGCCGGAGAGGAGTGAAGTCCCATGGGTAACCGGTTAAACTGAAACAGGCCCCCTGGAGTCCGAAATGCGGTCTTAGGCTTAGACTCTTCGTCGAGTGGCAACTGCCAGAATCCGGATAATAAATCAAGAGTCGAAAAGTATCGCGCACCAGACAATGCGTCGAGAGACTCGTCCATCCTGGGGAGCGGATACGCGTCGGCCACAGAGATCTTATTCAGGCGACGGAAATCGACGCAAAATCGCAGGGACCCGTCCTGCTTTTTAACGAGCATGATAGGTGCTCCCCAAGGACTGGAGGAAGGCGAAATAATGTCGGCTTCTAGCATATCGTTAACTGCCGACTGAACATGTTCCTTCTCAGCAGGACTCAGTCGGAAGGGATTTTGCCTGACCGGTGCCGCATCGCCCGTTTCAATGTGGTGGCGTAGCAGGTCCGTGCACCCAATGTCATACTTATGTTTACTGAAGACATCCGAAAATTCAATGAGCAACCCGCGCAGCGCACCCAACTGTACCGCTGATAAATCGTCAGAGTCCGCGCACAGCGAATCAACCCAATCGAGGTCCTCCTTCAATGTAACGTTTTTCGTGGGACTCGGATCCGCCTGCGCAACCAGCCTCTCCTCCGCAGGGACCCGCGCCGCGTGAGCTAGCACGGTGCCCTGCTGAATGACGGCCGGCCGCGCCCCAGCGTTTAAAACCATCACAAACGGATCCCTGTCAGCCCCCACCAAAGTGTGAGCCACCGACAAATCAAGACCTCCAACAGCCCTATTAGAAGGACCCAAAAGCATGCCCTGTTCCGAGGCCTCCTTCACCCATGGCTTCCGCAACCGGAGGGGAATTAACATTTGTGAACCCGGAGGCACGTGCACGGTCTGTGTCGCTAACGCCTGTATGGTAGCGCACGCCGTCCGAATTTCATTAGGGCTCGTCAAAAATGAAATACGGCGACCCGATGGTAGTTCAATGCAACGCTGATCAATGAGAATTTTGATGGGCATTTTTGCCAAAAAATCAGTGCCCAATAGACAAGGGACCGCCAGGGAGGACGAAACAAAAACGGGTCCCGACAATTTGATATCACCAATGCAAATGGATGCCCTAATCTGACCGATAATGCCCAACGATCCCCCGTTAGCGGCGTAAAATGGCACATCCACCGGAAGAAGCGGACGACATTGTACAGGGAGAATATTATAAATGAGATCCGATATAATAGTCGCCGATGCCCCCGTGTCCACTAACACCCTGACCTCGACCCCATCAATAGATCCGGTAACTACGGATGAACCCGCTGAGGCAGCCACTATTCTGTGCCCCAACTCCGACCATTTAATGTCTCCCCGGTCCCGGCCGAATCGCCCTCTCTGAACCGAATCCCCGAACTCTACTCGGCTCTCCCCCGCCGCAACGCGACGACCCATATGTGCCGAGTATGCGGGCCGAGCATGTGAGGTGCCGCGACTTGCCGGGGTTTGCAGGGACGACTTGGGGCCTTGGTCGTCGTCCAGCCGAGGTCCCATGGCGCGCTGACGTGGGGCGCGGCAACCGGAGGCCACGTGGCCCCGGAGGCCGCAGTTATAGCAGGTGATGACAGTCGTCGGAGATCTCGGTTGCTCCAGCTTGCGGGCCGCTCGCAGAGGCGAACGACCCCCCGATCTCCAGTCCCCCGGTCGTCCCGCGATGAACGCCTCCTCTCATGGGCTGACGACTTGGGGCACGGTGACAACTGGGCCCGGAGTTGAGGCCACGGCAGCGTTGCAGACGACTCCCTGTTTACGTTGAAGGACCTCGTGCGCTTGTATGCTTGTGGCGACCCGTAAGGATGAAATATCGGTCTCATCGGCCGTGTTGATGGGGACCCCCAGGTCCTGCGCCAACTTGAGCAGCTGCTCCAAAACCATGGCATCTTGGCCCTCCTCGTCCATACGAGGGAACGCGGCGTCGGCGAGAGCAAGCAACGCCGTGCGGTAGGCGAGCACGGTCTCCGTGTTCGCCTTCCGTCTTGCATAAAAATGATGGCGGCACGCCGAGGGAGGACCATAGACCTTGGCCATGAGAGCCAGCGCATCTTTGAGCGTGGAGCGGTCCGACCTGCGTGCGGACGTGAAGGCCGCGAGCGCGTTGTCATCCAGCATGGCAGGCAGTGCCCGCAGTGCCGTAGCGTCGGACCAGGCGGACATCTCCTGATGCGCCAAAAATCTGCGCTGAAATTGGCTCCAATCCCCGCCTTCCGCCTTGAAGGCTGACAACGTGGGAAGGCGCTGCTGAAAAATGAAGTCGTCCTCCTCCTCGTGCTTCCTCTCTGCCGCCCCGCCGGTGTGTAAGATGGCGGCCCCATCGGCGGGTGTGTGATGGCGGTCCGCCGCGCGCGTTGGTGACGTCAGCGGGCGCGCATGGAGAACCGCTGCCACGTGGTGATGGCCGTTCCCGCCAAAAGTCGGTGCAGATGAAATGGCGGCCATCGCCAAATCGTTTTGGCGGGAATCTGCAGGGCGACCCTGCAGAACGTCGGCCGCCGTTCCCACTCCTCCCGACGAGCTGATCTCCGCCAAGATGGACGCGGCGGCGAGCAGCAGCTCCGCCAGACGGGAGTGCGCTTCGCGAAGCACGGCGTCAGTCCCCCGTGGCTCGTCCGGCGCCGTCGGCGGATCCTGCCCCGTGGGCAACTCCTCTTCCTCACCCCCCGATGCCAGTTGACCCGCGTCGTCGAGGTTGTCCCCGTGGTCAATCTCGTGGGTCCGACGGTTCCTCCTTGTATCCATGCTTGGAAGACCGTTTCACTTCTGACGCCAGTTGAAGTATGGGAATTGACGGCAGGAACTTCTTGACGGGAACACACTTTTTATTAAATCTTTACGTGTCAAAATACAACGTGTAGTCTCCTTTCTTCCGACTTCACACTCCACTACTCTCGTGTAAACTCTAGGCCTCTGGCTACACACGATACCCTTCACTCGTGTAGACCCTACGCCTCTGGCTACACAATACACTCGACTCGTGTAGACCCTATGTCCCTGGCTACACAATACACTCGACTCGTGTAGACCCTATGTCCCTGGCTACACAATACACTGCATTCGGCTCGTGTAGACCTTACGCCTATGGCTACACACACTACACTCGCCTCTGGGTTACACAGAGTCCCGGTCCCGTTAGGACAGCGGGACTAGGTACCGCAGGGCCCTAGGTCTTCATCCCCGTCTTCATTCTTCGCTGGTTACACACTGCCCTCACGCCTGTGTGCATCCCCTTTTATAGCCCCTGCTCACGAGAGGCGGAGCTGATGCGTACTTCAACGTGAGCATCGCTCCTTAATGAACCAATCACGACGCACTCTCTCTACGATCCGTTTTCCCCAGCGCGTGTTAACACTCCTCCACCAATCACACCGCGCTGCCACCCGATCACTCCCTCTCAGCACGTCACCGGTCCACAGCCAATCAGTACCCCGTAACCCACGACCCCGCGCTGACCCCTGATCCTCCACCGTCAGCGCACGTCACCACCTACACAGCCAATCATTACGCGCTGGCATACGATCTCTAATCCCAGCGCGTATCACCTCTACAGAGACACACGCGTAAATATACACGGAAGGGAGCGGTGGCGCGGTGGTTAGCGCACTGCGCTATGAACCCGGCGACTTGAATTCGATTCACGACCACGGTTAACATCAGACGCGAGTGATTTCTGAACTGATTGTGGGCCTCCCCTAGGTGAGCTCGGTCTTAAATGGGCACCTGGAACCGTCCGCAACGTATATGCAGTGACCATTCGGTTAAATGTTCCACTAAAGCGTTGGCATGTCTCACCACAACACGTGGGACACAAAGGCGGCCCCTAAGAGACTGTTGGGGCAGGCGCTGTTAGCGAGCGCCTAAGAAGGCCGGCGCAACACGCGACGGGGTGGGTGGCCAACACCACTCCCGGCCGCCTTTGTCTCTCCAGTGCTGATGTTTACACACCGCACCGGGGTCGCCGGGTTCGCAGCACAGCGTGCTCAGCACTACACGACCGCTCCGCACAAAGACCCCCCCCCCATAGCTTGCAACAGACTGTTGGGGCAAGCGATATTAGCGAGCACCTGTGAAGGCTGGCACGGCACAGAGGGGGTGAAGTGGCCAGCACCACGCCCGGCCGCCTTCGTCTCCCTAGTTGCGATATTTACACACCGCATCAGGTACTTATTTGAAGCCGAGTCTGACCCAGGGGAGGTCCAGGATCGGTTCGGATAATCGTCATCGGCGTTGGCCGTGAGCGGGAATTGAACTCGGTTCGCCGGGTTCGTAGCGCAGCGTAGCGACAACCGCTGCACGACCGCTCCCCATTACACGCGCACACACCCAGACACGCACTCACACGGACACACTCACGCACACCCAGACACGCACTCACACGGACAGATTCACGCATACTCACGCACACACAGACACACTCACGCGCACTCACACACACCCAGACACACTCACACACACAGACACACCCAGACACACTCACGCACACACCCAGACACGCGCACTCACGCGCACACAGACACACTCACGCGCACTCACGCACACACAGACACACTCACGCGCACTCACGCACACACAGACACACTCACGCACACACAGACACACTCACGCGCACACGCACACCCAAACACACTCACGCGCACACGCACACCCAAACACACTCACGCGCACTCACGCACACACAGACACACTCACGCAAACACAGACACGCTCACGCGCACTCACGCACACACAGACACACTCACGCGCACACGCACACCCAAACACACTCACGCGCACTCACGCACACACAGACACACTCACGCGCACACGCACACCCAAACACACTCACGCGCACTCACGCACACACAGACACACTCACGCGCACACGCACACCCAAACACACTCACGCGCACTCACGCACACACAGACACACTCACGCGCACACGCACACCCAGACACACTCACGCGCACACGCACACCCAAACACACTCACGCGCACTCACGCACACACAGACACACTCACGCACACACAGACACACTCACGCGCACTCACGCACACAGACACACTCACGCGCACTCACGCACACACAGACACACTCACGCGCACACGCACACCCAAACACACTCACGCGCACTCACGCACACACAAACACACTCACGCACACACAGACACACTCACGCACACACACACACAGACACACTCACGCACACACAGACACACTCACGCGCACACGCACACCCAAACACACTCACGCGCACTCACGCACACACAAACACACTCACGCACACACCCAGACACACTCACGCGCACTCACGCACACACAGACACGCTCACGCACACACACACCCAGACACACTCACGCACACACACACACAGACACACACGCACACACAAACAGGTTGCCATAGGGCTACGGGACTGCGTTATAAGCAGCAGAGGCAGTGCAGCAGATCTGTCGTTGTACTGCTCTTCCATGTCCCCGTGGTGAAGTATGGTCAAACAACCCGGGTAGGATGGAGGCCCTCATCCAGCAGTGGATTGACACTGCCACTGTGCGCGTGTCTCAATGGAGCTCAGCGAGACGATGGAACGGGGTTGGCATTCAGAGGGGGGCGAGGGGGAGGGAGGCGAGGAGGGATGGAGAGGGTGGATGGGAGATGTGGGTGGCTGGGCTTTGATTTGAGAGGTCGGGTGGGGGGGGTGACGATTGGGAGGTGGGGGGGGGTCGGGATTCACGCGTCGGATTTGACCTTGTCAAGGATGCGCGTGCACGTGGTGTACCCGTGCACGTGCCCCCCCTCCAGGCCCCCCTCCACACCCCCCCCCCCTCCACGAGCCCCCTCCACGCGCCGCCCTGAACGCGCCCCCTATAATCGCCCCCCCCCCCCCCAGTGGCTGTGGATGCAAATCGATTTTCGTTTAAGCGATCCGATATCGCTCGCAACAACAAAAAAATCAACACGTTCGTCAATAGCGACTCCGCGTGTGTGGTCTTAAAAATGAATAAAACGACAAAGTATACAATGTGGGTGCATTGAAGCGTGCGCGACGTTTCGGTCAATGGTCCTTCTTTACCGCACTTATGGCGGACATAGCGTGTTTGCCATTCTATCTCTTCTGCCCTATGCTCTATGAAGGGCCATTGCTCGAAACGTCACGGCGGATTGGCAACGGTGGAGAGTGTTGATCAACTCACCTACCTGGCCTCTCTGTGTGCTGTGCAGAAGGGTCATTGCCCGAAACGTCGCCTATTATACGTTTTCTTTGTATGACCACACACAGAGCGTGATTGATGCGCGTGTTGAGTTGCTGCTGCTGTTGTTGTTGATTGTGTTTTGTGCACCACCGCCAACGCAGCAGCAGCAGCAGCAGCGGGGGCAGTGCCAGCGGATTCACGGCGCGATTCGTGTTCTTCCAGGAAGAGGAGCTCGAGTGTAGGGGGCGGGCGCCGCCTCGTGGTCGTGGCGTGAGCTGCGGGGTTAACTCCGTGCCAATCTGTGGGTCTCTGTGTGACTATGGGTCTCTCTGTGTAAGTCTAGGGGTCTCTGTGTGTGAGTCTATTGGTCTTAGTGTGAGTCGATGTGTCTTTGAGTGTATGGGTCTCTCCGTATGAGTCTATGGGTCTTTCTGTGTGAATCTATCGGTCTCTGTGTGAGTTTATGGGCTGTCTCTGTGAGTATATAGGCCTCAGTGTGAGTCTATGGGTTTCTGTGTGTGAGTCTATGGGTCACTGTATCAGTCTATAGGTCCCTGTGTGAGTCTATAGGCCTCTGTGTAAGTGTATGGGCCTCTGTACATTAGTCTATGAGTCTCTGTGTATGTGTCTATGGGTCTCAACATGAGTCCATGGGCCTCTGTGCGAGTCTATGGGTCTCTTTGTGTGAGTCTATGGGTCTCAATGTCAGTCTAGGGGTCTCCCTGTGTGAGTCTATGGGTCTCAGTGCGAGTCTATGGGTCTCAGTGTCAGTCTATGGGTCTCTATGTGTGAGTCTATGGGTCTCTGTGTGAGTCGATGGGTCTCAGGGGCAGCGGTTGTGTATCGGTTAATGCGTTGTGCTACGAACCCCAACGGCCCAAATTAAAGTCCCGCTCACGAACAACACCAGTGACGATTATATGAACCGATCCTCGGCCTCCCCTATGTCGACTCAGCCTCAAATGAGTACATGGTGCGATGTGAAAACATCGCCACTGGAGAGACAAAGGGGGCCGGGCGTGGTGCTGGTCACCCGCCCCCTCGTGTGACGTTCCAGCCTTCAAGTGCCCCAACCGTATGTCGAGGCTACACGGGTGATCTTTGTCTTTGCGTGAGTCTGCAGAGTGGGAATGAGTGTGAATGAGTGTGCATGTCTCCCTGGTGGCGATGCTCACACATCACACCAGGTCCTCATTTGAGGCTGAGTCGACCTAGGAGAGGCCCAGGGCCGGTTCAGATAATCGTCACTGGTGTTGGCCGTGAGCGGGACTTGAATTTGGGCCGCCAGGTTCGTAGCGCAGCGTGAAAACCGCGACACTACCATAGATAACAACAACAACAACCGCCATTCGCCACTAAGTGGCGGTGACGTCACCACGACGCTTGTGCCAGGCCATGTGCACCTTGAGGCCACGTGAAGTGTCGAACGCCCGCTGGCAGGAGGTCACGGGGCAGAACCAGGTGCCACGGGTCGACTGACTGAGATGACTGAGATGACTGGCTGATGCACCACCTGTGCCCCTACTGTACCAACTTGCTGTGCTTTAGCCACCCGGTGCTCCGCTCATTTTTGTGAGCGTCGCTCCTCCGCCCTCCGTTGTTGTTGGAGGGCAACTGCCTCCAACTGCCCAGTAGCGTCCTTCACGAGCCTCCTCCACTGAGGCCGATCTTGACACCGCTGGTACCAGTCATCGGCAAGTCCACTCAGCTCCACGTCCTCCTGTACCACATCACTCCATCTCTTCTCTAGCCCGTGCCGCGCCCGTTTAGCCCCCTCGATCCGGCCGAACAAAAGCTGTTTAGGCATGCGGTGGCTGGGCATGCGGGCTACATGACCCAGCCAACGCAGCCTTGCCTGCCGGAGGAGCTCACTGATGGGACTTTGCCCAGATCTTTCAAGGACTTGTGAGCTCCTCACACAATCCAGCCTGGTTAAACCCAGGATGGATCGTAGGCAGGCCAGCCTAAATGTTTCCAACCGGCGAAGATGCTCCACTAGGGGGGTCCACGTTTCGCAAGCGTAGAGAAGGGAGGGAATGACCGTGGCCGAGAAGACCTGAAACTTCGTGCGGAGCGACAGACCAGGTAGCTTCCACACAGCGTTACGCAACCGATGAAAAGATATTGCCGCTCGACTGATTCGGAGTGAGACCTCTGCTGATAAACTGGAGCCGGTCATAAGCACACTGCCCAGGTATGGGAAACTCTCCACTCTCTCCACAACTGCCCCATCACCAATTGGGAGTTGTGGGGGTGGAGTGTCCGATGGTACAAAATACCCAGGCAGGTGCTTAGTTTTGGTGGGGCTGATGGTAAGGCCCCACCTCTTAGTGGCACGCTCCAGTCTCAGCAGCAGCGTCTCCAACTCCTCTTCTGAATGAGCAGCTATTACCAAATCATCGGCATACATAACGTGGTTGACCAATAGGGAGCCATCCCTTGATCGCACCCGGGCGTCGATCAGCCACCCATTATATCTGTACCAAATGGAAATTCCCCCGGTACAGCTATTGAAGGCTTCACGAACTACGCAGTCGAAATAGATGTTAAATAATGTGGGAGTCAGAGGACATCCCTGTCGCACCCCAAGGTGTACAGGGAAAGGCTCCGACTCCCGGCCACGTAGTTTTACCCGGGCCCGCTCACCATCATGAAGGTCCTTAATGATCGTGAGCAGAGGGTCAGGGACTCCGAAAGCACGAAGAACAACCCAGAGCCCAGTCCTACTGATGGTATCATAGGCCTTGACCAGGTCAATAAAGCAGAGATGTAGGTCTTTTTGGAATTCCCTACACCTCTGCTGTAGCAGACGGACAGAAAATATGGCATCTGTGCAGGACCGCCCTTTCCTGAAACCGCATTGGGGCTCCGCAAGCCTCTCCTCAGCATGCCTAGCAAGGCGATGTTGAATAATCCTTGCCAGGACCTTACCCGGCACACTGAGGAGTGAGATGCCCCTGTAGTTGTTACAGTCGGTACGGTCCCCCTTCTTAAAGAGGGGGACCACCAGGGCATCCTTCCATTCCTGCGGAACCCGTCCAGTGGTCCAGACTGTTGTTATGATGTCATATAGGGCAGTCTGTGCACAAACGCCACCCTCCCTCAGCATTTCGCTTGGGAGATCATCTCTGCCCGGTGCCTTCCCTGGTCTCAGACTCCGGATCGCCCTCAGTACTTCCTCAACAGCTGGTACCTCAGCCAGCCACTCACAAGGGGTGACTTCTTCCAATATTTGAGGCACCGCAGCCTCAGCAGGGTTATCCCCACTTTGTGCCATGATGTTTTCCTGGCTGAGAGATTTTCCCTCCCCCAGGACCTCACAAAAATGTTCAGCAAATCTGCAAACCTGTTCCTGGGGGTCGGAGATTGGATCACCGTTTTTTCCTCTAATGATGGTAATAGGTGTGGCGCTGCAGGTTACTTTTTTGATGGAGTTAAATAGTGATTTGTGATCGCAGGCCACTGAGGCAGACTCCATCTCCTCAGCAATCCGCGACCACCACCCATCCTTACAGCGCCTTACGGCTCTCCGAACCTCCGAGCGAAGGCTGCGGTAAACCTCCTCATTCTCTGACGTGGGATGCTGTAGGCGATGAGAGTGGGCCTGTCGCTTTTTCTCAATTAACCTGAACACCTCCTCTGTCAGCCAGGGTTTCTGGGGAGGTCTGGACCGCGTACCCAAAGCAGCCATTGCAGCTGCATGAGTCAGAGTCTTAAACCTCGCCCATTTACCCTCGACATCAGGTGGAGTGGGGGACGATGCCAACCCCAGCTGCAAGCGATGATGAAATTCTCGCTTGCAACTTTCATCAGCTGAGACCAGGCCACTTTTGGTTGGAATGGGATCCTGGGTGTACACCATAGATAAACACACACACACACAAACAGTGGAGCTGGCATTGGCCAAATCACGTCCCAATGCGGTGGATAAAGTGCGTACAAGAGTACCACTTTGTGCGGAAGATCACCAGTGGTCGTCCTTCGGATGCACTCAGCCCCCGTCATAGGAATGTGAAATTTCCGCCACAAGCTCAGGAGGGTTCAGTAAACATAAGATCAACACCGCTCGATGTTCTTTGAGACAAAAAACAGTCGCTAGGGTCGCTGTGGGGCGACAGGGCGGAGGTGGCGCGGTGGTAACCCTCATGCCTCGCAGCAAGAAGCCCCGAGGTTCGACTCTCGACTCGGGGACAATTCTGCGTTGACTTTGTAGGTTCATGGGGACATGCTTCTGTGTGGGGTTTCTTCGAGTTCTCCGCTTTCTTTCTCCCATAGCGAAGAAAAAAAAATACAGAGCAACTATTGTCGGCTAGAACATCCCAATAATATAACATCAAAAATAACCGGCCAATTTACTCCTTGTGGGTTACACGCAGCAGCAGCGGCAACATCGTCCCACCTGGCAAGGACCATCTTGACAAGGAGTCTTGAGACTCAGGGAGGCGTTCCTGGATAAACGCGCGCTAAGAATTGAGGACTTCCGCTCCTGCCCGTAGGGAGCGCTGTTGCTCCGTGTGGGCCCCAACCGGAGTGAATTGAGTCATTTTAAAATATATATTTTACTGGTAGGAACCTCCTGGTAACACTAGCCCACAGGGGATTATTGTGTCCGTCCGTCCGTCGTGCATCCAAAAATGGGAGGGGGGGGGCTGGGTGGAGAAGGGAGGGTGGGGAGGGGCTGGGTGTGGAGGGTGGGGAGGGGGTGGGGAGGGTGGGGCTGGGTGGGGGGTGGTAGGGGTGGGGCTGGGTGGGGCTGGGTGGGGCTGGGTGGGGAGGGGCTGGTCACCCCGTGGTGCCCTTATAAAACTGAACGTTTAAAATTGAGTGACAAGATTTGAGGATACAACAACGACAACAACAACAGACAGAGTGAGTTAATAAAAAGCGTGTAGTTATAATAAAACGTGAGTGGGTTGGTTGCGCAGGTGGGACGGGGGTGGGGGTGCAGGTTAATACTTTTGGGGGGTATGTACCATGAGGTGTGATTCACAGTGGAAGCTACAGATCCCGTGAGGTCATTCCAAACGAGTGGTCGGTCGTGCCAATCGCGTGCCGGCACCACGGTCCAAACTTGCCCAAAACACATTCCTGCGGAGGGAGCTGGTAGGAACGTTGGGTTGCTCGGTCAATGGCCAGGGTCAACGGCGGCGTGGTGTATTCCGCAAATATGGGCGACTGTGAGGGCGGGGCGGGCACAATCCGGCGTGAGTAGGTTAACCCACTTCCCAATGTGGTATCGCCTGCAAAGTTGGTATGCTTATGTCATACTGATGACAATACTATATTGTATCATAAAGATGATTAATTATATATTTTTTTAACATATTTTTTATATATTATGCTTCGGCTTTGGTCTAATTGTCCACGGTCAACTGACGTTGGCTGTAATTGGCCATGGTCCCTTACGTTATGGCAAGCTTCGGGGCCACGTCCTGGAGTCGTGGAGTTCTTCCATTGCTAGTACGGTACATTTCATTAAAGCGTGTTTAAAAATAAGTTTTTTTAAAATATTACTTATTGAGAGACAAGATCAGCAAACTCTTTGGTTTTTTCAGTAAAGTCACGTAGGTAAAAAATAAAATAAATGAAAACAAATTTATAAATGAAAACAAGTTCGTTCGGCAACCGGAAGCCAATGCAGCTCGGCGAGCACTGGACGGAGATGTTCGCATCTCGCGGTGCCCGTCACGACCACGTGCCAGGTCACGTTGAACACGCTGAGACTTCCCGTAGAGCAGTGAGTTGCAATATTTATATACTGCGCTACACCAGCGACGTGCGGTGAGGTCAATGGCTGGGGAGGCACTGGCTCGTGTCAGAGACATTGACACACTGAGGGGGGCGTGGCCTCACAGAGGGGGGCGTGGCCTCGCTGAGGGGGCGTGTCCTCACTGAGGGGGGCGTGTTAGACTCGTCCCCCTCAGTGAGGCAGATGTGATAGCTGCCTCCCCTGGTGCTTTTTCATTGCAGTTTCATGACGAGACCAGCGAGCCTAAATATCTTTATACACATACGTGAAATAAGTTACCTGGAGTTTACTAGGCGAGGACATGAAATGAAGGGGTCTACAAACATTACATTGGTGACATACTGAGATAGTAACAGGCACGCGCGTATTGCCCTCGCTCCATCCAGTTACTGAGGGGTTGCGCAATCAGAGGGGAGGCTGAGCTCGTCGCTGCCTCACCTCTCGTCTCTTCCTGTATTTGCAGCGGAGCAACGGAAATTTGGCGATTTTGACTATAAAAATGATTGGAATCGTACAGAAATGCCATTTATAACACAGATCAGTGGAACAATCTTAATATTTAATTTATTTTATTCTTTTTTTTTACTTTTCGTAACAGCTATTTTCATTGGAGTATGACAGGTGAGGTTCTTCCTCCCCTGCCTCCCCTGACCACACGTCCCTGCACTACACGCCACCACCGTGTTGGTTACGTCACGACTCAACCAGTGGCGAACAATGAGATGCAAATGAGATGCTAATGTGATGTTTACATAATCCCCTATGGCCTATGGCTGGTCACACTGGCCAACGAGCCCAGCTCACACCAGCCCTACCCATAACCCTCTCGCAACATTGCATCTAGTGGCTGTTAAAGCCACTTGAGGATGGTGATTGATGATGGTGGTGGTGGTTGATGATGGTGATGGTTGATGATGGCGGTGGGTGATGATGGCGATGGTTGATGATGGTGGTGGTTGATGGTGGTGGTTGATGATGGTGATATTTAATGATGGTGGTGGTGCATATGTAGTGACATAAGAAGGGAGGGGCTGCTGGGGGCTGTGGGACCCTGGGCGGGCCAGGCACTTAAGCCTCTTGGCGCCAGGCGCTGGGTTCCCAGGCGGGGCAGACGCTTAAGCCTCTTGGCGCCAGGCGTTGGGTTCCCGGGTGGCCCAGGCGCTTAATCTGCTTGGCGCCACCAAAGGGGGGGGGGCTGTGTGTGCTCTGTGGGATATCTGGGGGCGCACACGGCCCCACCCCTCGTTGGGGACTAGGCATAAAAGGGGAGCTCCCTGGACGATCAGGGCCAGTCGTGGCTCAAGACCCAAGACCCAAGACCAGCCATCTCAGGACCCTGAGACGCTGCGAGAGCCAGTGGTGGGACTCTGGAACTCCCGACTCTACGACCTTGTGAGGGCGAGTTCCAGAGCGTAGCCAGAGTAGTGTATCTAGGCTGTGTACCTAGGCTGTGTACCTGGGAGTTGTTACCGAGTATCAGGACTGTTGGACTGTTGGACTGTTGGAGTGTTGGATTGTAATAAAGAAGTTACCTCTACAAGTGTCTCCGGAACCCGTTACATTTGGCGTCAGAAGTGGCTATGGAGACAAGAAGTAAGCCACGTACCTTCAGTCCTGACGGCGATGTCGAGGAGCAGGCAGCGATGGGGCGGCCAATGCCGGCCGACAACAACGCCGCACCGCCAGCCGACAGCGACGCTGCACCGCCGGCCGACAGCGGCGCTGCACCGCCGGCTGAGCAGCTGTCTGCTCCACCGACCGTCCCCTCTCCAGCGTCGGGAGCAGGGATGGAGGAGGTGCTGCTTCGCCTCACAGAGCTGCTCTGCGCCACCGCCTCCCTCCTGGGCGAGAAGCGGTGCTCACGGGCGATGGCGGGAGGGAGAGAGGAGGCGCGGCGCTCGCCCGAGCCCGCCGCTGCCATTCCCGCCACCGGCGTTCCCCCCACAGATGTGGGGGATACTTCCGGGTGTGTCGTCACGACTGCCAAGGGAGCAACGACCACTGGGAGTGACGTCACTTCCAGGCCCAGCGTGGTCCAACCAAACAACGCCGCGTCATCAGCGCTGCGACCTTCACCGCCGGACGACAGCTGGCTTCAACTTACCATACCGCATCATCAGCGCTGCGACCGGACAGTGAGGGCGCCATTCTTACTGTAAACGGCGCCGGGGCCGGCACATCGACCGACACGCTGGTCGCCGCCTTTGCTGCTCTGGCCAAAGGTTGGAGGTCGGGAGACCAGGCCCCTGACACTTCGTCCATTTACGCGCTCCGGATTAATGTTTTTTTGTTGACATTTTCTTCGTTGTCGTCGGGGAGTCGTGATTGTTGTTGGGTAAACTGTGTGGAGCTTCGCTCGTGAGTGTTGTCAATGTGTGTGCGAAACTTTGCTTGTGATTGTTAACAATGTATGGTTTGTATTGAGCTTTGTTCGTGATTGTTAATGTATAGCTTGTGCTGTCATTGTTAACGAGGTATAGACTGTATGGGGCATTTACCTTGAGATGGTGACATGCTGCCAAGGATTTGGAATTGTCATGCTGGCTCTCAAATATCTTGGGGTGCAGATCCTGACCAGGATGGCCCAGTGGGTATTGTGTGTCTAACACGAGAGTTGTAGTCCCGTCATGCTACGGCTGACGGCTTGACCTGACAGCCCGGAGATAGAGACACTCCGTGGCATGTCTAGCCTAGTGGGCTGTGCGCTCACATGGCTCGGAGAGTGTGGTCCCGTCATGGAATGGCTGACGGCTTGACCTGACGGCCCGGAGGTTGAGACCCTCCGTGGTGCGTCTGGAGCAGTAGGCTCGCCCTGACGGCCCGGAGATTGAAACACTCCGAGGCGCGTTGAAACAGTGGGCTGGAGATTCGTGGTGTTCAGGTGTAGTCCCGTTACGTTGGGACTGTATCCCTCAGTTGTTAGGGTGCATGTTGTGCAGGGAGTGAACGATGGGTTGTCTCAGCTCGGTCGGTACAGCTATATGCTGCGATGCGAGTCTTGGAGAGAGACTGGGTCGTCTCAGCTCGGTCGGTACAGCTATATGCTGCGATGCGAGTCTTGGAGAGAGACTGGGTCGTCTCAGCTCGGTCGGTACAGCTATATGCTGCGATGCGAGTCTTGGAGAGAGACTGGGTCGTCTCAGCTCGGTCGGTACAGCTATATGCTGCGATGCGAGTCTTGGAGAGACACTGGGTCTCAGCTCGGTCGGTACAGCTATATGCTGCGATGCGAGTCTTGGAGAGAGACTGGGTTGAAATTCCCCCCCGATATGGCCGACGTGCGGGGTTTTAGGATGGAGACGCCACGTTGGAAAGGCGGGGGGTGCTAATGGTTGACATGTAATGTCGGTGGTGGTGCTCATTGAGGGCTGCTGGGACGCAAGCACGGGATGCCTTGGAGATGCGGTTCGCGCGTGCGGCCACCATTTATGGACAAGAGCAGGCAGATTTATTTTGTTTGTGTCATGTAAATTTTATATATATATTTTAAAATGTAGATACTGGACCAGCCCTGAAGTGCGACTTCTTTGCCCAGTACATGGGTCGGTCCTGAAGTACGACTTCTCGACCCGGGACGTAGACAGACGTCCGGATAAGTGTGTGTAGAGGGGTGATAGACATGTTGGTCTTCGCCTTCTCACCACCTGACGGATGGGAGGCTGGCAGGGTGGTGTGGAACCCTGCCATCCATGCGGTGGTTGTGCATCCAACGCGTCGGAATCTGTATATTTGTTGTTAATTCCCCGTTTTTTATGCGGATCCCGAGGAGGGCTAGGTGTGCCGCGGGTCGTTTGTTCACGTATCATTGCTTCACCTTTTTGTTGATTGATGCTTGTATATAGTGTAAAGTTGTACAGGTTGGTTATGGTATTTATGGGTGCTTTCTTGTTCTCTTTTCTTTTCCTGTTGAGGCTCGCGTATTTTTTTTCTCTCTCTCCCTTTTGTTAATTTAAACTTTCTAATTATTGACAGCCGGGACGGCTGGAGGCTACATAGAGGAGGGTAATGTAGTGACATAAGAAGGGAGGGGCTGCTGGGGGCTCTGGGACCCTAGGCGGGCCAGGCGCTTAAGCCTCTTGGCGCCAGGCGCTGGGTTCCCAGGCGGGGCAGACGCTTAGGCCTCTTGGCGCCAGGCGTTGGGTTCCCAGGTGGCCCAGGCGCTTAATCCGCTTGGCGCCACCAAAGAGGGGGGGCTGTGTGTGCTCTGTGGGATATCTGGGGGCGCACACGGCCCCACCCCTCGTTGGGGGCTAGGCATAAAAGGGGAGCTCCCTGGACGATCAGGGCCAGTCGTAGCTCAAGACCCAAGACCCAAGACTAGCCATCTCAGGACCCTGGGACGCTGCGAGAGCCAGTGGTGGGACTCTGGAACTCCCGACTCTACGACCTTGTGAGGGCGAGTTCCAGAGCGTAGCCAGAGTAGTGTATCTAGGCTGTGTACCTAGGCTGTGTACCTGGGAGTTGTTACAGAGTATCAGGACTGTTGGACTGTTGGAGTGTTGGATTGTAATAAAAAAGTTACCTCTACAAGTGTCTCCGGAACCCGTTACACATACCTCCAATGTGTGCAGATACTACTGATTCTATTATATGTAGGGTGTGTAGTAGATACTACTGACTCTATTGTATGTAGTGTGTGTAGCCGGCGGTCCACTCTCTATAACTCTTTGATTCAGGCCTTCTAAAAGGTTCTCATCATTTAGTTGACGGACAAATGGACACACGGAACGCCGGACTTTTATAATAAGATGAAGGTTGGTGGTGATTGGTAGATGATAGGTAGCCTCCTACGACTGTGGGATATTGCGCCAATTCCATTGGCGAGCGTTTGGCTTCGTGTGCGACGTAAATAAAACACAGTTGAGTTTTATTTGAAGATATTTTTTTAATCAAGTAATTTGTTTACCTTTCCTATACTTTGCACTCCTATCGTGTTTTGTGTATTCTCAGTTGTTGTTGCGTTCTGACCTGTCCCGACTGGACATCTGTCAAAAAGAGCTTTCTAGCTCATCGGATAACTCAAGTTTAAATCAATATTCTAATCCTGATTCTGGGAAGCGGATAACCCTGGAGAAAACCCACCCGGCCATACACACGACGGGGGTAATACGAAGTGCTCCGCACAGATGGATCCAATAATCCATTGCTGTACTGCTATCTACTGGCCACTTCGCAGCCCAAACCTGCAACGTGTTGTACTGCCGTGCCATCTCCCATCCTCGGCACCATCCAGGCTGAAGGCTGCTGAGCTTCCGGCTCTTATAAGAGGCGACCGTTCATCCAGGCATTAACGTGGCGAGATGTTATCTCCCTCACCTGGCATACAGGAGGGGAGTCGTGGGCTCAATCCCGACCCTGACGCCTGAATATTTGTAGTTTGCGTGTCTCTCTCTCTCCTTGTGGTCGCGTGGATTTTTCTCTCCGGGCCCTCCAGTTTTCCCCTCCACGTTAAGAATCACGCGTTTCAGAGTATTTGTCCGTTCTATATTTCCACGTGATGATAAGCCGCCAATTTGTTGAGCTATCATTTGTGATAGCCAGGTCCCTTCTGTAAAAAAAGTTACATAGCTCAGTGGGGCCTTACCTGGTAAAATAAAAAATAAAGTAAATTTTTTTATTGTTCGGTGCGAGTGGCCGTCAGGGTCCGTGAGCGTGTGACTTGGAATCTCCCGCACCCAACCATCCGCTCCTTTCAATCCTCACCACCTCGTCCACTCTCACTCATTCCTCACAATAACAATAAAGAAAGAAATGGAGACACCCAACGGGAATTTTGTGCAAAAATATCGAAGTAAAAAAAAACAAAAATCTACAACATCTCTCTTGTAACACACACACACATCGTGCAGTTTGTGTGCGCACGGGGTGGGGGTGCGGGTGTGGTGAGGGTGGGGGTAGTGGGGAGGAGGGGGTAGGGGGCTAAGTGGTGCATATTACGATCAATCGATTAAAAATCACCTATGGTCGATAATTTACGATTACTTTAAATTAGCAGTGCAGTGCATGCACGTGCGTGACCTGTAGCCTGGTGCAGCAAACGAGAGGAACGGGCGGTGTAGACGAAATCAACAGTGCCAACACGAACGACGTAACGGTGAAGACCACGACGTACTAGTGGACACTACCACGTAATAGTGGAGACCATGACGTAGAAACGGATTATTGAATATGGAATCGTGGCCATCAACACGTACTGACAACAGAAGGTCCCATAGATATAACTGCTCAACCCGAGCTACAAATGCTCCGATTCTTCCATTGACTTTGTGCTGTTCGCCCTTTGGCGTTCTCTGGCCTGGCGCTGGTGAGACTAGGCCATGAAAAAGCCTGTCTCTGGTGTAGGCCAATCAGTTTACAAGACAATGCGCGCATTGTCAGAGCACGTCTTTGTTTGCACGTGTTGCCACAAATGCCGTGTGTGGTTAATGTAGCACTTGCTTCCTTGCAAAATGTATCTATTTGGGGTTTGCACATCTTAACACAACTCCTGTGTTATTCATTACTTTTTGACACTGGCCAAAAAAACTAAATGGCCCCGTAGATATTTGTGACCGAGTCCATTTGTGGTCCCAGGCAGTGCGGGGTGGCAGGGAGCTGAGCCACCCGCGCGCCCAGCCGAGTCGCCCGCACGAGGGTCACGATCAAAACAGACTGCGACGGAATCACCGAGATCTTGATGATGATCTGAAGCCAATAGGAGTGAAGCGGGAGCCGTGTCACATCATCGCCCGATCGACGGATCGATTGGCAATTGATCGACACGGCGATTAACCCCCCCAAATTACGATCATGATTGACGCGATGTATGTTTATTATGGGTCGACTGTGCTGAACCGATGCCAATTAATCTCGATCCACGGTGACCGCACGTGGGTAAAGCCACGTTCACTTTCTTCCATATATATCACGGGCAAATCTATGATCGGTGATGTCGTCGGGTGCACGAATTTATCGCTCCATTTCACCTCACCCCTACTCACCCAGGTGCAGGCGCGGTGAAGTATGGAGACACAGACACACACACGTACACACACACATACGTACACACACACACGTACACACACACGCGTAGACACACACCACCCCCTCCCCCTGTACCTCCGATTTCCCCGCACCTCCGATTTGCACGGTTGGCTACGTACGGCGCGAAAGAAGTTCAACGTACACACACGCACGCATACAGACGCATACGTACAGACATACGCATACTTACAGACATAGAGAGACAAACACACATAGACAGATGAAACCATAAACACATACACCTAGATACACAGAGACAAGACAAAGATCCCCCGTATAGCCTCAAAAGACTGCTGGGGCAAGTGCTGTTAGCGAGCACTTATGAAGGCCGGCACGGCAAACGAGGGGGTGGGTGGCGAACACCACGCCCGGCCGCCTTTGTCTCTCTCGTGGCGATGTTTACTACACACCGTACCAGGTACTCATTTGAGGCTGAGTCGACCTAGGGGGGGGGCAGGACCCGTTCAGATAATCGTCACCGGTATTGGCCGTGAGCGGGAATCAAAGTCGGGTCGCCGGGTTCGTAGCGCAGCGTAGCGCTAACCGTTGCGCCACCGCTCCCCACATTCAGCGACACGCCGCTTGTGTGTGCGTGTGAAATGATCGTGGTTGTAAAATGCGGACCAGGGTCGAGGTAGTGATCATCATCATCATCACGATCCATGGGCAGATAAAGCCCGTAGTAGGTGTCCACTGCACATTTCGTTATTTGTTGTTTCCACTTCCCTCTGTCTTGTGCCAATCTGCCCAAGTGGTGGCCACATCTCTCTGGCACCACTCTCTTATCGTGTCGTCCTCGTCGAGACATTCTCTGTGACGTCTTCCTCTCTTTCCGGTCCATTCCCCTTTTTCCGAGCAACAACAACAACAATAGCACACTTTGAATGTCCCTGTTGTTGTCCATGCTCCTACATATGTATTCAGGCAGTGGCCAGTTTCCTTCTCACCGCTGCCTGAATCATCATCATCATCACCATCATCATCACCATTATCACCATCAGGTCGTCTTCTCCCACTTGCGACCTTTTGCTTACTTCTACGTTTGGGTCACTCTTTGGGTTCAGCAGCAGCAGCAGCAGCAGCATCCTTCCGTGGCAATCCATTTCTCGTGCCAACATCCTATATCTGTCAGTCTTTTTTCAATTTTTAAATGCCCAACTCTCGCAGGCACACCGAGCTGCAACTGAACACGCTTGTTGTCAAGACGTCCCGTTTGGCCTCGTAGCCGATTGGAGGTAGGGATGGAGATGGGGGGGGGAGCAGCGGATCGGCGGCTACCGAAAGCGTGAATCACTCGCGCGCCCCATCCGAGGGCCGCTGCAAACGCGACGCTCCGTCTCAGTGGAGCCGGCGAGTCCAGGGTGCTTCGGGGGGTACAAAACAACAAATGTGAACACTTCTGAGAATGTTTGCGAGGAAATGTGCTGCCTCCACGGCTCAGGGGACCAAACTGGAGAAGATTCCAGGCACGCGTTGACAACGACGGCGAACAAATGGGGGACCTTACGACCTTTTGAAGCTATTAACGTGACATTTGTTATCACGTCACAGTGTTTGTATCCGTTCTTTTGTTTTGCTATTTAAACGATAGTTCCATACAAGTCGTTAACATGTTTTGTTTGAAGCAACCCTGCATTATGTGAGGTCACGGCTGTGAATGACTGCCCTCGCCGCCCCGTACGCCCTCGTCAGTTCGTGCGGAATGACCCGTGCAAATTGACCCGTGCAGAATGAACCGTGCGGATTGACCCGTGCAGAATGACCCGTGCAGAATGACCCGTGCGGAATGGCAGGGGACATAGACAGCCGTGGAGGCGTTTCGCACCGCGGCCCTCGGACAATCCGCATTGCCCATTGGCGGCCGACAGTTGCCCGAGCTCCGCGGTCCTCTGTGTCTTAAGGTGTTAGCGTACAATTTGACGCGCGGGGGAGGTAACCGGAGCCCCCCCCCCCCCCCCCCACCATCCGCCAGAGAAAACCCACGCGTGTGCGAGGGAGAAACGCTCTATCCCCGTGCTCATAGCACTGGTGGAGTTCGCACTTTGCTCGACTGCATTCGCCTGGCGAGCCGGGGGTCTGGCTCCTCCCCGACTCTGCGGGCGATGCCACCCGCCCCGACTGGACACCTGTGAAACGCAAAGAGCTTCATAGCTCATCGGATTCCTCCTCTTTAAATACAGATTCTGATTCTGAGTTTTGGTCACAGGCGGAGAGACGGTGAGGAGGCGTTTCGGTTCGGAGCGTCCCTCGTGCCAAGACGCCGCCACATCCGTGCTGATCAGTGACACGTGGGGACCATCGGCTACACTCAGTGGCACTGAGTGAGACTCGGGCACACTCGGTGACGCTCACACTCAGTGACACTCAGTGGTGCTCGTGTGCGCCACACGCCGACGCGTTCGAGCTCGCCGTGAAACTCCTCCTGCACACGTGGGGCACGCACTCTGCAAACCGTGAGTTCAAAAAACCAAAACCATCAAACATCGTACTAAGCCGTGATCTATCCACTGCTGGATGAAGGTTCCCACCCCTCCCCACCCCTCCCCACCCCTCCGCACCCCAACGCCGTGTGGCCATCCCGCACGTGTCCTACGAGACCGCTACGATCCATCCATCTCGTCTCTCCCGCGGGGCGTGAGCCGATTTCATCTCAAATAATCTCTCATCGTCGTCGTCGTCGTCACAACCGTCAGCCACCTCGCTCCTCCGCGTCATGTGCCACTGGACATCTGTGGGGCCAGAAAGAGCATCGTGGCTCATCGGGTTCTTCCAACCTAAATAAAGATTCTGGAAAGGGCGCTTTATTAATTCCGAAATAGAATAGAAAATTCGATCGGTTAACTCGCTTCCATCTCCGCCGTGCCTGGTCTTTCCCCCGCCAGACCCCTCCGCCCCCCCTCCCCATCTCTCGCGTCCCCATCCTTTGGCTGCGATTCCGTCACCAGTCTCGCCCATGGCCCATGGGGCCGCTTGTCAGCCCCGCGATGCGTCGTGGTGGCCAGGCCCCACGCGCGTCGTTTTCCCGTCACAGTCCGTATCAAAAACAAAGGACGAGGCGCCGTGGTTTTTTGCTCTTGCTGTTGTTGTTGTTCATAAGCAACCCTCGAGAAATGAGGCTCTAACGCACACCTGGGGCTATTCGCGATAGCGACCCTGCAGACTGCGGATTCTGTAAACGTCACAAAGAAAAGCCACGCGCGTGTCACAGCGCAGCCACGGGCGCGCGTCGCGGTGTCGTGAGCCACCGTGACGGACTCGACCCGAAGTAGGGAACGTCGAAGCGGTACAAGCATCGGGGAGACAAAGGCGGTCGGGCGTGTGTGGTGCTGCCCCCGCTACACTGTGTCGTGTGCCGAGCGGCACCGGCCTTAATAGGCGCTCGCTGACACATTCGGTTGCAAATCGTCTACACGGCTACACGAAACATCTGGTGCTGCTGCTGCTGGCAGTGGTGCACAAACAACAACAACAACAAGTCAACACGTTCGTCAACAATAACAACACTGTGTGCCGTTGCCTAAAAAGGAAACAAACATATACAAGAGGCGACGTTTCGGCCAATGGGCCTTCTTCATAGCACATACATAGAGAGCCAGAGTGGACGATAAGACTTGCCGGCTGCACGTGCTTACACCATGGGACCCCGATGAGAGTTACACTTTTGAAGCATGGCCTCTCTCTGTACCTGCTATGTGAAGTAGGGCCATTGCTCGAAACGTCGCCTATTATATATATACAGCGCACGGCTAGACGGTGGGTGACCGCGTGCGTCCCTGGGTGTTGAGTCTGCAGGGGCCCCCCCCCCCCCCCCCATGCCGGCACTGCTCGACTCAATTGGTGCTGCTCGTGCTGCTGATGCTGCTGCTGTTGCCACATGAGAACGTTGCTGCTGCTGCTGTTGCTGCTGCTGCTGTTGCTACACGAGAACGTTGCTCCTGCTGTTGCTGCTGCTGTTGTCACACGAGAACGTTGCTGCTGCTCGTGCTGCTGCTGCTGCTGTTGCCACACGAGAACGTTGCTGCTGCTGATGCTGCTGCTGCTGTTGTCACACGAGAACGTTGCTGCTGCTCGTGCTGCTGCTGCTGTTGCCACACGAGAACGTTGCTGCTGCTCGTGCTGCTGCTGCTGTTGCCACACGAGAACGTTGCTGCTGCTCGTGCTGCTGCTGCTGTTGCCACACGAGAACGTTGCTGCTGCTGATGCTGCTGCTGCTGTTGTCACACGAGAACGTTGCTGCTGCTCGTGCTGCTGCTGTTGCCACACGAGAACGTTGCTGCTGCTCGTGCTGCTGCTGCTGTTGCCACACGAGAACGTTGCTGCTGCTGATGCTGCTGCTGCTGTTGTCACACGAGAACGTTGCTGCTGCTGATGCTGCTGCTGCTGTTGTCACACGAGAACGTTGCTGCTGCTCGTGCTGCTGCTGCTGTTGCCACACGAGAACGTTGCTGCTGCTGCTGTTGCCACACGAGAACGTTGCTGCTGCTGCTGCTGCTGCTGTTGCCACACGAGAACGTTGCTGCTGCTGCTGCTGCTGTTGCCACACGAGAACGTTGCTGCTGCTGATGCTGCTGCTGCTGTTGCCACACGAGAACGTTGCTGCTGCTCGTGCTGCTGCTGCTGTTGCCACACGAGAACGTTGCTGCTGCTGCTGCTGTTGCCACACGAGAACGTTGCTGCTGCTGCTGCTGTTGCCACACGAGAACGTTGCTGCTGCTGCTGTTGCCACACGAGAACGTTGCTGCTGCTGCTGCTGTTGTCACACGAGAACGTTGCTGCTGCTCGTGCTGCTGCTGCTGATGCTGCTGCTGCTGTTGCCACACGAGAACGTTGCTGCTGCTCGTGCTGCTGCTGCTGTTGCCACACGAGAACGTTGCTGCTGCTGCTGTTGCCACACGAGAACGTTGCTGCTGCTGCTGTTGCCACACGAGAACGTTGCTGCTGCTGATGCTGCTGCTGCTGCTGTTGCCACACGAGAACGTTGCTGCTGCTGCTCATGTCGCTGTCGCTTCTGCTTCTAAGTGGTGCCAAATGCCCCCCTCTGCTGCAGCTGTAGCAGCCGCTGATGGTCTCGTTGGCTTTTGGTAATGTTGTTGTTGTTGCTGTTGTTGTTGTTGCTGTTATTGTTGTTGGTGATGTTGTTGCTGTTGTTGCTGTTATTGTTGTTGCTGTCATTGTTGTTGCTGTTATTGTTGTTGCTGCTGTTGTTGCTGTTATTGTTGTTATTGTTGCTGTTGCTGCTGCCGCTGCTGGTTTTCCCGATGCTGTTGCCCGTCGCTACGAATGCCCGACGCCAGAGTGTCTTCCGGCAACGCTGCGTCCAATCAATATTGCTCCACCTCCTGCTGCTGCTGCACATATCGCGAGTGGTGGTGTCGACCCATCATCACGACCCCTCCGCCGCCGCCCCGAGACCGCCCCGAGGCGGCGGACCGCGAGCTGTGAGCCCGCGAGCCGGCGGCGCGCCTCTGCGCGAGGTTCTGCGAGATGGAGCGCTGCAGGTTGCGGTGGGACGACGCGGACGACGCGGACGACGCCGCTGGACGGCAGCCGACCGCGGGCGAGGGGTTGACCGCGGCGGTGGCGGCGGTGGTGGTGGACGCGGCGGCGTGATCGTCCGTGGCGGACGTCGAGGACGAGACGGAGGAGGGCGACACGGCGCAGGCCACCCACGGGTGACGCAGCGCCTGGGCGGCCGAGAGGCGCTCGGTCGGCTCCACCTTCAGCAAGCCGTCGACGAAGTCCTTGGCCACGTTGGAGACGCTGGGCCAAGGCTGAGGGTAGAGATGGGACAAGGTGTGTGTGTGTGTCTGTGTGTGTCTCTGTGTGTGTCTGCGCGTGTGTGTGTTGAACTTCTTTCGCACCGTACGTAGCCAACCGTGCTCATCGGTGGTGCGGGGGAAGGACAACAAACTGGACACTGGACAGGATTATAGAGACAAAGAGAAAGGTCCCTGCCCTTCGCCGAATAGCATTTTTCATTTGTTGAGGCAAGTGCTGTTTTGGTCTCTTTATATAAATATATTTTTTATTTACATAAATATTAAATTATTTCAATGTTTTTATGTTTGTATTTATATGTTTTATTGATATAAATAAAACATATATTTATATATAAAAATAGATATTTTAATTTATATATAAAAGTATATAAATACAATTACATATACTTATACAAATATTATATTTGTATTTATTTATAAATATATATTAACACAAAAAGAGATTTCGCATAGGTTAGAACATCGCGTTTGCAGGAGTGTCCAGGGTGGCTATTGACACACACATTGCAAAGACATGTGTACACACACACCACAAACACAACACACCACACACAACACACACACCACACACACAACACACCATGAACACAACACACACACACCACACACACTCACACCACACACCACACACACCACACTACACACCACACACACAACACACACACACACCACACACACCGCACACACACGCCACACACACACAACACACACCACACACACACACACCACACACACAACACACACACACCACACACAACACACACATACCGCACACACACACCACACACACCACACACTACACACACCACACACACACCACACACACACACCACACACACCACACACACCACACACACACCACACACACACCACACACACCAGACACACATACACACACAACACACACACCACACAAACACACCACACACACACCACACACACACACCACACACACCACACACACCACACACACACATCACACACCACACACACCACACACACACCACACACACACCACACACACACACACAAGACACACACCCCACACACACCACACACACCATACACATACACCACACACACCACACACACACACCACACACAGGGGAGGAGAAGGGGGTAGGGAGGGAGGAGTGGGGAGGGAGGTGAGGGAGGGAGGAGTGGGGATGGAGGTGAGGGAGGGAGGTGAGGGAGGGAGGTGAGGGAGGGAGGTGAGGGAGGGAGGGAGGAGTGGGGAGGGAGGTAAGGGAGGGAGGAGTGGGGATGGAGGTGAGGGAGGGAGGGAGGAGTGGGGATGGAGGTGAGGGAGGGAGGGAGGAGTGGGGATGGAGGTGAGGGAGGGAGGTGAGGGAGGGGAGGGAGGGAGGTGAGGGAGGGAGGTGAGGGAGGGAGGGAGGAGTGGGGATGGAGGTGAGGGAGGGAGGAGCAGTCTGGGGGGGGGTCGGAAAGAATTGTGCAAAGTGTGGTGCTGGGTAGGTGGAGGACCCCGATCGATGAGTAGTAGATTGTGTGTGGGGTATGTGTGTATTGTTTGGTGTGTGTGTGTGGTGTGTGTGGTGTGTGGTGTGTGTGTGTGGTGTGTGTGTGTGTGGTGTGTGTGGTGTGTGTGTGTGATGTGTGTGTGTGTCTGTGGTGTGTGTGTGTGGTGTGTGTGTGTGGTGTGGGTGTGTAGTGTGTGTGTGTGGTGTGTGTGGGGTGTGTGTGGTGTGTGTGTGTGGTGTGTGTGGTGTGTGTGGTGTGGTGTGTCTGTGGGGTGTGTCTGGTGTGTGTGGTGTATGGTGTGTGCGTGTGGTGTGCGTGGTGTGTGTGGTGTGTGTGGTGTGGGTGTGTGGTGTGTGTGTGTGGTGTGTGTGGTGTGTGTGGTGTGTGTGTGTGATGTGTGTGTGGTGTGTGGTGTGTGCGTGTGGTGTGTGTGGTGTGGTGTGTGTGTGTGTGTGGTGTGTGTGGTGTGTGGTGTGTGCGTGTGGTGTGTGTGTGTGGTGTGTGGTGTGTGCGTGTGGTGTGTGTGGTGTGTGTGTGTGGTGTGTGTGGTGTGTGCGTGTGGTGTGTGGTGTGTGTGGTGTGTGTGTGTGGTGTGTGTGGTGTGTGCATGTGGTGTGTGGTGTGTGTGGTGTGTGTGTGTGTGGTGTGTGTGGTGTGTGCGTGTGGTGTGTGGTGTGTGTGGTGTGTGTGTGTGGTGTGTGTGTGTGATGTTTGCGTGACATCTTCTCCCGTTCGCACGCGACGACCGTGGGCGCGCGTGCCGGGGGTCAGAGCGCGTGGCACGCGATGTGTGGGGTGGGGTGGGGGGAGGTGGAAACGAGGAAGAAGGTGGGGGGGGGGGTGCACGTGTACAGGTGTCACTGTGTACAGGTGGGACTGTGTGACAGTGTGCAGGGGTGAGAGTGTACAGGTGTCACTGGGTGCAGGTGTGACTGCGTGCAGGGGTCACTGACAGTGTACAGGTGTACAGGTGTGACAGTGTACAGGTGTGACAGTGTACAGGTGTGACTATGACTCACGGGCGGATATAGAAACTTCACAAGGATGGAGGGGGGGGGTTGGGGGGGGCGCTCTCAAAATGCCAGGATGTATAAATAAGTCCCGAGATCAGCAACCTTAAATAAACATGGGCTGTTTATTGTCGCGTAACATCAATGAAACACCGATTTGTGGGGCGGGGGGGGTCTCTCTCAAGGGGGGTGATTGCCCCCCCCCCAAATCGCCCACCCTCTCCGCTCCTGCTCCGAGGTGGGGGGGGGGGGGCTCGGGGGGGGGGGGGCAGGGATGAAAGGGGAGGAGGGAGCAGGGGGGGGTCACTGCGACTTGTTCGCGTGACAGCGCCACACCTCGCGCGTCACGGCACCTGCCGCCTCTGACGTCACTGCCAGGTGAGACCAGGTGCCGCGGGGCCCGAGGGAGGGGGTGCGGGGGATGGAGGAATTTAAGGTGGGGGCGAGGGGGGTGAGGGGAGTGGGTGGAGGGGGGAGCTTTGATTTGCTGTTGAACTGGCGCGAGACAATCACATCATTTAAAAGTACAGTGGCTGCAGACACAGATGAAGATCCTCCGTGTAGCCTTAACAGAGTGTCGGGGGTAAGTGCTGTTAGCGAGCACCTATGAAGGGTGGGTGGATGACAAACACCACACCCAGCCGCCTTTGTCTCCCCAGTGGCGACGTTTACACACCGCACCAGATACTCATTTGAGGCTGAGTCGACCTAGGTGAGGACTCAGGACCGGGAATCGAACTCGGGTCGACGGGTTCGTAGCGTAGTGCGCTAACCGCTACACATACACTCCCAGGACCTATACAAACACACACGTGCTCAGGGCTATTAATACAGATCAGAAGAGTTCGTACGGTGGTCTATCGCTGTTGACAGGGTAACTCTTCGTACGGCTGTTTAGAAAAACTTGGGGTCATGATAAGACATACTTCAAAATGTATTTCTCATCAGGCCCCAAATGATGCGAACAAATGATTTACACCTATTACGTAAACAAATGATGTATAAACAATGATGTAAACATACTCTTTGGTTCTTTCGGTAAAGTCACGTAGATGTTAAATGAAATAAATTATACAGTACCTACATGCCTTTACCGAAAGAACCAAAGAGTATGGATCCCTGCAGTCACGAAAACTTCAAATCGAGAATGATGTAAACAGCTCTTGTCATCAACTCTCTGGCTTCTCGTTGTCTGTGCCATTGCCCAAAACGTTGTCCACTATATTGAAACAAATTCTATTAATTTCGAGGCCACACACGGAAATTAAAGTCTATTATTTGTGTATTTTACCAGGTGTGAGACCACACTGAGCTTCGTAGATCGTTTCAGAAGCGACCTGGACATCACGAATGATCACTCAACGAAGCGGTGGCTTATCATCGTCATCATCACGCGGAAATGTGTCGCAGCCAAATGAATCTAAACGCGTGATGTTCATTCTAAATGTGGCGGGGGGGGGGGGGGCAAACATCGGAGGACCCGGAGTAACAATCCACGCTCTCACTGGGAGAGAGAGAGAGACGCCGCGAACTCCAATATATAGCAGCTGTCAGGGTCGGGATCGGGATCGAACCCACGACCTCCTGTACACCGGGCGAGGGAGATGACATTTCCTAGCCACCGCAGCGCCCCTGCATTTCCACCCCCCCCCCTCACCCTTCTGACCCCCTGCCCCTCGAGCCCCAGCCCCCACCTCCAAACTAAATACCCCCCCCTCTCTCTCCCCTCCTCCCCCCAAATAAATATCCCACCCCCCGGCGCTCACCACACACTCCCCTAATTAAACAGGAAATTAATTAGCTGGTGACTTTGCGAGGAGGTGTTAATCCCTAGGGGGGTAGGACGCTAGGACGCGGTGCTGGTGGTGGTGATGGGGGAGTGGAGGTCGCTGTAGACGCTAACACGAACGAGTCCAGTTCAACACCCGTCCCAGGACGCCTCGAGATCTTCGTGGGAGCAGTGCCACACCACGTGGCACGCACCGCATGCACGCCGCGGCGGTCACGGAGACTGATCGTCACTTCGCCGCGCTGGTCAGTCAGATATCACTCGCCACTGATGTTAGCCGTGGCCGGGAATCACGTTCAGGTCGCATGGTTCATGACGCAGTGTGCGAACCACTATGGCCACCTCTCCCGAGCCTCCCGACTTGTGAAAGATAATCGCTTGATTCATCATATTCGCATGCTGGGCGTGGTGGATATGCGAGTCTGTGGCCCAGGGCTTTGGAAAGCAAGGGTTGGTGGATCACTCAGAGATTTGTAAAACTCTTCGCCTCGCTGCCGTGCAGGGTGACCAGAATATGGCCCTGGATGGGCTTAGAGACCCATATAATCATCTAAGTCTATGGGTCTCAGTGTGAGTCTATGGGTCTCTCTGTTAGTCCATGGGTTTCTCTGAGTCTGTGGGTCTCTGTGTTATTCTGTGGGTATCTGTGTTAGTCTGTGGGTCTAAGTGTGAATCTATGTGTCTCTATGTGAGTCTGTGGGTCTCTATGTGAGTCTGTGGGTCTCTTTGTTAGTCTGTGGGTCTCAGTGTGAGTCTATGGGTCTCTGTGTGAGTCTGTGGGTCTCTTTGTGAGTCCGTGGGTCTCTTTGTTAGTCTGTGGGTCTCTGTGTGAGTTTGTGGATCTCTCTGTGAGTCTATGGGTCTCCATAGCCCCCCCTGTCCATGTTCAAATCCAGGCTAAAGACCTCTTCTCTTCTGCCTATGACTGCCTGGCTCTCCCCCTCCACAACACATCGGTCCACTGCTTCTGTACAGCGACCTGATAGCCCCTCCCATTCAGACGTCATCGTGATGATGATGATCATCATGAACTACGATTAATCCACTACTAGATGATGATACACGTTATATTGTGCTCCAGTAAGGGGGCGAGGAGACAGGCGGGGGGAGGTGGGGGGGAGGGAGGGGCAGATGGGCCACAGGGACAGAAGGTCACGGAGGACGCAAGTTGATGCGTGACCTTGCGGGCTGAAGAAGGGCAGAGGAGGGTTGGCTTGGGGACGATGTGGAGGAGTCTAGTTGGGGGGGGGGGGGTCTCTTGTCGCGGCCCGGGACCCCCAGGCAAGACGGGACTTGTTCCTGTCCCTCATTTAATTGGGAGCCACGCTCGCTGGAGCGACCCCGAAGGCAACATTCTCATCAAAGAGGAACTCATCCGCACCTCTCTCACGCTCCCCACCACCAGCACCACCAGCACCGCGACACCATGCGAACATGGACCCATTACTCAGCAGGGTTCATAATGTTTGTGTCAGATCACTCAGCCGGCACCGCTGATGAGCTGGGTTTGAACCCGGATTCCAGTCGCCCGTGATCCCAGGTGTAGCGAGATCATGGTCTCAGCCAATGACTGCGTAAACTGAACGCGATGTTGAGAATTGCGTCCTTCGCTGTGGGCAAGGCCCTTGGACAGGGATCTCCGGAGTAGTTCTGCGATACATGCGTCCGCAGGCCGTTCTCTAACGCGGGTCAATTCGCGAGCTGCGACGATTAACAGCATCACGGTGGCCGGGATATGTTAACTACCTCGCCTGGTGCGCAGGAGGTCGTGGGTTCGATCCCTACCCAGACGCCTGCTGCTGTATATTTGGAGTTTGCGTGTCTCTCTCTCTCTTATCATCATCACGGTGGCTGGGAGATGTTAACTATCTTGCCTGGTGCACAGGAGGTCGTGCGGTCGATCCCGACCCAAACGCCTGCCGTATATTTGGAGTTTGCGTGTCTTTCTCTCTCTCTCCCCGTGGTCGCGTGGGTTTTCCTCCGGTTTCTTTTCCTCCACGTTTAGAGTCAACATCACGCGTTTAGAGTATCTGGCTGTTATAAGTTCCCACGTGATGATAAGCTACTTTGTGTACCGCATTCTGCTGGCGAGCCAGGGAATAAACACATTACGTATATATATCGATATATTTACCTGAATCTATCGGGCGCCACGGTGGCGAGATGTTAACTACCTCGCCTGGTGTACAGGCGAGGTAGTTAACATCATAGGTTTGATCTTGACCCTGACGCCCGCTGCATATTTGGAGTTTGCATGTCTCTCTCCCTGTGGTCGCGTGGATTTTTCTCCGGGTCCTCCGGTTTTCCCTGCACATTTAGAATCAACTTCACCAAGCGTTTCGCGTCTTTGGCTGATACTATAACTTTCAACGTGACAAACCACTTCGTTGAGCTATCATTAGTGGCCAGGTTGCGTCTGTAAAAGAGCTACGTAGCTCAGTGGCACCTTACCTGGTAAAATAGAAAATAGTTTAAGTTTTAGTTCAACTCGTTGTGAAGGACACGCGGCCTGAGCACCCCCCTCCTCCCCCCGTCGCCGGGCAATGTGAGGATGAACGGCCACGTGCCCGACTGCGTCCTCGCTCCTGTGATGTCACCTTGCAGAAGAGACGCGACGTGGTGCACCGCTCACCGCGAGCGCGCTGTTGTAACGAAATATTTGAAATGCGTGCGCGGTACAAGCCATTACTTAGCGGGTATAACTCCCGTCACTGTCCATCTCTGTCTCTCTCTCTTTTGTCTCCGGCCCCTGTCACCTGCCTCTCTCTCCGTTTATCTCTCACCTCTACCTGGTCGCCGCGTGCCCCCCCCCCCACCCCACCCCCTCTGACCTCGCCTCCTCCGCTCTCACCTCGCCAATGTAGCTGTACTTGCCGCGCAGGATGGCCCTGAAGAGGCGGCTCTTCGTCTCCTCCTCGAAGGGCATGGTCCCGCTGAGCAGGATGTAAGAGATCACGCCGATGGCCCACATGTCCACCGCCTGCGTAAACGCGCCGCGCCGACTCAGCACCTCGGGGGGCGTGTACTCGGGCGTCCCGCACGCGGTCCGCACGGACGGCCCCAGCCCGTCCCCGTCCTCCTCGTGCCCTCGCCCCTGGCCCTGCCCGTGGCCCTGCCCCGCTCGCACGTTGCCCGCGAGGCCGAAGTCCGTGATGAAGAGGCGCGAGTCCGCGCCCGGGTGATAGTAGAGCAAGTTCTCGGGCCGGAGGTCGCGGTGGGCGATGCCCAGCGCGTGCAGGTAGCGCGCCCCCTCGAGCAGCATGGACAAGGCCCTCGCCGCGTCGCGCTCCGTGAAGGAGCCGCGCGCGAGGATGCGGTCGAAGAGCTCCCCGCCCGTGGCGAGCTCCATCACCAGGTAGGTGCGCGTCGGCGTCTCGAGCACCTCAATGAGTTGCACGACGTTTGGGTGCCGAACCCGGCGCAGCACCGCCAGCTCGCAGGCGCACGCCTCGCGGCCCTCCGTGGCCGACGTCTCCACGAGCTTGATGGCGTAGGGCTGCCTCGAGGAGCGGTGCTCGGCGCGCACCACGCTGCTGAAGCTGCCGCGGCCGATCAGCGCCTTGAGGTCGTACTTGGCGGTGACGCGCGCGTCGAATTTCGCGCGGAATTTGGCCACTTTGCGAGACGAGGGGTCGATGTACTCGCCGCCGATGCCGCCGTCGCCGGCCACCGCCGCCGCCGCTTTGAGCAGACACGGGTCGTCGAACTGCTTGTCCTTGGAGCCCCCCTTGGTTCTGCCCTCCTTGTTGTGCTGCTTCTCGACGCCGCTCGTGGCCGTCTTCACGAAGTCCACGTGGCCACCCTTGGGGCAGTCGGGAAGGATCTTGCTGTGAGCGCATCCCATAGCGGCGGGGGTGCCACTGCTGCCCCCCCCCCTTCCCACCCCCTACCCACACCTCTACCCCCCCGCCCCCCCCCCCTCTTCTCCTCCGCCTCCTGCACGGAGCACCCTTTCCGTTTTACGCAAGGAACGGCGCCCCGACCCCAGCTGGGGACGTCTCCCTGCCGGCCACTCGGCCACTCGGAGCGGGCGCTCTCGGGGTTTGCCCGCTGAGAAGGCTTCGCTGTGCTCGAGGCTGCTCGCCGGCGAGACCCATGGCGTGCGAAGTGGGGTTGGGGGGGGTCTCGTCTCGGCTTCCTCCTCGCAGACCCCCTCGACTCCCGCCCCCTGCCGCAGCAGCCGCCGCCTCCAGACACGCTCCACGCGACGACTCGTCTCCCTGTCGCGCGCGCGAGTGCGCGTGTCTCTCGCTCACCACGGCTGTCTCTGCGTGTGTCTTTTTATCCCTGTGTGTGCGTCTGTCTCTGTGTGTGTCTGTGTCTCTCTCCCTCGCCACTGCTTTCTGTGTGTGTCTCTGTGTGTGCTTGTCTGTGTCTCTCTCCCTCACTCGCCACTGTTTCCCTGTCTCTTGTGTGTGAGTGTCTCTCTCGCTCGCTGTCTGTGTCTCCCAAGATCGGAGGAGGGGATTTAAGGCGAGGAATCCCCGGTGGGAAGCAGCCACGCTCGCCTGCCCCCCCCCCGCCTTCCCCCCCCCCGCCTCTCACGTGCCTGCCCCCCCAACCCCTATCGTGTCGCGATCGTGCCGCATGTAAACACAATCCCTGGCGCGTACCTGGCGCGACGTTGGTTGCGTGACGGAATGCGCGCACGGTCACGCAAAGAACGCGCCGGCCGGAGAGGGGAGGGGCAAGAGGGCGAGGGGGGCGGGGCTCAGAACAATAGAACAACTCCGAAGGGGAGGGGCGGGTTGCATCACCGTAGGCGCTGTCTTGTAATCATCACGATCGTCGTTGTGATCAACATCGTAATGATCATCGTCATCATGGATCCCCCACCCACCATTGGTTTTCTTTTCGTTTTTTACGATCAGAGGAAACAAAAAGATGCTCGGTGTAGTCGGCACTTTGCTTCGTTCATCATTTAGTTTTTTTTTATGCTTTGCTTTATTTAAACCTCTCCCCCCCCCCTCTTTTTTAAATGAAAGATTCCACAATAGATTTCACTCTATGCTATCCTTACCCATTCCCTCTCTCTCTACCCCCCCTCTCTCTACCCCTCTCTCTACCCCCGCCCCTCTCTCTACCCCCTCTCTCCCTACTCCATGTCTATCGTCTTCATTGATCTTGCCGCATCTCCCCGTTCTTCCATGTTGCTCTCGAAACTCAACCCTCACCCTCACCACAATCCCCACCCCTCACCCGCTCGACCGCAGCTCACCACAATCCCCATCCCCTGGCTGGCTCGCCAGCGGAAAAGGCAGCCCAGCAACGCGTGGACTAATCTCCATCTGTTTCCATCTGTAAAGGATGCAGTGGTCGCCCCCCCTCGCTCCGCGTGGTTTTTCTCCGCGCTCCGGGTTCTTCCCACGTGTATAATACTACTACTAATAAGCGCAACTCACCCAATGGCTTAGCACAACATTACAAACACAATACAGAACCCTCCTGAACGTGAGTCCTTGCGCTCGTTGTAGCTTCCCTGGATAGATAAATAAAGACCGATTTCATATTATTAATTTGTAACAGACACGCCTTTCGTTGATTGAAATAATGAGAGGCCAGGGAAACCAAAGGCAATCGGGAAGGTTAACCAGACCCGACGCGACCAACAATTGCCCAAGTTCTGTGATCCTACATTAGGGATGGTCGGCCAACTCCAAAAGATGAGTCTTGAATCTCAGTTAGGCTTTGCGAGGTACATGTGGTTTGTTGCTGCAGAACACCGCGTTATTGAAAAATCTCGTTATAACGAAACAATAAATAATATAGGGTCAGAGCACAGTCCGCGCTAACACGTGAGATGCGCACGCAGGCTGAACAAAGCCTCAGGCGCGTGGGTAGCGTCTAGAAGCATCCAGCAGCATCCCACTGCCTTGTGCGATGCTACGCAGAGACAGCCCTACCACCGCATATTGCTACTCGCGCGGCGTAGTTCTGTCCACACTCAATCGCGTTATATCCAATTCGCATCCGCGTTATAAAAAAACAATGTGTTCCCTCATGCATTCACCACGTTATATCTAATTCGCGTTGTGAAAACACGCGGCGTTATGGGAGAACTCACTGTAATTGGCGTTATAATAATCGTGTTTAAAATTTTAGGAGAGTCATGCAAACAATGCTTAAAAAGCCATGCTATCTCCTAGTCCACAAAGAGGTTGGTTCTCGTTGAGGTGAGGCGGATTTGTATAGACGGGACCGAGGGAATGTCGATACGCACTAACTGTGCGCCCGTCTGCGGAGAGATGGTCATAGGCGGGACGATTGAACACATTCCTGCGGAGGGAGCTGGTAGGAACGTTGGATTGCTCGGTCAATGGCCAGGGTCAATGGCGGCGTGGTGTTCTAAACGCATGAATGTTGATTCTAAATGTGGAGGGAAACCCAGGAAGAGCTGGAGATAAATCAGCGCGACCATAGGGAGAGCGAGAGAGACACGCAAACTCCAAATATATAGCAGCAGGCGTCGGGGTCAGGATCGAACCCACGACCTCCTGTATACCAGGCGAGGGAGTTAACATCTCCTAGCCACCGTGATGATGAGAGAGAGACACGCAGACTCCAAATATACAGCAGGCGTCGGGGTCAGGATCGAACCCACGACCTCCTGTATACCAGGCGAGGTAGTTAACATCTCCTAGCCATCGTGATGATGAGAGAGAGACACGCAGACTCCAAATATACAGCAGCAGGCGTCGGGGTCAGGATCGAACCCACGACCTCCTGTAGACCAGGCGAGGTAGTTAACATCTCTTAGCCACCGTGATGATGAGAGAGAGACACGCAGACTCCAAATATACAGCAGCAGGCGTCGGGGTCAGGATCGAACCCACGACCTCCTGTAGACCAGGCGAGGTAGTTAACATCCCCTAGCCACCGTGATGATGAGAGAGAGACACGCAAACTCCAAATATACAGCAGGCGTCGGGGTCAGGATCGAACCCACGACCTCCTGTATACCAGGCGAGGGAGTTAACATCTCCTAGCCACCGTGATGATGAGAGAGAGACACGCAGACTCCAAATATACAGTAGGCGTCGGGGTCAGGATCGAACCCACGACCTCCTGTAGACCAGGCGAGGGAGTTAACATCTCATAGCCACCGCGGTTGAATCGGGGACAAGATGAAGCAGCGTCGTGCAGAGGGTGTCAGCTGCCTCGCCTGTCTCCAGGAGGTGATTGGTTGAGCTATTGTTTGTGGCCAATTCGCTTCTGAAAAATAAGCTATACATCTCAGTGGTCCTTACCTGGTAAAATGTTTTTTTTATTGGTTAGGGGCCGTCCATAAATGACGTCACGCACGTGGAGGGGGGGGGGGGGTCAGACATTTGTGACGATGTGTGACGAGGGGGGGGGGGGGTGAGAAATGTGACGTCACATAAAAATGTGCAACTTTAAATAAACATAGAATTCTTCTAACAACACTAATTGTTATAGCAACACTCCTACAACATCAGAGCGCAGCGCCACATTAAATACGCACGACAATGACAATAGTTTAAAGCGATTTGAAGCATGTTTTATGGTTTTGGGGGGGAGGGGGCAGAGCTCTGTGACGTCACATTTGAGGGGGAGGGGGTCTGACTTTTTGTGACGCCGTGTGACTAGGGGGGGGGGAGGGGGTCAAAAATGGTCCAAAGTCGAGGTAACGTCATTTATGGACGGCCCCTTAACAGTTCTGTAGTTGTGCTCAGCAGAGGCCAACGTGATGATCATGATCGTGCCGCCGGGGTGCGAACTGAAATCCCTCCGCCTGCCAATAGGCGTCTCTCGCGAGCAGACCGGCTGCCGAGGCTTCATGCCGAAGGGGCCGTCCATAAATGACGTCACGCGATTTTGGACGATTTTTTACCCCCCCCCCCCCTTCGTCACACGGCGTCACAAAACGTCAGCCCCCCCCCCCCCTCAAATATGACGTCACAAAGCTCTGCCCCCCCCCCCCAAATAAAGCATAAAACATGCTTCAAATAGCTTTAAACTATTGTCATTGTAGTGCGTATTTAATGTGGCGCTGCACTCTGATATTGTAGGAGAAAACATTTATTAAAAAGTCTATTTAATTAGGTAGAACGTGTTGTCTATATTTATTTAAAGTTGCGCAATTTGATGTGACGTCACATTTCTTAACCCCCCCCCCAGATGCGTGACGTCATTTATGGACGGCCCCTTACCGGTTAATATCTGGGTTAACTCTCTAACGCACCGGTGTGCTGTACTAGTAACGAATTGGGCATGATTTGCTCACGTGACAACCCTTACTAATTGGCTGTGACGGGTGGTGGCGGGTTTAACGACGCATTTATATTCAAACCGACTCCGTGAAGACGGTGAACACGCGGCCACGGCTGGAGACTGCCAGGTGGGGGGAGGGGTGGGGGGGCCTTGCCTCCGCGTGGGGAGGGAACGAGAGGGGGGGGGGGATGACACCGCGAAGTTCGCCAACGCAGGCGGGCTCACCACCCCACGTGCTGCTGCTGCTGGCTGCGCCGTCATTGCGTCCCAGCCACGTGGGTTTTTGAGAGCTGCACTAAGTCTCTGCGTGATCCACCAACCCTTGGGGGGGAGGCGGCGTTGTGTGTGGGGTGTCTCACGACAACTCTAGCAACGTTCACGTGCCGGGGCCCCGCAGTGCCACACTGTAAGTACAGTTCGCAACAGATGAAGGGGCAAGTTAGGAGGTGAGGGGGGGTTAGAGGGGGAGAGGAGGGGCCACCCCCCTCCCCCTCCCGCATTGTCCCCCGTGAGCCCTGCTCTCGTATTGCCAGACCAGATGAATACAAACCTTCGTGCTCAAGAAATAACAGGCCGATAAACTTAAAAAACTAAACTATTTTTATTTTACAAGGTAGGGCTCACTGAGCTCCAGGGCGATTTTTCAGAAGCGACCTGACCGCAAATGATGTCTCAACAAAGTGGCTGATCGCGTGGAAATTTCTCGCAGGAAAATATTCGAGACGCCTGACGTTGATTCGAAATGTGGAGGGGAAAAACCGGAGGAATCGGAGAAAAATCCACGCGGCCGTGGGGAGAGAAACATCACAAACTACAAATATACAGCGGGCGTCAGGGTCGGGATCGAACCCACGCTGTTCAAAACCACCGTCACCTGTACACCAGGCGGGGTAGTTAACGTCTCACCACCGCGGCGCCCGATATATTCAGGGAAATATATACATATATACGTTATGTGTTTCTACCCTGGCTCGCCAGGAGAAGGCGGTCCACCAAAACTGTGGACTCCATCTGTTCCGTTTACACGTGATATAGTGTTTCCCCCTCGCACGGACGTATGGGTTTTCTCCGGATGCTCCGGCTTTCTACCGCACGTATAAGCTCTCAGTCATTTACCGATGACACCTCAATATATAGAGGGCCGCAGAGCTTGGAGGGACAATTGTTGGTGTCGCCAGGTCATATTTTTTTCTGTTTGTGCATAGTCACTTTAAGATGTTTTCTTGTTCATGTTTTTGTTTTTTGTTTGTTGCGGTTGCACCCATTTCAAAAGCCGAATGGCTCACAGGGCTATACCAAATAAATGAAACTGAAACTGAAAACTATTTAGAGTATGTTGTTGCTATAAATTTCCACGTGATGGTAAGCCACTTCGTTGAGCTATAATTTGTGGCCAGGTCGCTTCTGAAAAAGAAGCTAATGGTCCAGTGAACTTTACCTGGTAAGATAAAAGTTCTAGTTTCGTTGTAGTTGTATATTTATAAGTGATGTTCTTATCTTTCCGATACTTTGCACAGCTATCGAGTGTTTGCATTGTTTGCTGTTGCGCCGTGCTGACCTGCCCCGACTGGACATCTCACAATAACTTAAATTATTGTTAATAAAGAGCCTTGTAGCTCATCGGATTTCTCCAGTGTAAATACAGATTCTGATTCATCGCGACGCTGCTGCTGATGACTTTCCATTCGTCTGTGGTTGCCGAGTCGTCCTCTCTCTCTCTCTCATCACTGCGGGAGTGAGCGAACAATCTGCCGCGGTGGTGGCGTGTTACACATTGACACGACGATCATTAGAGACGAGAAGTTGCGGATTGTTACTCTTGGTGTCATTCGTTTGTTGGTGGTTGTCTCGAGACTGGTCAGGCCGCTCAGGAGGCAGAAGGCATTTGCTTCGGATATTCTCTTGCGGAGTGCGGAACAACGTGGAACGAACGATAAGTCAGCACGAGTCAGTAACACCAGCTGGGTATGGCCTTGAAATGAATGCATGCGACGTTTCGGGCAATAGCCCTTCTGCAGTTTGTGTTGCTGCGCTCGCAGCAGCATCGCCAGATTGTGATCGAGGCGCGTTGCGATGCATTGCTTCATCGATTAGCGTCGATCATTATTCGGCTCATCGATAAGCAAGAATGGGTGAACTATTTATGCAAGTCATATGTAAATGAGACGTACATTGGCTTTCCAGAGGAATCTTGGATATCCAATGAGCCCCATGGCATGAATCGCATGTCCGTCGTGCAGTACCAAGCTCTGTACGTGAGACGCAGGGGACGACAAGGCCAGCGTTTTGCTCGTATCTCTCTGCTCGTACCGATAAAACATGTGCTCTGAAGAAGGACCGTTGCCCGAAACGTCACCCATTATATTTGTTCCCCCCATTGATGGACGTGTTGGAGTTAAACACAAAAAATGAGACTGAGTGTGTCAAGATCTAGAGGCAAAAAAAAAAAACCTCTGATGTGACAAAACACCTGCCCGGCC